>NC_143405.1:98322-398322 GCF_052110815.1 Crocodylus siamensis
GGGAGGAGGAGTAAGTCTTCTCTTTTGATATCCTCAAACTTTCCTCCTGATGAACAGCACCATTATACTAACTGTTCTGTGCTCCAGCATGATTCACGGGAAAGAGGAATCCCTTGACAACTGCTTTCTTCATTACAGAGGTTTAATTAAACATCTCCTTCTCCATGGCAAACTAAAGTAGGGTGGCCAAGGCAAATGCCCAAGGTGCAGACTTGGGGAGGGAGGAAGGGTGAAATAGAACAGCTGCACCAGCAGCTACACAATTATGCCAGTGGCACAGCAGCAACTGGAAGTCACCATTGCCCCATGTCCCCAGCACCTGGTTTCACTGCTGCTTCCTCTCCATAACATCCCTGCACTTGCTGCAGAACACTAAATGAATTGGGTTAAATGCCAATCAGTCCATGCGTTTCCTGACTGTAATCTAATCCTGTTGGAGCTCAACATATTTATTATATGAACATGCCAAACTTCCCATTAGTAACTATAGACCGAATACAGTTACACTTCTATGGCTGCAAGCACAAGTGAACTGTGCCTGCAAGATGGGGCTCAGGTAACTACTGGGACTAGGATGCACTCAGAGGAACTAGGCTCACCTTTGTTTTCTTACATTTACATGGCAAAGACACATATGAGGCAAGGATTTTTTTGGTGATACATTTTCTTGGATGAACTGCACAGTTGGGAGAGGTGTTAGACAAGCTTTTGGGCATAGAATGCCCATCGTAATGTCCTGAAAAGCATAAGGAAGGGCTTGTTCCCAAAAGCTTGCTGTACATCTCTCCCAACTGTACAGTTTGTTCAATAAAGGTAAGTAAATCCTTAAATAAGTAAAATAGATAAAAG
The DNA here is from genome assembly GCF_052110815.1 of Crocodylus siamensis. Classification (NCBI taxonomy): domain Eukaryota; kingdom Metazoa; phylum Chordata; order Crocodylia; family Crocodylidae; genus Crocodylus; species Crocodylus siamensis. The sequence goes on from NC_143405.1 coordinate 99,172, forward strand.
ATAAATAAAATCCAAAAAATCCTTGCCTCTTGCATATTTTCTGGACCATCACAGCAACAATATTGCTCTAATCCTACTAAAACTATATATAACATTTCCTTTTAACCACGTAAAGGTCTAACAAGGGTCCACAGAATTGAACAATTAGACAGTATACCCTATTTCTTTTTCATTCCACTGGTTCAGTTATTTACCTTCTTCTTAAAATGTTTGTTTGAAATATTTAACAACAAAACCAAGCCTCTACACAACAACTGTCAAGATCAATTACACAGAATATTGCTTTGAATATACCCCATTCTTATTTTTTACAAAGCAATGTGCAGAAAAAAGTTGCTAACCACACCCAAGCATGTTCATACTACTGTGGACAAACTGTTGTGTGCACAGCACCTTCTACAAAGAGGTCCTGTTCATCAAAACGGTACAAAGACGCCACCATACTAAGAACTCTGGATTTGGAGGGAGCTGCCTTTCCAAGAGGACATCCACTCAATCCAGGTCAAACCACCAGTCACCAAACACCACAGCAGCACTGTGGTCTCCTGTGGAGGAAAGGCAAGGGGGAAGAGGGGATGGAGAGGCATTCTGATCTTCCCTGCCACCCTATCACCACAAGACAGACACTTTTTGACCACCTCAAAGTGACAAGTCCTCGAGCAGGTTTTAAAGCTAAAGCTTTACTGTTTTGGGTTATATTCTTTTTGCATTTTTAATAAGTCCACTTTATTAGCTTGGTGTGAAAGTTTAGCATGGTATTTTCAAAAGAAGCCCAGAGAACTTAAGATACCAAATTCTCTAAGCTCACTCTTAATGCCTACTTGGTCTCAACAAAATTTTCTCCTTTTGAGAAAATTATCCTGGTGCATGTCCATGAGGGGCCAGCAGGGGAAACTACGCTTAGGAGCAACTAACATGGGCTCATTAGAGGCAGGTCCTGTCAGACCAACCTGGTGGCCTTCTATGACCAGGTCACCAAATCCCTGGATGCAGGTGTCACGGTGGACATAGTCTTTCTGGACTTTAGGAAGGCCTTCAACATGGTCTCTTACCCCATTCTCATTAAAAAACTAGGAGACTGTGGTGTCAATGCCTACACAGTCAGATGGGTCACTAACTGGCTGGAGGGCAGCACCCGGAGAGTGGTGGTGGACGGGTCTTATTCGACCTAGAGGGATGTGAGCAGTGGGGTCCCCCAGGGCTCAGTCTTCGGCCCCGCACTGTTCAACATCTTCATCAGCGACTTGGACAAGGGGGATAAAATACACCCTGTCCACATTTGCAGATAACACTAAGATGTGGGGAGAAGTGGGCATGCTAGAAGGAAGGAATAGGCTGCAACTGGATCTGCACAGGCTACAGATTGGGCGGAAGGGAACAGGATGGGTTTCAACACTGAGAAGTGCAGGGTACTGCACCAGGGGAGGAAGAACCAGGAGCAGACCTACAGGCTGTGGAACTCCCTTCTTGCCAGTGCAGAGGCAGAGAAGGATCTAGGAGTCATTACTGAGGCCAATATGAACATGGGCCAACAGTGTGGGGATGCGGTCAGGAAGACCAACCATACCTTGTTGTGCATCCACAGATGCATCTCAAGCAGGTCCAAGGAGGTGATCCCCCCCCTCTATGCGGCACTGGTCAGGCCGCAGCTGGAGTACTGGGCCCAGTTCTGGGCGCCGCACTTCAGAAGGGATGTGGACAGCATGGAGAGGGTCCAGAGGAGGCCACTCGCATGATCAGGGGGCAGCAGGGCAGGCCCTATGAGGACAGGCTACGGTACCTGAACCTCTTCAGCCTCCACAAGAGAAGGCTAAGGGGGGATCTAGTCGCCTGTTACAAACTAGTCAGAGGGGACCAGCAGGCATTGAAGGAGTCCCTGTTCCCCCGAGCACTACCAGGAGCGACTAGAAATAATGGTCACAAGCTGGCAGAGGGTCAGCTCAGATCAGACATCAAGAGGTGCTACTTCATGGTAGCAAGAGTGCCCGAAAGCCCCCCTGGCTCACCAAGGACATCCGGGAATGCCTGCTTGCCAAAAAGGCGGCATACACCCAGTGGAAGGGGGGTGCTATCTCCAAAGAGGAGTATACCTCCTCTGCTCGGGCCTGTAGGGGAGCTGTCAGGAAAGCCAAGGCGGACATAGAGCTAGGAATAGCGTCCAAGATCAAGGATAATAAAAAGTCCTTTTTCAAATACATAGGGAGGATGAAGAAGGCACCGGGTAATGTGGGGCCCCTGCAAAGTACGCTGGGCAGTCTGGTGGTTGCGCCAGAGGAGAAAGCGGAACTCTTTAACCAATTCTTCATATCCGTTTTCTTGTGCAGGGACCGGGACTTCCCCGCTGTGATGCCAGATGAACTCGAGGGGAACGCCTCCAGACCTCAGGTTGGGGAGGACCAGGTTAGAGAGCTTCTGGAGGGACTGGATGTCTTCAAGTCGGCGGGTCCAGATGCTCTCCACCCTAGGGTGTTGAGGGAGCTAGCTGGGGTTATTGCAGGACCCTTGGCACAGCTTTACGAGTGCTCGTGGTGCTCCGGCCAGGTGCCGGATGATTGGAAGATAGCTAACGTGGTCCCCATCTCAAAAAAGGGAAGAGAGGGGACCCGGGCAACTATAGGCCCATCAGTCTTACCTCTATCCTTGGGAAACTCTTTGAGAAGATACTCAAGGAGCACATCTGCGATGGGCCGGCTTCAGGGATGATGCTCAAGGGCAACCAGCACGGTTTCATTAGGGGCAGGTCATGTCAGACCAGCCTGATTGCCTTTTATGATCAGGTCACAAAGGCAATGGATGCAGGTGTCGCTGTGGACGTAGTCTTTCTAGACTTCAGCAAGGCCTTTGACACCGTCTCCCACCCCATCCTCATTAAAGAAGTAGGCAACAGATTGCAGATTGGCTGAAGGGTCATACTCAGAGGGTGGTGGTGGACGGGTCATATTCAGCCTGAGGGGAAGTGGGCAGCGGAGTCCCCCAGGGCTTGGTCCGGGAGCCTGCGCTGTTCAATGTCTTCATCAGCAATTTGGATGATGGGGTGAAAAGCAACCTGTTTAAATTCGCTGATGATACCAAAATTTGGGGTGAGGTGAGCACGCTAGTAGGGAGGGAAAGACTGCAACAAGACCTGGATAGGTTACAGGAGTGGGCTGACATAAACAGGATGCGTTTCAATACTGACAAGCGCAGGGTGCTGCACTGAGGCAGTAGAAACCAGCAGCACACTTACAGAATGGGAAACTCCCTTCTTGAGAGCATGGAGGCAGAAAGGGATCTCGGAGTCATTACTGACTCCAAGACTAACATGGACCGACAATGCAAGGTCACGGTTGGCAGGGCTAACCGCACCTTGTCGTGCATCCACAGGTGCATCTCAAGTAGAGCCAGGGAGGTGATCCTCCCCCGCTATGCGACGCAGGTCAGGACACAGCTGGAGTACTGCGTCCAGTTCTGTGCACCCCATTTCAGGAGGGATGTGGACAACACTAAAGGGGTCCAGAGGAGGGTCGCCCGCATGATCCGGGGACTACAGGGCAGACCCTACACTGAAAGACTGTGGGACCTAAACCTGTTCAGCCTTCACAAGAGAAGGCTGAGGGGGGACCTGGTGACTGTCTATAAACTCACTAGGGGGGACCGGACGGGTTTAGGGGAGACAGTGTTTCCCCGAGCGCCCCCTGGCATGACAAGGAACAATGGACACAAGTTATTAGAGAGTAGATTTAGATTAGACATCCGCAAGAACTACTTCACAGTTAGGGCGGCTAGGAGCTGGAACAAACTTCCTAGGGAAGTGGTGCTGGCTCCTACCCTGGGGATCTTTAAGAAGAGGCTTGATGACTACCTGGCTGGACTCATTTGAGTCCAGTCTTTTCTCCCGCCCAGGCGGGGGGTTGGACTTGAAGATCTACAAGGTGCCTTCCGACCCAACTTCTATGATTCTATGATATGGTCAGGGTGGCTAGGATCTGGAATCAACTTCGAAGCGAAGTGGTGCTGGCTCCTACGCTGGGGGTCTTTAAAAGGAGGCTGGATAAACACCTGCCCAGGGTCATTTGACCCCAGTACTCTTTCCTGCCATGGCAGGGGTACAGACTCGATGATCTGCTCAGGTCCCTTCCGACCCTACCAACTATGAAACTATGAAAGCACAAAGAGTTATGCACTAGGTGATAAACCAGGGGTCAGCAACCCCCGGCATGCGTGCTGAGCATGGCACACAAGGCCATTTTGCTCAACACACCATTGCCAGCCTGGGCTCTAAGCAGCTGCTGCCAGCCATGGAGCCCAGGCTGCTACCAGCAGGCAGCTGGGTGGCTGCAAGCAGACCAGGCTCCATGGGCCGGCTGCAACTGGGAGGCTGCAAACAGCTGCTCCAGGCCCCAGCATATCGGCACTCTGGCACCTTCCAAGGTAGACATTGTGGTTTTTTCAGCACTCCGGTCAAAAAACATTGCCTACCCCTGTAATAAACACTTCCTGTTAAGAGGTCACATTCCATCCAGAAGTTATTTCTGCTTAACTTCAAACACTGATCATAAAACAACACCAGAAAAGAATAAATGTGTTTCAAAAAAAACCAAAACCAAAAACCAAAAAACCACCTCACAGAAAGCCCTACAAGCTAAAATGCTGATCTTCATTAGGGACTCATGTCTCAGGTTGATTTTTTTAAAAAAATTTTTAAAGTAAGAATGGTTTCAGCCATTTCTCAGGACAAGGTGAGGGGGAAAATGTTGTTTTGAGCAAGGTAAAGGCATTTTTACCTTTCACTATGAAAGCTCTGGTGCTTTATACTGTGGAGCTGAAATGTGAAATATGGCATGGACACAGCTTTTGCCATCCTCACGAAAATTCACATAAAATAGTTCAAGTTTTGAGTAGATGAAAACTCTCAATTCACACATGCTCAGTAGAGACTACTTATAATTTGACGGCTAAGTTCTATGAGCCATGGGGGTAAGAGTCCACAGGAAGGAATTTAGAGGAGGGGAAAAACACCTAGGAAATGCACACAAAACTGTCATTAAATACATTTCATCCTTCATGTTCAACACTCAGAAGTCAAATAATACCAAGAGAGAAGTTGCTCTGGCAACCTTACTTTGGCCCCCTTCTATGGATCATAACAGTATTGAATGATATGGTTAGCTACCACTTTTTCATATAACCTCTGTTTCACTCAATGCACATGATGAATAGTGCTCAGGAAATTAATCAGGTTTGGGTTATTAAGGAGTCTGTTGCCTGTAGATAACATCTTCATTCTATACTGAAGTTGGAAAACGGGCTGTGAATAAGGCCTGCAGGCAGGATGAGAGAGGATGTTTGCATGCTTTTGGCAGTGCCCATTAGGAAACTGGATTCTGTTTATGCCCCTGCTATTAAGTACATGTTCCTCATTTTCCAAGTGCCTAACTTCAATAAAAAAGGTCTAGTTGGCAGAAGTGCAAGTAGTCACAGCTGTAACTCTAGTCATTGAGAGATACAGCTTAGGCAAAAACATGCTGCAAGTCAGTACATTCTACAAAAAATTAAAATTAAAATCAGGCCATAGACTTCTCAAACTGAGCACCTGCCACATTAATGGATCCTAGTTCCACATCTGTAAAAGGGGAACAGTACTACTGTATTAACTCACAGATTCTTCTGATATTAAGTTCATTGTTAATGAAGAACCAGATATAACGGTGATAGCCACCTTAGAAAACCCAGTGAGGAAACTGAAATTTCTGTATTCCAAGTAAACTAGGAATAAGTATGCAGTAATTCAAGCACAGGAGATGCACTGAAAATAACATTCTGAATAGATTCAGTGAGTCCCACTGAACCAAGCAGATGTTCTGTGGAAAAAATACTATTATGTACAATTAAAGACTCACAATACCTACACATAGGGGACCACATTAGGGTTCTGCAGGTAAGTTTAATTCCTTCATTTCCTAATTTTGAGGTTTTTTTAAAAACTGCAATTTAATGATCTTTCAATGTATTGTTGTATGTCATTGCATATGGGTTCTCATCCTACCTTCATCACCACAGTATCTGGGTATCTACCAGGACTATACTGGATGCATCTACACACATGCTTGACTAATTAGCTCTGCAATAAAGTGTCACCGTCTCCACATGCGCCTATATTAGGGTGCAGTAAATTAATTAACTCTGTTCCAGGATAGTACCGTCCAGGACAAGTACTATCCTATGGTGGAGCAATTTACACTGCCACAACACACATATAGATAGTGACTAGGACTGCCTGGGACATGAGGGTACTGCAGTGTAAGGGCTGCCTACTGGCTAGCCCCTCACTGTAGCAACCTTGTGCTTCAGCCAGCCCCAGTGTTGCCCAACCCCACCACCTGGAGCCGAATCCCAGAACTGCTATCAGCCCACCCCAGCCCAATGTGCTGCAGTCCCAGGCACACTTATAATTACTGCACCCTGGAAAAATAAACTCTGGCATGAACTGCACTGGAATTTATTTCTTCACCCTAATTGCACATGTAAATCCACCCACTAATTAACAATTAATTTCTTCCCCTGGGGAAGAACTGCATGCAGTGTTACATACGGAATTTTGTTTAAGTATACTTACTCCTTTCTGTTTATTTCACACTTAAGAATGCAAAACCAAAAAAGTGCACAATGTATTTGGTAAAGACGTGGAGGCCATTGGTTGAAATTTGCTTCCCCTCTATTCAAGAGCCAAGAGGTGAGATTTCAATGTGGGTTAGGCTGCTTTCACAAATCGCATATGATGAACATTTTTAGAACCATGGTAGAAAGCCTCAGAATGAGCCCACCATTGTTGAGAAAGGTTTACCATGAAACATGACCAAAACTAGATACAGCCAGGGAACTGGACCTGTGAAAGGCAGTTTCTGAGCCAGGCTGTTAAACCTGTTGGTCCTCTGGACCGGGAACTAACAATACAGACTTCATCTTCCTTCAAAGGGCTGTCTTCTGTAGGGTAAGGCACATATATATTCACCTGTTGTACATAGCTGGTAACAATTAAGTTCAGAAATAAAGGCAGCTTCCTTAGATCAGAAGATAAGGTGGGTAGGGAGGGTGGAGGGAAGGCTAAGAAAGGGAAGATGTTATTCCCTCCCCCCAAGAAAGCAAGCAGTACTGACAGGCTCAAGGGGGTCAGTCAACATAAACTACTCAATTTCCCTCACCCCTGCCCCCTGTAATTAAGCACACAAAAAAAACACTGCTTTATCTAGTTTGACATTAGAAATGTAAATCTAGTTATATTAAGTAAGTCATTTTTAATCCTATTTTCTTTGTTCATAAAATGGTTTTTCTTCAGGCTTGGTTATCTCATGACAATTTGATTTAATACATGAAACTCATAAACATGGCAGCTCTGATTTGTGTGATGATCTCTAAACTCCATTTACTGTGTATTAGTTAATTAAGCTGGATGTATATTTAGAAATGTGTAATACTTAAGTACACTGAAAGAAGCAGTGGGTATAGCATTATATTGCGACTGGAAATCATGACTGCTGGGTTCTCTACATTCCAGATACAGTTCATTGTATGGCGTAGAGAAAGTTATTTGTCATCGTTGCCTCAGTTTACCCTTTTATTAAGTGCAGAAATAATTCCTTCCTGTATGAGGGTATTGCGAGAGTAAATGTTCACAGACCTGGATTTAGACGCATCATACAAAACCAAAGCAGAACAGGCCAAACTAGCATAGCACTACAAAGACTAGCAGCTGTTTGTGCATTGTCCGGGGAGGACCTTCCACCTTTGGTACTAGCAGAAACAATAGGGGAAAAACTCAAGGGTAGACCAGGACAAATAGATTCACTGCAATAAGGTTTAAAATCATTGTCTCAATGTTTTTGTTTTCATCTGGAAAAGAAGCTTAAACAAACAGTCATTCAATATTTTGTTTGTATAAATTTAAAAAATTACATGCATTTTTTCTAAATGTTAAGGGAAAAAAACATTAATACCGAGCCTAGTATTGTCCCAGTTTCAATACTAGGTCTGTCTTTGTTTAACATCTAAAATCCATTACTAGAGAAACAGAAGTCTACTACACAGAAAAGGTTATGATTTCACAGGAAAAAAACAGAAGTTTTTTTACTCTCATGCAATACTAGTAGATTTTGCAGCATATCTTAAACAGATCAAGTATAAATAAACCAAAAAGTAAGCTCAGTTGTCATAAATAGCTGTTGTATAGAACCATTAATAAAATTCTGCATTTTTTCCACTAAGTTCATTAAATATCTAAAGTATGACACATTATCTGTTAGCAGACAAAAAAGCAAAATGAGCCATTGTTATTACCTTGGTAATATATTCATTATTAAGTTACCAAAGTGTAATGACTCTAATTACTAAAGAATTTCTTTTTTAAATCTGATCCTTGGTCTTCACACAATGCTAATGCTAAAAGCATAATCTGCTAATCAGTGTAGGTTATCTAGATATTTCTTAACAAATACACTTTCTAATACCTGGAAATTACAATTCTATCTAATGCCTAAGATGTTAAGAGATCTCTTCCTATAGTAGTCAAGTAAAAAAAAAAAAAATTGAGATCCACCCATTCTAGTTTCCCTGTAGTCAATATGGACAATCTTATTCTTGCTATTTATAGGTAGCAACAGTTTTTCAATACCAGATACATAGTTACTGTATGCATTACCCACATTTTTCTTTCATTAAAATGTTTATTTCAGACCTGTAGTACTAAGAAAAAGCTTATACTAAACCAAGTGATTTCTGGGCACAGATCTTTTTCATGATCAAATTTGGTCTTGTTTTTCTTCATTATGAACCCTCCCACCCCTGAATGTACACACACATATTTTAACATATTAACTTGCCACAGTCAACATAAAATTAGAGTCATGTTTTGTCAATATTCAGTTTAAATGAAGAAAACAGATCCAGTTGAAACTCTTCTGGCTACCTTTTGGGTATTTATACACATTTTTTCAACAGACTAGCAGAAGAGAATCAGAACAGAGATACGAGAGCTGCAAGCAAAGACATTTAATAACCCCCCTTAAGAACAGATTAGGATGTTATAATGGTCAAACCCTAAGTATCTTGTTTTTCCAAGCTATTTCTTATGCTTTTATTTCACCTGTCAACAAAGTAGTATAGATTTTGTGAGCTCTCCTTTACAAGCTGCTACAATTTTAGTCAATTTAAAATCATAGGAAGGACTGTAAACTTACAAGTTCCACAGATCCATAATGCTTTCTGCTGAACTCTCCACGTCTACAGCCCAGATCTTCGGAGACAGAGCTGGAACAGAAGTGCTTCATCAGTATACATAGTTAACTGTCCCTACAAGCTCCTGCAATACTCAGCTACCATTGACAAAAATCATTCCTGCTGAACAAGGTTTGCACTGCACAGGCTCCTCACTGCAGGGGACCCTCCTTACAACAAGCACAAGCTCTAGCAGCCATTGCAGAGTCTGGCTTTCATATTACCCTGAAAGGGAAAGAAAAGCATGAGCCCTGATTGGAAGGAAAAGCCAAGATTAAATTAAATATTTAGTCATGATGTAATCAACTAAGAGTATCAAGATAAAGGGCAGAGAATAATTGCATTTGAGATCGCTCCCTAACCTAACAGAAGAGAAACCTGCAGTAAACCGAATGCCTGAAACAGGGTAACCTCACTGAGCTATGCTCAATCAACACTTGCTCTGCTGCAATTTACGCAGAAGATTCTCTCTCTACCCTAGATACTCCTAGAAAACAAACATGTAATAATTTTGTTTCTGAAGTTTACAAGTCCCTCCTCCTCCAGGCTTTAACAAGAGAACTAAAAATTTCCTACAGAATAAATGAAAACCCAAGTCTCGAGAGAGAGAGAGAGAGAGAGAGAGTGTGTGTGTGTGCGCGCGTATGTGTGTGTGTAAGTAAAATAAAATGTTCATATGGTGTTATATAGAATTAAGCATAAAGTATATCAATTCATGCACTTGGCATAGCTAGAACAAATTGGCAAATATATATTGTCAAAACGGATAAGAAAAATACAGTGAGCCCCAGATAAGTAGTGTTGATATGTACATGACAAGTAGAAAAGTTGGGCTGTAACTTACCAGTCTTTGACCTGTACTTTGCATCTAGCCCATCTCCATAGCACTCATCCTGGCAAACTTAAAACTAGTTTTCAGCACCCACTACAAAAAAAAAGACCTGCCACTAAAATGTTTCCCTCCATAAATCTACACTGGTTTAATGTGTAGGATGGGAAACAGTCAATCCCAGCTCAGTAACAGATGTAAGGTTATTTTAAAAATCATCAGTGCTAGTAACTGCAGCTTTATCCCACCTAGTAGGAGAAATCAAGTTTCAGTGGGACACATACCTCCTGCTCCTAGAACATCACAATATGGTGGTCTCTGAAGTCATTAATTTTGTATACAGAAAATGAAATTATTTTTAAAGTATTTTTAAAAAATCTATTACTTGCAATTATTTCATTTTGAATTCTGTTCCAAATCCAAGATGTAGTAAAGCTGCTCCAACACAGGTCATAAAAATGAGGTGCTAATACTACCCATTTTTTCTGTTGAACTCACGTTCAAAACATGTCAGAATTGTTTTTGCTGAAATTTTTTTTAATGAACCTCTGACAGAGTTCAAACATGAAAATGTTCATGCTAACAAATTTAATATTGGCATAGTTATAAACAACCAAAGCCAGAATTATGATGGACAACTTTATGCAATATTAACAATAGGATTTACTAACAGCCACCTATATAATATAAACAGTCACTCCCCATTGGTTCTCTACCAACCCACTGTCTACAACTTCTCACATGCTTCACAGAAAAAAGTAGGTTTTAGGAAGGATATTTTTATACGAGGATTATGGCGTTACATTCTAATTCCACAAAAAGACACGAGCAAATGGGCAAGAAGGGCAACATGAAAAACTTCACGGGTTGACAAGCTGGAATTTGGTGTGGTGGAAAAGGGGAGAAAGTGAAAGGCTATAGAGAGGGTTATGCAGGAGTATCTGTCAGTGGAAAGGATCTCTGTGCTTGTGTACTGAATGCACTGTAGGGTGCAATGTGGTACAGGAAAGGCCAAAGAAAAAGAAGATGCTCTGGGTCAGAATACAAGGGGGTCAGGGGGGAAAGGGACTTAATGGTGGGGGTCTACCACAGGCCACCCAACCAGAGGAAAGAGCTGGACCAGGAATTCTCAGGTCAGCTCACGGACAGTTAGGTCAAGGGACATGGTCATCATGGGTGATCTAAACCATCTAGACATCTGCTGGGAAGAGCAGTCAGCCAGGTCTGACCGCTCATGTAGGTTCCTAGCCGAGTTACAGGACCTCCATCTAACCCAGGAGGTGTACAGTCCCACCAGGAGAAATGCCTTGCTGGACCTGGTCCTGGCCACAGGCGACGACCTGGTAAGTGGACTGCAGGTGCTCGACCAACTGGGCAATAGTGATCATCACCTGCTGGAATTCACCATCCAGCGCAGGATGTCAAGGGCCGGCAGCAAGGCAGCAGCCCTGGACTTCAGGAGGGAGGATTTCAACGACATAAGGAGACTAGTCGGGGAGGCACTGAGGTCCCAGAGGGGAGGGGAGTTGGGAGTCCAGGAAGAGTGGTCGTTCCTTAAGGAGATGATCCTTCAAGCCCGAAGGGTGACAATCCCGACACGGATCAAAGGGGGCAAGAATGCTCAAAAGCCCTCATGGCTCATCAGAAGCATCTAGGAATGTCTTAAAAGCTAAAAAGGAGGCATACGCCCAATGGAAGGGAGGGGCCATCACCAAGGAGGATTATACCTCCATTGCTGAAGATTGTAGGGGGGCTGTTAGGAAGACTAAGGCGGAGATGGAACTGGGACTAGCAACCCAGATCAAGGATAATAAGTCCTTTTTTAAATACATAGGGGGTAAAAAGAAGGTACTGGGTAACATAGGGCCTCTGCAGGATATGCTAGGAAATTTGGTGGTCATACCAGATGACAAAGCTAACCTATTTAACAATTTCTTTGCCTCCATTTTTTTGAGCAGGGACCGGGGCATCCCCCACACCAGGATCCCTGACGGACCCAGGGAAGGGCACGGCCAGGCCCAGGGTCAGTCAGGAAACTTCTGGTGGGACTAGACATGTTCAAATCAGCAGGTCCCGACGATCTCCACGCCAGAGTGCTGAGGGAATTGGCAGAGGTAATTGCAGGACCCCTGGCACAGCTTTACAAGCACTCGTGGTGCTCTGGTGAGGTGCTGGAGGACTGGAAAAGGGCCAATGTAGTCCCCATTTTCAAAAAAGGGAGGAAGGAGGGCCCAGGAAACTATAGTCTTACCTCGGTCCTGGGGAAGCTCTTTGAGAAAATTATCCAGGAGCACATCTGTGAGGGACCAGCAAGGGATTAGAAAATGTTTCATAGATTTCATAGACATTAGGGCTGGAAGGGACCACATGAGATCATCAGGTCCAGCCACCTGCCCAAGGGGCTCAGCTAGGGTCAAAGGATCCCAGCAAGATAAATGTCAAAATGTTTCCCAATTCCAAAGCCCAAGTACATTGTCTCAGAGGACATGCAATAGAAATATATACTGCAGACTTCTTAGCTACATGGTCTGCTTTGAAAATCAAAATAAGGAAATAGTTGGTCCCAAGAAAAGATTTCTCCTTCTCCTGATATGGATACCTGTCTAGTAGTCAATGAAGTAAGATTCTTCCAACACCAACCTATCTTAATATAATGCATCAAACGTATATTATCTGATAACTATTTGATCAATGGCAACTCAACCTGGACCAGACTTTGCAGCCTAGAAATAAAAGGGTTTCCTTCCAATTGCCAGTTCCTTCAGCTAATTACCTCTCCTATTGCCCTTTTTGTTTATACAATTTATGAATCTAAATATAATTAAATCACTTCCAGATGGAAAAACAATGTTATAATCATTATCAGCATGCATTTTTGATGGGTATTAAGAGATTATTTAAAATAATTTAAGATTCTACTTCAGCAAAGAGTAATAACCAGTCTCCTAAATTCAACTCTAAAAAGCCTTATTAGGCAAGATTTAAACAACTCTAAACAGAAAAGAAAGAATGGGATCTTTCACACTTCTTTCAGTCATCAGGGGAATATAAAGAGGCAAAAATTCTAGTTGATAGCTGGGTTAAAAAAAATACAATAAATCAGGAAAACATGAAGCATATTAGCATGTTATGTTATTTGTGCAGAAATACAAGGGGCATAGAAAACAAGCAAAATTATATTTTTTTGTGGGAGGCTTCTCAGCTGTACAGTCAAGACAGATGGATACAATACGAGCAAGAAGGAGAGAGGAACAGGCAGATCTAATAGCCATATTTACTTACAAGGGCATTTGTCAGAGGAATGTGGTGGAAATAAGTTTTGGAACTACAAATGGGGGGGAAATATATACAAAAACAATTAATTATTTCCTATAAGCATATGCTTTAGGTCCTCTGGCTCAAAGGAGAGAAAAAAACAAAAGACAATTCCAAGGAGCTATGAGGCTGTAAACAGACATCTCATTCGAGCCTGTCTTGCTCATGGGATCAAAACATGAGCCACGCAGCCATTTACATTTACACAGCCTTCCCTGCTGCTGCCCCTTTGCCAGCAGTCGGCCAGCAAGAGCACACCGCCTGACAGGACTGTCCCTGGAACGACTAACCTGCAATTAACTTGAATGACCCACAATTAATGTAGACATACACAGCACTGTCCTGGGAAAAAATTAAGTACGCAAGATAAAATGTATTAACACAGGTCTGAAAGCAGAATAATGGGCTTGTTTCTGTGTAGGATCCCAGTACAAAAGGCTTTCCCCAAAGCATCATATAGGTGCTCAAGGTTCTTTGTCCTGCGGCCTGCACTGCTCAATTTCTTCATCAGCGATTTGGACGACGGGGTGAAAAGCAACCTGTTTAAATTCGCTGATGATACCAAAATTTGGGGTGAGGTGAGCATGCTAGTAGGGAGGGAAAGACTGCAACAAGACCTGGATAGGTTACAGGAGTGGGCTGACATAAACAGGATGCGTTTCAATACTGACAAGCGCAGGGTGCTGCACTGAGGCAGTAGAAACCAGCAGCACACTTACAGAATGGGAAACTCCCTTCTTGAGAGCATGGAGGCAGAAAGGGATCTTGGAGTCATTACTGACTCCAAGACTAACATGGACCGACAATGCAAGGTCACGGTTGGCAGGGCTAACCGCACCTTGTCGTGCATCCACAGGTGCATCTCAAGTAGAGCCAGGGAGGTGATCCTCCCCTGTTATGCGACGCTGGTCGGGCCACAGCTGGAGTACTGCGTCCAGTTCTGTGCGCCCCATTTCAGGAGGGATGTGGACAACACTAAAGGGGTCCAGAGGAGGGCTGCCCGCATGATCCGGGGACTACAGGGCAGACCCTACATTGAAAGACTGTGGGACCTAAACCTGTTCAGCCTTCACAAGAGAAGGCTGAGGGGGGACCTGGTGACTGTCTATAAACTCACTAGGGGGGACCGGAAGGGTTTAGGGGAGACAGTGTTTCCCCGAGCGCCCCCTGGCATGACAAGGAACAATGGACACAAGTTATTAGAGAGTAGATTTAGATTAGACATCCGCAAGAACTACTTCACAGTTAGGGCGGCTAGGAGCTGGAACCAACTTCCTAGGGAAGTGGTGCTGGCTCCTACCCTGGAGATCTTTAAGAAGAGGCTTGATGACTACCTGGCTGGACTCATTTGAGTTCAGTCTTTTCTCCTGCCCAGGCGGAGGGTCGGACTTGAAGATCTACAAGGTCCCTTCCGACCCGACTTCTATGATTCTAGGATTCTTTTGGTAAATGTGATATTTTTTATTAAACCAACTAAATAGTTGGAAAAATAGTTCTTTGCAAGCTTTCGGGCACAAAAACCCTTCTTCACAAATAGGGAGAGTCTGCTGGTTTGTACCTGAAAGCTCGCAAAGAACAATTTTTTCCAACTATTTTGTTGGTCTAATAAAAGATATCACATTTACCCAAAGAACCTTGTCAGTTGTGTTGGTCTCAGGACATTAGCAATAACCAACATCCCCTCATATAGATGGTGGACTTTAACAGCCCTGTCAGCTGATGGCTAACTATGCCAAGACAACATAAGAGATGTTCCTAGGATACATAAGAAATTACAAACCAGAAGCCAAAGAAAGACCCCAGCCAATAAAGAGGTCATCCGGAACGTACTGTTACTTAGGAACTGACTGAACATTTAAAAATAATAAAGTAATGTATACACAGAAAGCATCATATTCAACTGTTTTAGAGTTCAAAAAACTAAATTTTGAGGAATAAATGTTGTAGCAATATGCAAAATAAAATATTAAAGTCCTTCAGAATGAAAGGCAGCCAGGAATCCTAAAAGCGACAATACACTACTGGTCAAAACACCCTGGAAAAAAGAGGAGTGCATGGAACAATGCATTCAACAACAAATTAGATGAACATCTTGCTGGGGTCATTTGACCCCAGTATTCTTTCCTGCCATGGCAGGGGGTCGGACTAGATGATGTGCTCAGGTCCCTTCCGACCCTAGAAACTATGAAACTATGAAATTGCTCAAGTGTCTGGAGTTAAAATGTTACATTCTGATAAGCAAAAGAAAAGGGAAGTTAATAAAAGAAATATACTTCCCAAGGCTAGACTAAAGCTGTGAGGAATTTCAGCAAGATCTCAAAAAGCTAAGAGAATAGAAAACAAACTTGGCATGATAGCATTTGGAATACAGTGTTAGCTAATGCAAAAGACATGCAGCTGAGAAAGAAAAAGTCGATTTATGTATATATGCATTAGTGGTTCTCAGGGGTGTAGGTTGCAGCTGTGCTGGTCTAAGGACACAGGCAGACAAGGTTCCTTGGGTGAATCTGATATCTTTTATTAGACCAACTTAAATAGTTGGAAAACAATTATTAAGCAAGCTTTTGGGTTCAAAACCCCTTCATCAGGCTAAGGAAGTTTCAGCAGTTGGTGTGTGCTCTTCCTGGATGGAATGAAAAGTAAAGAAGCCAGAGGCTGGGCACACACCAACTGCTGAAACTTCCTTAGCCTGATGAAGGGGTTTTGAACCCAAAAGCTTGCTTAATAATTGTTTTCCAACTATTTAAGTTGGTCTAATAAAAGATATCAGATTCACCCAAGGAACCTTGTCTGCCTTAGTGGTTCTCAAGTACTTGTACCTATTCTGAAAAACTACTTAAGTGGGCATCATTCAAGTTCAGTTAAGACCACTGTTCAACACACAATAGTAAAAAAAATATCATCATATACAATGTGATTGTAAAGATTATGCACAAATATCAATTGTATGCCTTCATCTGAAGTAATCCATCCTATGTAGCCACCTTATTTCATCACAGAGAAGAAACAACATGTGTCCTTATATAACAAATCAGGGCCACAAAGTAAGGTTTGCATGAAGAGAGAATGGAAGCATTAAGAGCTTTGCTTTACTGGACGACATAAGCCAAAGCATGATAGAACTGGGAGGTCACAGTCTTTTTTCATATGGCTCTGGTGAAGATAGCTTTCCATGAGTGGTTCTAATGCCTATTAAAACGTTACCTTCTATATGGTACAGCAGCAATGCCACTTCATGGTTGCTAAGGGTGTTTTACCCTGTCTTCAGTTGCTTATAATTCACAGATCCATGTTTGGTGTCTCCTGACTCTTTTTTTCCCTTAACATTTGATCAAACAAAGGCATATAAAACCCAGAAAAATAAAGAAGTGCACAAGCACATGCTAGAATTTGATTCTGTATTACAGGAGAATGCTTAACTGAACTCTGACCAATTGCCTTTCATATCTAAACCCTATCAGTATTTCTCAGTAGTATTCTCTGGCATATGTAACCATGAAATTAATAAACCTAACCTAATGACATAATATGGCAGTTGATTTGCTCAACATTTCGTTTTCAATGACATCCGCTTCTGCTTATATTCCCTATATTGTTTCATTCATTTGAAGCCCTCAGTGTCAAGTTCACACCAGACAGAAACATACAGATATGACCAAAAGATTTTACCCAACATTCTTTGGCTAAACTTATAGCACCAAAAATACTTCAAAATAGCAACTCCATTAGAAATCAGACTGACAATTTTTCCTACCTGTTCTCTGTCTAGAATTTAAAAACAACTCCTGAGTGCAATGTAGAACACAGATCTCAAATCTTTAAGAACCTTGTAGTTTTATCTGTAAAGCTACAATAAAAAGCCAAAGAAAACATTTCAAGAAGTATTTGCAATGTCCACATAAACCTAGAAACTACCAGCAAAGTGCTAAAAAAACAGGTTGGGGGGAAAAAAGGCATCTGAACTTCAGGAATATGGAAAAACCTTGGTAGAGTTTCTGAGCAGAAAGAGTGTTTTACTCCAGTGGCTCTTAAAATGTTCTCTGTGTACTGTAGATTTTTTCCCCCCATTTTTAGAAAATGTAATCATGGATATTCTGGTATTTTCTTTATGCACAACTTTTTCTGACATCCATTTATTTGGCTGGGTGGGCTAGCTGCCTTGGAAACTGATGTAGAAGCAGTTCTGGTTAGGTGGCTGTCAGTGTTGTGGGTGTAGTTTTCAGCCAACAGTAGGCAAGATGGATTTTTTGCAGTTGTCCAGCTCAGAAATGTTGAGGAAGCAGGTGCAGAGATGCAGTCAAAATGACATTTTAAGAGGGAACAGAAAACAAACCATATTTACTGAGCTATCGGTTTGTCAAATACTGCCAGAAATATCAGTCAGTCATACTGATCTATGTCCAAAATGTTGATAGCATCAAAACAGGTTAGAAAATACATTACTAACTTACTACACACTCGAGAGAGCTACTTGTATGCTGACACTTACCTACAGACTTTTGCAGATCATGTTCCAGCTCATCAAAAATGGACACATTTAGACTGAAAATTAAAACTGAAAAGCTTGCTAGCATTATTTATCTCAAAATGCATGAAGAAATAGAGAAAAAAATAATCTTGTGAATCTGCTCTCTAGAACTAGAAAGTTCTTATGGAGCAAAGGAAGAGCATCTCTGCATGTTTTAATTAATTAATCTTTATTTCCCAAATTTTAAGTCCATGGGTACTCAGAAAGGTGAGAGGACAGAGAAAATAATTGGTATAAATAGAAGGCAGCAAAAGGCTTTAACCACGGGTCATATTTAACCTGGAGAGATGTGGACAGTGAAGTCCCCCAGGTCTCGGTCCTCGGGCCCGCACTGTTCAATTTCTTTATTAGCGACCTGGACAAGGGGGTGAGAAAAGCACCTTGCTCAAAGTCATATGAGCCCAGTATTCTCTGCTGCCCAGGGCAGGGGGTTCAGACTTGAAGATCTACTTAGGTCCCTTCCAACCCTACATCTATGAATCACCTCACCGTTAAACAACTTGCCAAGCACATTTAGCAAGTCTACATTTCCAGAGCTGCAAAAGATGCAATTCTTGGTATATCCAATATACAAAACTGATCCAAAAAGAGATACATTTTCTAACAGCAGCAAAGCAAGTTAATGCCTACAAAATAATGCCAAACTCAAATGTCTGATCAGAATAAAACCAAAGAAGCAGTAGTGGTAAAAATAAGAACCAGAGATGAAACTAGAGTTCAGCAAAAAAAGTAGTAAAGCAGAAGATATGACAATAAAATGCCCAACACAATTCTGGGCTGCATATAAGAACTTGTAGCTCTTCATAAAGTGCTAGCAGAACTTCATCGTACTCTGTAGGCACAGTTGATTTTACTAACTGGTAAAACTGCTGAAAGAGCTAAATTATGAGGAAACATTATAACATGGCATTAGAGTATTGGGGTAAGCAATGACCAAAGATACTGCTCATGGGAACACAGCAGTTGTATACATCAAGGGAGGAAAAAAATGTTAAATTAGGGACAACAGACATGAAGGAAATATTGTTTCTTTTAAAATCAAAACTACAAATCTACATTGGGTATCTATCAAAGAGACTCTTCCTGATTTAAAAACCTCTGGAGTAGACTCCAACAGAAAGTGACACAGCAATACTGCCATTAAAATCAAGTAAACAAAGTGACAGTAACATACACTAGACAAAGAGTCCGTTGTACAAAAGCTGCAGTGTAACACTGTCAAGCAGTTGGACTGTATGACCTAATAATTCCCTTCCATCTTTAGATTTTCATATCTTGCAAAAGCTTCTAGAACAGCTTTTCATGGGATCTTTAAAACTTACGCAAAGTGTACAAAATGAATATGCATGTCTCTTCCCGAGACAGCAAATGCATATGCAGCTTACTAAATTGGTACGAAAAACTGTCAATTTAGCAAGATTGTCTTTCATGGCACTAGATAATGCCACTAACTTCTTGCAGGCCCATTCTACTGCTGCTTTTTAATTTGACAGCATGCCCATTCTCCTGCTCTGTCTACCTGCACAGCCTACCAAGGCACTGGATGTCTCATAATTGGTAATGGAATCCAAAGCCTCTCGATTCACTGGGTCATTAATTTGAAGCCTGGCCCAGACCAAAAATAGCCAGTAGTTAAAACTGGATAACTTTTTGATAGCTTTTGTTGAATAAATTAATAGCTTCAGCTGAACCCATAGTGGATGTGTGCCTACACTGTAAAAACTGCCATCTCCTGGTAGATCCCCTGTTAGTATTCTCAGTAGAGACACCAACAATAGAATGGGTTGATCCATGGATGAGGAGCTGTCCCCTGACTCCGCAAAGCAAGGCCTTGCACTGCAGCTGGTTTTATCACACCACTTTGGTGAGAGGTCTTCAGGTCAAAGGAGGTCACTAGTGTATCAGCACCTAACATTACAACAGTTCCCCTGTAGAATCTGCTTCAGAATGCAAAAAGTGTCAACAGTAGCCTTGTCTGAATGAAGTTTTTAATGTTTGTTGTGTACTAGATTTACAATAGTCTCTCTAAGGCAAGGGTGCTCAACCTTTTTCCCCCCAGTGGACTGGATGGGCAGCGCCCCATCTGTCTGCAAGCCAAATCCTGCCAACGGTCCCAATCCAACACTGGGGCTGGCACAATCCACACCATCAATCCACACAGAGCGGGCACAGGGCAACCCAGCCACATGGAGGAAAGGGAGCATGGCTTGCCCCCAACCCAGCCCCATGGGAGAAAAAGGGCCATGGCTTGTGCTCAAACCTGGCCCTGCAGAGGAGAAGGGAACATGACCCAGCCTTGATTCAGATGCACAGGAGGAGCTGTTGCCCAGCTGCGACTCCCAGTGCAGGGCTTGGGGTTTGGGAATTTGGTGGGGGAGGGTGACTATAAATGGCCACTGCTCCCCCGCCACCAAATTTCCCACCCCATGGGGAGCCCCTGTGGGCCAGATGTGATGACTCTGTGGGCCACACTTGGCCCACAGGCCAGAGATTGAGCACCTCTGCTCTAAGCTGATCTGAACAAAATCTATTCAGTCATTTTGAGGTCTGAGTCCTTCTGAAAGAAAAAAGAAAGTTTTCTACTTCAAAATATTCAGATACCAACTTACTGAAAAACAACTTAACTTTGCGGTTTGAATTTGGCAGGTAAATGATCCAGAATAAAAGTGGGCACTGTGTGAAGTTTGGAAAAAAAGTTATGGGCAAGTACATCTATACAGCGAAGTTTATCTGAAATGTTACCATACCAAAGGTTGCCAGAGATGCAAGCAAGGCTGTCTGTCCTGGATAACTCTTTGCCTTGCCCTTTATGGTAAGTCCCATACTTATTAATGGTTTAAGCAGCTGAAAAATAAAAGGATCACCCCCTGAATATGCATGCTTCTTATCTGATGAGGTCCAACAGCTCAAAAGCCCTACTTTCTTTGAAACAAGCAACACACAGTCCCCAAATGGAGTTTAGGAAGTATGTGGGCAGTTCCTAGACTGTTTTGCAATAATCCATTTTAAGTTTCTCCCTGATGTGCAAGGAATCATTTCCCCCATCACCGACAAAGCAGTGCAAAGACAAAGAACAAAACAAGCCCTAGACAGCAAACAAGCCCCAGAATGACAGTGGCAAAGGTTACAAGGGTGGGCAGATGAGAATAGGATGGGCTTCAGCACAGACAAGTGCAAAATGATGCACCTCGGGAGGAACAACCGGCATCATACCTACAGGTTAGGGAACTCCCCTCTTGTCAGCACGGAGGCGGAAAAGGATCTGGGGGTCATCACTGACTCCAAGATGAACATGGACCGGCAGTGTGGGGAGGTGGTTAGGAAGCCGTACCTTGTCATACATCCACAGATGCATCTCGAGCAGGTCCAAAGAGGCGATCCTCCCCCTCTATGCGGCACTGGTCAGGCCGCAGCAGGAGTACTGCGTCCAGTTCTGGGCACCACACTCCAAGAGGGATGTGGACAGCATGGAGAGGGTCCAGAGGAGGCCACTCGTATGATCAGGGGACAACAGGGCAGGCCCTATGAGGAGAGGCGACGGGCCCTGAACCTGTTCAGCCTCCAAAAGAGAAGGCTGAGGGGGAATCTAGTGGCCTGTTATAAACTAGTCAGGGGGGAACAGCAGGCATTGGGGGAGTCCCTGTTCCCCCGGGCACTGCCAGGAGTGACCAGGAATAACGGTCACAAGCTGGCAGAGGGCAGGTTTAGGTTAGATATCAGGAGGCGCTACTTCACGGTCAGGGCGGCTAGGGTCTGGAACTAACTTCCAAAAGAAGTGGTGTAGGCTCCTACCCTGGGGGTGTTTAAGAGGAGGTTAGATGCACATCTTGCTGGGGTCCTTTGACCCCAGTATTCTTTCCTGCCATAGCACGGGGTCGGGCTAGATGATCTGCTCAGGTCCCTTCCAACCCTAGAAACTATGAAACCTCCAGACCATGAACTTAGCTTTTTGAGGAAATACCATTGAGACAAAAATAGCTATCCTAATGATTTGCTAAAGGGTTGAGTTGTTAGACACAGGAAATAG
Organism: Crocodylus siamensis; assembly: GCF_052110815.1. NCBI lineage: Eukaryota > Metazoa > Chordata > Crocodylia > Crocodylidae > Crocodylus > Crocodylus siamensis. The sequence continues at coordinate 121,120 of NC_143405.1, forward strand.
AAAGGAAATTGCTCTCACATTAACCTCAACACAAGGAAGAGAGAGTAATGTTTGAAAAATGGAGACACGGATAAGAATACAATGGTTGAAGTTCAATACAGGACAAACAAGTAGGTGAGGATTGTTATCAACTCTTTAGATCAAGAACATTTTCTATTAGATGTATCCTAGTTCATAAACTGAGAATCTGACTAAACCAACAAGCATGACTGGAAAAATCACGAGAGCAGTGGTTAGGGGAGCGCTGAACCCTATATGTCTGGACAGCAGGAAACGAGTTTCTCGTGCCGACTCACATCTTGCTACCCCGTTTTTTAATTGCCAGGGAGGACTGCGCCACAAGTCCGTTCAGGAGCTGGGATGCTCTTCTGCCCCATTTTGAAGTCGCTGCGTTTGTTAACTTCAAGCGCATGCTGCAAGACCTAGACATCTGACAGACTCTTGAGAAAACGGGGGGGTGCTGAACAAAACAGGGCTTGGGGGTCATGGCTGGCTGGCTGAAGGGGCAAGGCCAATAAATACACGGCTGCCGGGTTTTTTATTATAAACTAGAATAAAGTTGTTAAAATGTTGAACACAAAAAACAACTAATCCTTCTGCTCTTGGGGAAGGTGTCCAGAGCTCGGGGTCAAGAGCCAGGAGGGCTCGTGCTGAAGACATGCGGATGCGACGCTCTCCCGTCAAACGAGAGCAGCACACGCAGCGACACAGCGCTAGCTCCACACGTACCTGGGGATGCGCCCGCCCGCCCGGCCCGAGCCCCGGTCCCCGCCCCGGCGGGTCCGTCAACAGGTGCGACTGCAAGCGGCCCCGGGCGGGATCTGGCGACTGCTGAGACCTGCCGCAGCGCGCGGAACCGGACACGGCCCCGCCCGGCCTCGGGCGCAGACAACGAGTATCCCGCAGCCTCGTCCCCGCCGCACCGTGGCCGGCGGCACCTCTGGCTGAGCGCCCCACCCCCGCCGCCCCGCCCCAGCCCGGCCCGTTACCGGCGGGCGGAGGCCGCCTCAGCGCCGCTCGGCTCCATGCGGGCGGGTGGCCGCGCATCCCCCCGGCCCTCCCGCACGCGGCGGCGGCGGCCAGCATCCCCGGCGGCAGCCGGAGCCGCGTCCCGAGCCCATGCAGACCGGGCCAATCAGAGCCCGCCCCCCAGGTCGCACCAATCCGCCCCTCAGAGCTCACCCCAGTCAGAGCCCGCCGACCCGCCCACCCCCGAGCTCGCACCAATCGGAGGCCGCCAATCCGCCCCTCAGAGCTCGCACCAATCAGAGCCCGCCGATCCGCCCATCACCTTCCTGCAGCAGGGTGGTTAGCGGCTCTGCCCCAGCGACTGGCCGCTAGTCACCGCCGCAAGGCCCCGGCCCCGAGCAGCTGCCAGCCCAGCCGCGCGCTCCCTTGTGGCCGCTCTCCATGGGAACTGGCCCCGCGCCGCCACAAGGTCTCCATGGAAACTGGCCGCAGGGGCTGCTAGGAAACCGAGTCCTGCCCCGCCGTTTCGCCCGCCCCGCCCTAGAGCGACTCTAGCCTTGCCCACAGCAGAGGCGGCCGCGGCTCTCGCTTTAACTGCGTGCGGATTACAGGGAACCGCCCTCCGGGCCAGGAGGAGGAGGCGTCTGCGCCGCGCCGGGGAGGGCTCCGCGAACAGCGCAAGCGGCTTGTGGCGAGTGCGGAGCTCGTGCCAGGCCCACAGCGCCGCGCGGGAAGGTCTCGCTGCGGTCTTCTCTTCTCTTCCACCCACACCGCGGGGCTCCGCGGCCGCACTCGGCTTTGCGGGCAGCACAGGGTAGTGTAGGCTAGGTTACCTGGCCCGTGTTAGCACTGCTCGTTCTCTCCCTACACAGGAAATAATATTTAGGGGTCAGTATTTAAGCGTTCTCACATAACTTTTGGGAAGGGCTTGGGGTGCAAATGTTACTTGCAAAGTGGAGCAGTTTTTCAAGTCTCAGAAAACGCTTACAGGTCTGAAAATGCAAAGCAAGGCTACCGGTGAGGGAGGGGCCCTGGGACTCCAGAGCAAGCAGAAGGGACACCTGGCTGGAGGGATAAGCACACAGGAGGCGGCCAGTTCACAAGTCATTTTGCAGTCATCCACTTTGCAGCTCTGTAAACACTGCCAAGTCAGAACAATGACATACCGCCTGGTACAAACAAGCACTTGAGAGAAACGGTGGAATAGGAAGTCTGTCTTACAGCACTTTCACACCCACATCCTAATTCCTAGATGCTCAGAAAAAGGGCAAACACCAGAGAAGAAGCTGAATAAACAGCAAACAAAAACATGTCCTAACAAGTCCTCCTCTTTGGCCTCTTACCTGCTTCTACATAAAGTAACAGTGGCCATGCTGCAGCAATCTCAGAATAAGGGCAGCTCAGGCACTTTCCTGCTCATCATTTCTTACCTCTTATTTATTACATGCATCATTTGCCACTTGAACTAGAAAGGATTGATGCCCCAGAATTTAAGACAGTCACATTGAGTAATAACTACGGGAACAATCTCCCTTTGATAACTATTCTCTCATGCTTCAGTTCAACATAGAGAAGTCAACCATACTACTACTCAGCTGCCAGCTCTGGGCTGAGCAGCATTTCTATACAGTGGTCTATCAGTACATAAGATGCTGCTGGCACACAAGTGTAATAGATCTGAGCAGCAGTTGATTATCCTGCTGGACAATTTCTGCTGGACGAAAATAATCTGAACTACAAAAGATCACAATGGCAGTATCTAAAAGGGTTGCTGACAAGTGCAAGGTGCTGCACCTGGGGAGGAAGAACCAGCACCATACCTACAGGCTGGGGAACTCCCTTCTCGTCAGTGCAGAGGTAGAAAAGGATCTTGGAGTCGTCATTGATGCCAAAATGAATATGGGCAGGCAGCGTGGGGATGTAATCAGGAAGGCCAACCGTACCTTGTCATGCATCCACAGATGCATCTCAAGCAGGTCCAGGGAGGTGATCCTTCCCCTCTATGCGGCACTGGTCAGGCCGCAGCTGCAGTACTGCGTCCAGTTCTGGGCGCCGCACTTCAGGAGGGATGTGGACAACATAGAGAGGGTCCAGAGGAGGCCACTCGCATGATCAGGGGGCAGCAGGGCAGGCCCTATGAGGACAGGCTACGGGACCTGAACCTCTTCAGCCTCCACAAGAGAAGGATGAGGGGGATCTAGTGGCCTGTTACAAACTAGTCAGAGGGGACCAGCAAGCACTGGGGGAGTCCCTGTTCCCCTGAGCACTACCAGGAATGACTAGAAATAATGGTCACAAGCTGGCAGAGGGTAAATTCAGAGTAGACATCAGGAGGCGTGACTTCACTGTCAGGGCGGCTAGGATCTGGAACCAGCTTCCAACAGAAGTGGTGCTGGCTCCTACCCCGGGGGTCTTTAAAACAAGGCTTAACGATCAACTTGCCAGGGTCATTTGACCTCAGTACTCTTTCCTGCCATGGCAGGGGTCGGACTTGATGATCTGCTCAGGTCCCTTCCGACCCTACTAACTATGAAACTATCAAAGCTACATCTGGGGCAAAAAAAAGAAGGCCAAGGAACTCTTACCACTAGGTAACTTTATTATTGAGTACTGTAAAAATCATTATTGAAATATTCTGTTCCATGCGTAAATGGATCTGTTAGTTTTAGGAATCAACTCCACTAACTGATTTTGGCCTTGGAAAAGAATGCAACTGTGGCAAATCCAGACAATAAAGTTTGTTACACTTCACAACACTGATTTATTTAATCTATAAGGTGCAAATCCACCCTGCCCTGTTCCCAACTTCAGACTAACAAAACTAACTACCTCTGTTTACTGAGCTCGCAATACCATTTTCATATAAATGCAGGAGAAATGGCTCATTATTCTGTACACTAAACTCTGATTAATGCACCTATCGGATAACTTGCCATTGTTCCAATTTCCTCCCCCATTTCCCCGGGATTAAGTCCTGATAATTCGTTGCTACTGGATAGTTTGTCATGGTTTGCATTTCTCTTGGAGAGATCAATTAGCCAGTACTTACTGTACTCAAATTACAATTAAGTTCAAGGCTGTGTGCACATTCAGAAACATCATGGCTTATATAAACACAGAAACAGCAAAACAACTAGAGGAATCCTTCCATATACACTACAAACCCAAACACCATTGTAAACAATCATCCTATGCTACTGCCTGTATTAAAACACAAGTTTTCTTATCTCCAAGTACCTGGTTTGCATTGCAAGATTATAGCCATACAAAGACAACTTTTCTTGTTCTTCCTAGAAAGCCTACTTATAACTAAGTCATGAAATAGGAGAAACGGCATTCCCACTCTGAAACATTTATTTTCAGCTTAAGCGCAGAAGCTGTCATTTTCTTTTTTGCTACTGCTAGATACGAGAGTCAATGGGTTTATTATCTGCATTGGCTCAAACTTTGAAATTTACTCTGTGGTGCCCTCTTGTGATCCTGCAGCAGAAATTTCAGCTATTTGGCAATGCCCACCCCTTCCAAACAGCAAAGAAATCTACTCAGGTACAGCACATATCTTTGGGACTGCAAGATCACTTAAGGTTTTTGTAATAGGGGTTTGCCTCAAAGGCCCATGCTCTCCATCCCAACTAAAGGATACTAAGTGAAAGCTAACTGAATGATTTCTGGAGAGATCTCAGCTCTGGGACTGTTTGCTTTTTGCACTGAGGTCTAACAGTACATTCAAATCCTCATGAGGCTGGAATGCAAATACGTACCCTCTGCATGACAAGAAAGATTGGCACATTAGATTTCTGCATTATGCCACCGTTTCAATTCTGCAAGAAATCTGAAAGGCATTAGAAAATAAGGTTTATAAAGATGGTGTCCTTTACACAAATGGTTCCTTCCCTTACCTCATGCTGTCACAATTCTTTTCCCATTTTACCAAACCATAAGCAAAAGAGACAGCAAACAAGGTGGTAAGCACAATCAGAAAACAGGGCAGCCTAAGGAGGCATGCTCTGAAAAATCATTGGCCTGGATGCTGTCAAGCTTAAATCTAGGATTCCAGTTGGCAGTCTGCAGGAGTGATAGATGCTGGGTGTTGCAGGATGCAGCATATCCACTGCAGCACTAGCTTGGCAGCAAGACACAAATAGCACACTACCTCAGCTCTGTTTGGAACTAATGCTGGCTCTGAGCCAACATTTCCTTTAAAAGGGATTGAAAAGAAACCCTTTAAGATACAAATATGCCTCTTCTGTAAAAAATAAAAACATGAGAAGATGTTGAGAAATGTGTAAAAGGATTAAAATAATAATGTAGCACAAGAAAACCCACAAAATATTTAAAACATTAAGAGGAAAGAGGTGGGGGGGAAATAAGTTTCAAAAGCAGAATCCAAAAAATAGTTAGGAAAAAATGGAGAAGAATACTGGAAAAGATGAGAAATTAAATGAGGTTGCAGGAAAATGACCAGAGGAAAAAATAGAATGAACATCAAAAGTACAATTCGTGTTTGTTTGTTTTCCACTCTGAATTACATTATGTGCTTAGATCTGTCTCTTTTTAGTGTTACAGTATTTGGTTCAAATAAGGTTTTCTTTTTTGTCTGAACTGCAAGAAAACCAATGTAGGGCTCTGCTAAGAACTTCTGCCCTGCCAAAATTTGCATGGATTGAAAACAACTTTTGTCAGTGTTTTACACTATAACAAAAGTCCTGGATTCCAAACAAGCTGTAGTATGGATCAAATTCCTCTGCTATCATGAACGTGCAGATATTAAACATCGGAAGTAATTGCAAAACATAAGCCACAAATATATAGCTGGGGTGTATCACGGCACATGTCTGAAAACTGAGTAAATACCACTGTAGGTATGGTTTCAACTGTTCCAATCATTCCTTATTATCTCTCAAACTCTCTCAAGAATTCACCTTTTGAACTGATAGATTTTCCACAAATGACTGTAGCATAATTATTCATTAACTTGAAAAACTCTCCTTTAGTGTTTTGGAAATAGAGCAGAAAAGATCCTGAAGCATCTTTCTCTCTAAAAAACTTTATTTTGGGTTAATAAACTAATAATGTTCAGAATGAACAAGTACACCTTGTAAGCATGAGAAATTTTAAAGCTCAGGTTGGGTGCTCAACCATAACTGCCTCCTGGCATATTTGCATATTAAAGCCTTTAGTTATGAGATCTGGATCACAAACTTAGCTCTAAAATTCATAACTGTCAAGTGTTTAACTTTGGACTCTAATTTTTCATTATTTTGTGCTATTGGAGACCTGGAACCATATTTTCAGCTGTGCCCATTTTATGTCCTGTAACACAGCTCACAAACATCTGTAAGGTTCACTACATGTAAACCCTTTGTTTGTCTAACTATGAATCCTTGCAACTAAACCATTAAAATCCCTTATGAAAAAAACCAGCTTTCAAGCTGCCGGTGAGAAATTTCTATAAAGAAATGTTCTGCTAGTTCTGACAATATTGACAGATGGCAGACAAATAGCATAAACCAGCTAAAATTCACTGCTTTCCTGGATGAAGTTATTATAGCCTGTCCAGCTTCAGAGCACACACGAGCCACGGGCCCCCAGCTCCCATGGCGGTGTGGGCTGTGGGCTCCCGGGCTCCAGCTGTGCAACCCTGCCCCAGCAGAGTGGGCAGGAAGCTGAATCTGGCCGAGGGCGTGGGAGCCTGCAGCCTCTGGCCAGCTGCGGCAACAGCAGCAGGAGGGGGAACAAGGGGAGGAGTGGTGTGGAGGTAGGAGCCCATGGACTGACTAAACCCTGCATGAGCCACATGCACAGCCTGTCAGTTGGACAGCCCTGCCCTACTTCAACAGTGCAGAATTAAGTATAATACCTCCACCCCCACATCATCATCACCAGGCCCCCTGCCTGAAAATATGGGCCTCTCTCCAATTCCCCTAGTTTTAAAAAACAAGGAGACTACAATTAAGCCTTGTGTCCTGGATCTTCACTATAATGGTTTTAAAGGACTGCCATTTGGAGGGCAATAACTGCAACACAGCACTCAGGATACACAGTAGTCACTCCATATTGCTATTTTAATGCCTCTACTATAACTTAAGTAAGGATTTCCACACCAAACAGGGTGGGCTACTTTGTCACCACTAACAAGCCACTGGTATTGGACACAATGTAACTGCTCAGTTAGATGGTCTACTGGACTGACAACTTTTTGCATATTTTCATTTTCCAAGATTCCTGTAAACCCAGTTGTACCCACAGGTACTCCTTCACAGATCATAGATCATAGAATCATGAGTCGGGAGGGACCTAGACAGATCATCAAGTCCAACCCCCCGCCACGGGCAGGAAGGAGTGCTGGCGGTGGCAGGGGTCATGAGTCCCCAGCGAGGTGCCTATCCAGTCTCCTCTTGAAGATTTCCAGGGAAGGTGAGAGCACCACCCCTCTGGGAAGCCTATTCCAGGTTCTGGCCACCGGTTTTAATTCCATCTTCCTTGAATCCTTTTCTGGTTACCATTCCATACTGCCAGTGCTCATTCCCCATCCTCACAGTCCCCCTTTTTTATATTCCAATATTTTCAAAGATAGAATCCTTCTTGCAAATGCAGAGAGGTCCTGCCTCAGAATGGGCAATCAACCATCCTTGCACAGCCCTCGTGCACTCCTATTCACTGACTATTAGAAACAGAGAGTCCCTGTGCAACTGATAAGGAAATGTTTCATTACTGCACCAACTATGTGGGCACTAATGGACTTCTCATACATGCTGCCTACAAACTCATCAGGGGAGATCATCAGCAAATAGGAAGAGCCCTTTTCTCCCCAGCACCACCTGGGGTGATGAGGAACAATGGTAATAAGCTGATGGAGAATAGGTTTAGGTGAGAGATCATGAAGGAATATTTTATGGTTAGGGTGGCCAGAATCTGGAACCAACTTCCCAGGGAAGTGGTCCTCGCCCCTGCTGTGGGCAAATTCAAGAGGAGGTTGGATGATCACCTGTCTGGGGTCGTGTGAACCCAGCATTCATTCCTGCCTGTGGCAGGGGGTCAGGCTAGATGATCTGTTCAGGTCCCTCCTGACCCTACTAACTATGAAACTATGTAGCATGTTTTTAAGCACCTGCAGTCCCTAAGCTTGTGAGCATTAGCTTTACAGCCTTTTAATTTCTTCACCACATAGACAGTGATAAAATGCTCAGTAAAACCACATGCAAAACATATGTGGCTTCAGTAGGCCCACTCAGAACTTAAATATGTTAGGAAGATGTTTGCACTGTGCTATTTATCTATGTAAACTAAACAGTACCTTTAGACCCACTCTTCCAGACCCTAAATTAAGCATAGACTATATGGGACAAATAGTAACAGAACAGGGACAGGAATGAAGGTCAGAGGTTAATAACTAGTGTGCCAAGGGACGGCACCTGGTAGAGCACACCGGACAGCACCCACTGACCCTCAAACAAGTTCAAGAAGCCAGTGGACACTGCCTTTGCCACAAAGGAATCAAGGTAAACCAGTCCTCAAAACTCATTCATAAATACAATTCATACAGGGCAGCTCACAGTTCTGAGGTCTTTCCCCAGACCCCAAGGAGGTACCACCAGTTTCATGCTGCTCCCTCAGCACTACAGTGTAGTCTTCCTTCCCTGCTGTGCGAGTTCCTTCTCTTGGTCTCAGTGCTGCTGCCTCCAGCGTTGCAGACCTCAGTCTTTTGTCAGACCCTGGGGGGTCACAGCAGCTAATTAGAAAGATGAAGCAGGAAACAGCAAGCTCATTCACCTCCACTCCAAAGAACAGAGAAAAACACTCAGAGAGGAAGACCCCAAACACCTGCAGCTGTTGGTAAAAGCAGGGGTCAGGGCAAAGAAAACAGGGCTGGGACATTCTTCACTAACAGGAGAGAATATGCAGCAGGTCCTCAGCAACCTTTGCAGGCAAAGAGGCTCCATACCTCCCTTTGTATTTAAAAAAGCATTGCTCCAAGCTGTTTTCTCCCATTACACCCACACTCCCTTAAAAAAAACACGGCTGGTCCCAAACACATGGGTTCCCCTGCCCCAGGCCCCTATCACTCTTGTGAAGAAAAAAGTAGGAGCAAGAGCTCAAACTCAAAGCTGCCCAAGCAGCAGCCTGACCCCCCTGGGGCAGCACAGTGGAGTCGTACTGAAGTCACCTAAACATGCCTCTCTGCCAGCCAACAGTGAGCCCTGTAGCAACTGAGAATCGTTTTATGGTGCTGGAAGATTGCCCTCTGCAGAGGGAATCCACTCTCCTTTACTCAGACAGCTTTAGAACAACTTTCCTCTACAACCATGTGATGTAGAGAAGAATCTTAGCATGTCACAGATGACTTGACCCCAAGTCAAAAAAGGCTCTAATGTGAGGAACAAAGAGTAATGTATGCAAGTCTAATTATTTTGCCTGGAATTGGGCAATTCTTGTGGTATTAACCAAAGAGTAATGAAGCCTTCAGAAAGTGTACACGAAGCCTCCCTGGGTGCCCACTTAATGTTCCTGAAAAATTAAACTTTAGCCCTGAAACATCCACACAGCTGGAGGTGCAACAGGGTATGTTTAAGCCACAGGAGATTCTAAGACAGTGATTCTTAATTAGGGTGCAGACCACCCTGGGCTGCTCCAAGATTTTTTTTGAAGGGTGCCCCAAGGTGTGAGGAGATAAGAAGGTATGAGGAGATAAATGCTGGCTCCTCCCCCCCGACTGCTCTCCTGCCCCCACAGCCCAGCCCTTCTGGAAGGAGGTAAGCATTGGAATAAATATAATAGTTCACAGGTTTTCAAGCCCTGGAGGCCCCCTTTTTAACAAGTGTACCCTGGGGAGGTGGGTGGCAAGCAGTGGAGTCTGTGCAGCCCTGCTTTCACTCTGGCCCTGCTCCTGCGAGGCAGCAGCAGGGGTGGCAGCGCTCCCATCCCTGCCCACCCCCACATACACCCTGGGACCTTTCAAAGTACCCCCAGGGGTACATGTACCCCCAGTTGACAACCCCTGTACTAGTTCTTAAAAGAGGGTGCTGGCTCAAGCACAAGTTACAGAGGGTTTCCTCAAATCAAACAAAGGGTACCTCAAGTCCAGAAAAGTTGAGAGCCACTTCTCTAAGGGATCATCACTGGTTTCCAGGTCTCAAACAGGGGAAGCTAGAAAGAGGATGTACACCCTGTGAAATGCCTAGAGACCCTGAGCTAAGGGTGATGCCAGGACTATTTGGATTCCAGAGACTTCATGCTCCCCAAAAATCAATGGACTGAGACACAACAGCAGCCTGGTGAATGTCCGTGAGCAAGAGCTTAATGAGAGCTGTCACCCAGTTTCAGGGCTGAAGCTGTTAGGCTCACCTATACAGACAGTGCACCCAGAGGCTCACTGGAAAAGGACACTCAGATTCGAAGATCAGGGCAGCAAACTCACTGTAAATCTGTGAGAAAGGTTTAATAGAACAGTCATTATCACCTAATGTTATATAGCTTAGAAGTAACAAATGTACATGAGATAGGAATCCCCTAAACAAAGTTTTGCTAAACATACTTCTGCTTTAAAGACCAAATGTTTAATTGATTGGTTTGATACCCCAGGGATTCCCAAAGCCAGGTAGGAAGGCCAAGCAAGAACGCAAAAGGGACCTCCATCTACCAAAACAGTCACTTGGTCACTTAATAAATGCCATTTCTGTGCCCTTGAAACAGGCCTACAGTGCCCCCAACCCCTTAGTTCACATAAATCAGCCAGTGCACAATCCCCAGCACAGAGATGCCCAGGCTCTGGGGACTCTAAAATCCCACGTATCTCACTATTACATACCACCACTTTTGTAAATCTGCGCTGAACAGCAGGCTGTGCTGAGACTGTAGACTGGGTGCTACAGGAAGACTTAGATCCTACTGTGCTGCTACCAGGCAGCTGGAGAACCCCTGCCCAAGGATACTATCCAGCTCACACGGTGCTGGCATACATGTCTCTGCGTAGACGGAAGGACAGGGTAAGCGAGCATTATGGCTGGACTGAACAGTGTGGCACCCTGTCTCTTGTAAGCCAGTGGCAAGGCAGAAGACCTTAGTCCAGCCTTTCACTGTTCTAACTTGCACCAGGAGCTGGCTCAATACAGTTAGCCTCATGACTGGGGACACAAAAAGATGACTCTGAATCACCTCTGCCTCCTCTCCAGCCTCACGTTACTGGGCAGGAACTTGGGGATATTTGAGGATCCAGTGCTGTAACTTCTGTCGCAACCAATTAAAATACTGCTCAAAAGACAAAGTCTCGCTGGGCAAACAGCGTGTCAAGCTGTACTTAACACAGTTGTACATCTTCAAAGCTCAGCAGCATCTCATGGGTGTGCAAGAATGAGATCTGAATGTGGCATCTCATTTAACTTTTGTTGATCTCTGTGCGAGTTACTAGGATCAACAATAGCCTTAACTAGTTACTTATATGAAGGACATAATTTTGTAGTGGCATATATATTTATCTCTAAAGTTCAATTAATAGTTTTCATAGTAGCTTGTTTCTGTTTGGCATACCAAGCCATTAACTAGGAAACAATAGTGAATTGTTAAAGTATTTACAATCTATTTAAAAAATAGCAATAATACCTGTAAAATGCAAGAATAAAAGAAATAAAAATATAGTAGCAGGAGAGAGAGGAAACACTGCAAAAGGGATAAGCAGGGAAAGAAATTAAGAGTCAGGCATAAGCAGCACTAGTAATCGGATTACAGGAACCAGAGAGAGAGAGAGAGAGAGAAAGAGAAAGAGATAAAATGGTACAAAAATAAAGAAGGTGGAAGAGAAAAAAGAATAAAGCGCAATAGAAAAGAAAATTACTGTGCAAAAAACAAAAAGCATCAAGGGCAGTCTATTCTATTTAATAGAATGTAACAGGCGATTCCCCCCCCTCAGATTTCTCTAACCTACTAGTTCTAAAAGTTACCACACTTACAAAAAAAACACTCCCAAAACTATTATGAACCTATGATACCATTTTTGTTTCATTCCTCCTGTGCCTCTGCTTCCTACCCGTGTCATGCAAACCTACCTTACAAGAGATCTGTGAGGATAAATAAATACATACAAATTGAAATCAGTGCAACTTATGTCCTAAGGGACATTTCAGAAGTGCCCACCTGTGTCTTTAGGTATTCACCTACCTGTTATTTAGAAAGCAGCTGTTAGGTTACGTAAAGCTTTTTTATGCCGATTAAGATAATCACTTAGAGTACAGTATCAGTGATACAAAGATGTAGCTGTACCTGTAAAGTATCACACAAGATATTACAGGAACAGATAAGAAGTTAGGTCTTATGATCTGCCAGGTGGTCACTGAGGAATCCTACTGAGAACATACTTCACTTCTGCATTTCTTCTATGAAGTAATATATTTGGTTCTACTCTTTCATTTCCATGGTTCTGAACAAAGGCATTAAATTCAAATTTCCAATATTGATAACTGCAGCTGTTTTCTCTAACACAAGCTTCAGGCTGCAAAACCGCTGACTGACTTGTGTTGCGATTTATAAACTGCTCGCTAAGGAATCTCCAAAAAGGACTTTAGCTAGTACTGCAACATGGCTTCCTTTGAGATACCTCAGTTCTACAGTAGAGCATTTCTGACTGTTTATTTTCTCTGGTGTTGATTCAGTAGGCCTTACCGAAGTAAGGTGTATGTTATTACTAGAGGTATGAAAAGACACTCTTACCAGAAGAGACTAAAAAGATTGGAACTACTCTCATTTAGAAAGAAGATGAAGTGACACGTACAAAAGAATTAATGGTGTAGCAAAAGCAAGCCTAGCACCCTACATGGTTTCCCATAATTCAGGAGGAAAGACATTTGTTGAATTTAAAAAAGCAATTAAAACTAATAAAAGTAAACATTTTTGATTCTTTGAACATAATTAACCTATACCGGGGGTTTTCAACCTTTTTAAAGAAGTGTACCCCTTCTAGTGGCGGCAGCCAGACACAAGTAAGGGAAAGAAAGGCTTACATACGGCAGCTACAGCCACCACCCACTACCCTGCACCGCCGCCACCATGCCCCGCTTTCCCATGGTTAGTCGCACAAGTGTCTCCACGGGCTGCTGATGGGCCTCACACCCAGGCAACTGCATGCCTCCCATGAGCAGCCCACAAAGCCATGTGTGACTGGCCATGGGAAAGCGGCCCATGATGGCGGTGTGTGGTGGTGGGCAGTGGCACGGCGTGGTGGATGATGGCGGCAGCTGCCACGTGCGAGCTGCCCCCTCCCCCCATCTGGCTGGTCGCGTGATGTCTGTGCAGCCCGCAGAGGCACGTTGCTGCCCTTGCCTCCGCCCCAGCCCTGCCTCAGAGAGATGGTGGCACAGGGTAGTTGCAGCGCTCCATCCCTGCCCACTCATGCATATCCCCTAGGACGTTCCCAAATACCCCTAGGGGTATGCATACCCCCTGTTGACAACCCCTGGACCTCCACATTGTATCCATAGGTATAACAGTCAAAATCTCCTTGCAGTGAAGTCCATTACAATTAATATTTTAGAGCAACCAACATATTTCTAAGCTGCAACTGCTTGTCTCAGTAAACACTGTCAAATTGATCTGATTAAATTAATTATGACAAAAAAGCATTACAACAAGCACCATTTCCAGTCTTTGTATTTGTATTAGTCCCTCATTACAGTGAACAAAAGAAATAGCTGAAGGTACCTGTAACACCAAAATTTCATAAACATGCAGAAATGTTGTCCACATAGGCAAGGTGCAGCTGAAGCCTTTTCACTGCCTCCGTTTTCCATTTCCCCCCTCAGCCATGATGGCAGGATTCAGAAAATAATGTCAACCACAGACACGTTTGTCAGCCAAAAAGAGGTACTAGGTCACAAGTAAGTGTACCTGTATGGACAAATGAGAAATCAGCCATGAAGCATGGACTTACCTGGCATCAGTTGCTCCACAGGAACTTTGTTTGCCCACTCTTACCCTGAAGTAAGCGAAAGCTAAACCACATCAACTCAGCCCGAGTCCATTCAGCTGTTTGCCTCTTAAAAAAAAAAAGTTTAACTTCTTAAAATTTATAGTACAGCAGAATAAACTAGGCACTCTCCCTCCCCCAGCTGCATTAAACAGAATACAGCTAAGATTTAAAGCTTCTGCCACAGAGCATAAAGTGACCACTAACTGATGGGCTATAGGAGGACATTTTTTGTAAGGGAAGGTTATTCTGGAATTGACCATGTGTGGCAGGGATGTCACATTTATTGGGTGCCCTGGGCCGCATCCTGACTACCAAGAGCCTCACAGGCTGCTGCAGCAGTGGGGCAAGGGTTAATCCAGTCACTGCTTGCTCTACTCCCTCTAGGCTTGTAGACCAGGTGAAATGGCTTCAGGATCCCTGGTACCACCAGACATCAGTCTAGCTAGTGCACATGGTTCTCCTCCCTGAAAGGAAAATTGTGCATCTGAGTGTGCATGACTTCCTAAATGGTGTAAGCTCACAAGAGGCAGGAATATACATGGAAAATACCCACAAAAAATCCCACAGAACATCTCATAGCACAAATCATCAACTCAAGTGTGCTGAAGTTGCTAACTGAAAAAACATCAATGAAAAATTCGGGAAGGTAGATTTTTTCCCCTCAAAAATCTTGCCCCAGAATCCACCATCCTCTTGCACAAAGCAGACAAGCCCCTACTTGCCTTTATTATGTTCAAGGTGTGTAGAAACTTGCCAACTCACCCTCTATAGTCAGCCTCTCCGTCCCACCCACTGGTCTCACAAACAAACTGGAAAAATGTGGGGATGCATAGAACGTAGCCAGAAATGATTTGTAGTTGGCTGAGTAACTCCAAGCACAGAGTAGCTATAAATGGAGCAACGTCAGAACGGCAGGAGGTTTCAAGTGGGGTGCCACAGAGACCTGTTTGGGTGCAGCGCTATTCACTGTTTTAATGACTTGAATGCAAAAAAGCAAGCACTTCTTGATCAAGCTTACAAATGACAAAACCTGGAAGACCTTGATAACTTGGAGAACTGAGCATATGACAACAAAATGCACTTCAGCAAAGATGAAAGCAAGATGCTACACCAAGGCAGGAAGAGGCAAATGAATGAATAGAGCAGGAAGATGACTGCCCAGGCAGCCGCGGTGCAAAGTGTGTGAGGGTCTGAGGGTGGCTGGTGGATCACAGCCTCAATACGAGCCCATAACACCATACAGTCAGCATAACAGATCTGGTTTGGACCCCGCCCCCCACCCCCAATCACTGGGATGTAGCGGGTAAGACACGGGAGGGGACCATGCTGCTCTACTCAGTTCTGGGCTCCACAGATTAAGACTGTGGAGAAACTGGAGAGGATCCCAGAGCAATCAGAGATGATAAAGGCACTAATGAAAGGCTGGGAGGACCAGTCATGTTTAGCTGAGTAAAAAAGGAGATGGAGCAGGAAGTGGGACATGATAGCAGTGTTCAAATATTTGAAAAGCTGCCTTAAAGAAGAAACAATAAGACTTTTTCTACTTTGCCAAAGAGGGTTTAAGCTACAGCAAAACACTTAAATCCAGGAAAAAACATTCTTCCCATCAGAGCAGTGGCACAAGCTGGAGAGAGCTCTTGCGAGTGATCAGAGCAAGCCCTTTCCAGCAGAAACCCATGAAAGGGCAGGGAAGCAATCCCAGCCCTGAGCTGAACCCCTGTCAAGTCCCAGCTCGGGCAGGGGCGCCCGGGGGCTTTCCAAGCGTGCATTAGACAAGGTGCCTGGGCCGCTTGGTTTTTGCCTGTGGTGCCAGTCGCCAGCCCGCCCGGGCAGCGCTCGGACGCGGCGGCGGGCCCGCGTCTCCTCTCGCTCAGCACAGGCCGGCCCGGGGGCGGACGCGGGCACAGCCGGCCCCGGCCCCGGCCCCGGCGGGAGCAAGGAGCGCCGCGCCGCGCCGAGCCGCTCCCGGGCAGCGCGGGGCTCGGGCAGCCGCCAGGGCCCCAGCCCCGGCCCGGCGGCGACAGTACCTGGGCGGACGAGCTCCGCAGCCTCCGGGCCGCGCCGCGGGAGCAGGGGCGGGGGCGGGTCCGCGCAGGGCACCGCCCCGGCCCAGCTTGGCACCGCCCACACCGGAGGCGGGGGCGGGCCCGTGCTCGAAGGGCGTAGCTGCTGCAGCGCCCGGCCCCCCCCGGAGCAGCCGGCGCGCGGTCCCGCCCCCCGCACGAACCGGGCTGCCTGAAGTGACAACACTGGCCTCGGCCCCCGGGGAAGCACCTTGGGCAGAAAATGCCCCAGGGCATGGAGTTGGGATTATAGGCCCAGGTACCACAGCCTGCAATCCGCTATGCCAGCCAGCAGCCCCTGTAAACTTTAACTGTTGTAAAAATAGCCGCTACCCGGATAAGTATTAAAAGAGAAAAAAACCCAACAACTTGAGGTTACTCATACCCTAAAGGTGCACCTTGCCCACTACCTTGCTTGTTGCACAGTACAAGGTAACTACTGTGGCAGAAAGCCACCTTGGTTTCTCCCCAAAATCTCTGCGCTGTGACAATGCGATACAATCTCTGTGCTGTGACCATTCGAGTTGGGTGGGCTCAGCAGAGGGGACCGCACCCTCACCCGGTCTCTTCAGGGAACTCGAGCTGGCTGCAGTCCTGAGGGAGGGGGGAACCTGCTCCCTCTGCCTACCTGACTGGCACCTGGCTGAGGGGCATCTACCTGGTGGGCTGGGATCTGTCCCGTAACAGGTGAGGTATTTCAAACTGGTTGGCTGGCAGCCAACTGGGGCTGGCCTCCACCGGACCAGGTGAACGAGGTCACAGGGGCTACATAAGTTAGGACGGGTGAGGAGGCAGTCTCTTTGGCCATGAGGTGAGGCTGGAGCCATGGGGGGCGGGGGGAGGGGGGGAGACTCAGAGGAGCATAAACATCTGAAAGGGCCCTCTCCCAGGAACAGCCGGATGCTAGAAAGGATCTCACCAGCCTCTGGATGAAGTGTGTGAGTAAGCTACTCGAGATCTGATAGACATCTAACTGGCAGTAGCTCAGATGTGTGATCAAAAGGCTACCTCAGCCAGACTGTTTGCTCTTTAGGATTTCTAGGATATTGCTCAATCTTGTACCCCATTTTCACCCTACCTCTGTAACCAATAAAGTCTTCCTTTGTGACTGGTGTGGGAGACTTATTGAGGGGTGGGTCTAAATTATGCCCAAGAGACCCCTTAGGTCTGCAGAGTAAGGGAGACCATACTTTTTGCCCCCGGACTTGGGGAAGTGTCCCAAGTGCCTGTACTGGGTCAAGTACCTGTAGGACCTTAGGCCAGTGTTTCCCCAAGGACACACGGCCAGGAGTGAGTCCATTCTTGGGGTGGTGGCAGTGACGTTACCCCCAGGCTAGCATATGTGCTTGAGGAAGGGGTCAGGCCAGACATAAGGCACCCCCAGGGAGGCATTCAGAGCCTAGCAGGTGATCAGGTGGGGGGGGGGGCCTCAATGCAGGAGCACCCCCTACTGGCCCGCCACAACTACAACCCATACTGTTATGGAACTGCTTTAGGCTTTGGTCTACTAATCCAACTTTCACTTCCTTACTGGGACTAAGGTAACAGTGACATTCACAGACAGCTCTACAATATTCATAACTAAAACAGGAAAAAACAAGTTCTTTACCAGCAAAAAAGTTTATTTTGAACAGACTTTCAGGAAGACACTTACAAGTTGTGCAAATATGCAAGACCTTATTGAAGAAAAAAAAAAAAAAAGTCAGCAGGTATTAATCAAGTATTCACTCAAGTAACTTAAGCTTCTTTAGTGGAGAAGTAGCTTCAAGTCACTGGTGTCAGTCCTGGAGTTCAGTTCTGCCCGCAGTGCTCAGAGGGCTCTACACACAACACCCAGCCGTTAAACCACCAGCAAAAGTCCGAGACAGAGTCACAGTTTAGCAGGACAGTAGTCTTCAACTGAACAAACGACTCTTACAGTATTCAAAATCCTTCAGTGTCATATTACTGAACAACTTTAAACATCTGAAATAGTTCTACCACTGTATACAGAGCCCTTCTGCTGACAAAGGGCCTAGAGTTTATTTTGTTCAGCAGCCATATACAGTGGATAGAAGTAAAAGAAAAGGGAAGCAAAAAGATTCAATGGTACTGAATGGGTGCTGTTCAGAGTTCAGGATCAGTTTCACTTGCATCACACACAACTCAGATAGCAGAGTGTCCTTGGACAGGGAATTTGCTGTGTTAGCTATGCATGTTAGAAGAGAAGAGAAAAAAAAAAGACACAGCAGACTTCCTGCGTTACATTTGCCGATTCAGATTTTGTGGCTAGTCTGCATTAGGCAACACTGCAATGAGAAGCAGAATTGCATGACCAAACAGACACAGCTCAAGGCCTGGGAAAGGGATGCATGTTCAAGTGAACTGGTAATAGTTGCTTCTGTGACCCTGAAAGATGCTGCTACACAACCATATGTATGCACGTAGTGTCATCCCTTCCAGTTCATTAGAACACTGATTAGAAGTTGTTCTGAACCAAGTTTAACCACAGAGAAGCATTCACAGCTAACCCAAAATAGTCATTTCAATTTTGTCTGCCAAGAAATAAACAGTACATCTCAGTTCCCCACTGAATTCAAGAACCTCAGGTGTAAGATCTTTGGAAATAAGCCTCTATTTGTTCTAGTGTCCTTCCTTTAGTTTCAGGAACACAAAGAACAGTAAACATTATATTTAGGATGCAGAAGGCAGAGAAAAGCCAGAACGTGCCATACGAAGTCAGGACATCCTGAAAGAAAATAGAAGCATCATTTTAAAAAAAAAAAAAAAAGGGGAGATGAAAGAAGTTTAAAGCTATACCATCTGTAATGCTGCATGTCCAGGGAAAGCATAACCTACTGCTTCACCAACTGCATCCATCAGCTTTACCTATGAAAGTTCCAAGCTGGGGTCATAGGATGCTTACCATAAGATCATGAAATTCCTTTGTTACCAAGAATGCCATCAGCCAGTTTGTTAGAACACAGGCACCACTGGAAAAGCCTCTAGCTTTAAGTGGGAATATTTCAGACATCACCAGCCATGGAATGGGACCCCAACCAAGGGCAAAACCTGAAATGGAAGGAGGAAAATGAAACTATACTATACTTTAAAACAGGAATACTGTGAAAAAGGTGTCAAAGTCTTCTCAGTGAGGCATTTACTTTTTTTCCCCTCCTCTAGGTAGCTTTGATTCAGGGACACTTCTCTAGAGAGACTGTTTTAAAAAGGCAATTATACATGCCACACTAATTCACATTAGGAAAAAAAAACCCAACACAACAGAACCTCCATACTGAGCATGGATAACTGCTTTTCTTGATACCTCTAAACCAGGGGTGGGCAATTATTTGGGCCTGCAGTATACCTAAGGAGTTCTGGTGAGCTGTTGCACACCCTCAGCTTATCAAAACTCTGTAAGTGGTTCTACTCCATGCACAGCTGGGGTAGGGAGCAACATCCAGAAGCAGGGCAGGCAGGCAGGGCCAGGGCTGGGGTCCAGGAGTAGTGGGAAAGCAGGCACAGAAAGCTAAAAGCCAGATGGAGGCTGGGGAAGAAAAAAAGAGACATTTCCAGAAGTAGCTAACAGACTAAAAATTTGCATAAAAAAAGCTAGCTTAATTAGTGTAAGAACAATACCATTACAAAAAGGTAAGCAGGTTGGTAACACCTGTAGGGTGAAGAGACATTAAAAAACAGGAATCAAGTAGATTATAATGGAGCCATAAAACAAGTGTCCACATTCAGTTCTTGGTTGCTACTGTCCAGCCAGCATATGAATTTCTGTTCCCAAGATCACCTTTTGAACAGGTCTTGTAAGTTCCCCTTGAGCACAAGTCCAAGTGAGAGGTTCTGTGAAAGACATGCAGGAAAAAAAACCACTAAAAACAACAACCACCACTTCTTACACAGAACCACTCACCTGGACTTGTGCTCAAGGGGAACTTACAAGACCCCTTCAAAACAAAACAAAGAAACAAACAAACAAACAAACAAAAAAAACCACACCAAAAACAAAAGAAAGTGAGCCTGGGAACAAAAATTCATATATCCATTCATTCCAATTAGCAACAGGACTCAGAATTCCTGAGAAGCAGCTACATGAGCAAAACCACTAGAATTCCAAATCAAAACATACACACACTTTAGAATTCCAGCATTTTTGTGCACACAGTTGCTTCTCAAGAAATCTGAGCCCTGTTACTAATCTGTCACAGTATGTTACTGAGCTTCTTTAAACAAGGGCCCAAGCCTTTAAATAATCAGCTAAAATATCAAATTTCATTTGCAACAATAATAATTTGATTTAAAGGAGGGACACACAGAACAAAGGAACAAGGCCTTAGAGTGTAAATCAAAGCAGTTCTGAGCTTCCACAACTTTTGACTTAATTGATAAGAGGTTGCAGACCCCTAGCGCAACTCTGGACCACACAAGACTTCAGTGTGCAGTGCTACAATACCGATGACAGGGTTTCTGTGCAAGTCTTCTGTACAAATGCCAGTCAACTTACCAGTGATGAAGAGCCCCAGGCTCACTACCGCCAGCCAGGTTAGGTCATGTCCTGCTACTGAGGATACGCAATTTGGAGTGGTCAGTAAGTCAGGATGTGATGAGTTCTTTTGATTTGGAAGGATCGTTTTAAAGTAAAATCCAAATGCTGCAGTGCTGATAGCCATGATAATCCCTGCAAGAATAAAAGGAGAGCACATACTGATTTATTGCCACTTAAAGATTTGAAATCAGACACAGCCCAGAGCTAGTTAAGTTTGATATTAAAACAAGATTTCAGTGCTCATTGTGAGTGTTATACCCATAGTGGTCATGTAAGAGCATCATTAGAAACTCATTATGATTCTGCATGCAGCCACAGAATTCAGATGCATATACAATGCATGTTGGAGTATATGAACCATACTTAATAAAAAAAAATTTTTAAACTTTCATATTATGCAGACAAAAAACACAAGAACCAGAAACGCATTAAGATAGCAGAAAAACTGAAAGCAGAACTGTTACTCTGAAGAAGCCTCCCTTGACAGAACCTTGAGACGAGTACTCTTCTTCTCACATTTCTACACCACATCTGACCATTGTTAAACATGCTTGCGCTTGTTTATTGCGCTTTGCAAAACGTTTCATTGTACAGCAAGCATTGCATAGGCTGAGGCTCTGTGCCAGTCTCAGGTGGCTGAATGAGTGGTATAGCCCCACTTCTTCATTAGTTCCTTGGAACATCCAACTCCAGACAAGTACTTATGGAAAAATTAACCTTAAAATGCAAGAGACAACTAAAGACACTAAGAGCTGGTAACAAAAGTAAATTACAACCAGCAGTTTGGGAAAGTTCAAGTATTAAGCAATTGTTTTGTGTGGGGGTTTTTTTTTTTGTTTTTGTTTTTTGTTTTTTTAATTACTATGCAGATTGAAGAGGTTCTTCTGTCAATGCGTACACCGAAATTCCAGTGGTGCTAAGGAGACAGTTTTCATCCTTTTGAGAATGTTTTTTGTGCTCCGTGTATGCACCATGGTCAAATTCTTTTTAAAAACAAAACAAAAACAAACAAAAAAAACCAAACAAAAAACAAAGTCTGTTGGTGTTTCACATTAGTTTTAAACAAGCCACCTAGTTACACAACTACAGATTTTAGAAATCCAAGGCAAACCAAGATAGCTTTCTTACTGCTGTTATTCTTAGATAAAGAAGTTAAAGAATACAGGGAACTATTTCTTTTGAAAGAGGTTTTACATTTGTAAAAAAATCTGGTTGGCATATACAGATGGATTTGCCAGCTGCAGTGATTTTCTTCCATCTTCTAGCCCAGGAGTCAGCAACTTTTAGGCAATACACCAAAAATACCCGCAACCTTGACTTACAAGTGTTGGTGCGCCAGTGGTGGATGGTGTGGGAACCAAGAGGGGTCTGATCTTTGGGGCAACACAACCCTGAGCCCTTCCACACTGTCTGCCCCAACGTGCACAAGCATCTGCACCCACCACCAGCAATAAGCTAAGCTCTGCAGACCCCGATGCAGCAACTTGCAGCCTCCTGGGGCCCCTGTTGCCTGTCAGAGCCCAGACTGCTCGTAACAGGAGGCTACAAGAAACTGCATTGGGGTCCACAGAGCCCTGGTCCAGCTTGTTGCCAGTAGTAAGTGCAGATGGCAGGGAAGGGGCTAGGGATCCTTGTTACAACAAGGATCAGGGCCTTCACAACTCCCCTCCCCCCAGCACGCATGTCAAACAAAATGACTTCATGTGCCACTCTGACACCTGTGCCAGGGGTTGCCTGCCCCTGTCCTAGCTTTTTACTTAAAAGGCTTGTATAAAAACAGCCCTCGGTACCCTGTTTGGATCTTTAAATTCTCCCAGGAGTTGGTATCATGGCATCAGCACTTCCACAGAGGAAGTTAAAAGTAGCAGAACTAAGAGCCCAAAATTAAGATAAAAAGCATGCGTGAGAAGAGGAGTCTAGAACACACTGACTGGATTGGATCGGGGCGGGCAGTTATTTTGGGCAGAGGGCCACTTACTGAGTTTGGCAAGCCAGAGGAAGATAATATTAATTTTCTGATGTTTTTAGGGGCCCCACAGGCTGGATGGGATGACCTGGTGGGCTGCATCCAGCCCCAAAGCTGCATTTTGCCCACCCTGGATTGGACCCTTTGTATCTTTGGAGGAATGTTATAACACTGTTGCATGCCCTGCTCCAAACATGCATACAAGGAGGTTCCCTGGCCTTCCACAAGGATTCAAGCCAGCCATTTCTAGGTGACCAAAACACATACCCCAGCTTGTATTTTTACCTGATACACAAAGTAGTACTTTCCGTCCTGTTTTATCTATGATAAGTGCAGCCACAGCTGTAAAGCACACTTGTATTGAACCCACAACAACTGAAGCCATCCTGCTATCCTGAAAGAGGGAAAATGTTTTTAGAAGCAATTTCTTCGTTTTCAGCAAGTGATTATGAATTTTCCTTATGCACTTTTGTATTGTTGACATTGTTTTACCACTCTTTTAGCTTGTATACAAGATGCTGTGTAAAAGAATCTCAGTGATTTTAAACGTTATTGAATATGGGGTACTAGGCATAGAATAGTATACTGAACTATTTTGTTTTGCTTGTCATTGCTTTTATGGAATACAACTAAAACTGCTTAGCTTTATAAGACCCATCTGTAGCTCAAGGTGACAGGGGCCAGTGCCTTCAAGCAGGACATAAATTACCACCCAGTAGCTAGGAATCTAAATGGCTATGATGTGCAGCTACCTAGGGAACAACGGATATATAATGTGAGTTATATCAACTTTACTGAAGTCAAACACCTGACAAAAAAAAAAAAAAAAGTTAGAGAGATAATTCCTTCCAGTTTCTACTTTCTGCTCAGACCAGGCATGTAGCCTCAAAATCTCCCTGCTTGCATTCATGAACAAAAAAAGCAACCAAAAAAACCCCCAAGACATATCTGAAGGAGAATCAGGAAATGACAGACAGACCGACCGACCGACCGACCAGACCGACCGACAGACGACCGACCGACCGACCGACAGACGACCGACCGACCGACCGACGACCGACCGACCAGACCGACAGACGACCGACCGACCGACCGACCGACCGACCGACCGACCGACCGACCGACCGACCAGACCGACCGACCGACCGACCGACCGACCGACCGACAGACAGACCAGACCATTCTTTTGCATGGGAACTAGACAACAGAACAGGAATACATGGAATGAGGTATGAAGGAAGACATAAAAAACAAAAATCAAAAGATGGTAATTATTCTCCCAGCCCAACTTCTATTATGCAAAGAAAACTGAATCCCCTGTCAAGGTTACTATGTAGACCTACGAGTCTCACAATATGGCTTCTGATTGCATCTGTTTCCTGGAAGTAGAGTACAAGCTAAGTTTAATATACTTCACTTAAAAAAAACAAACAAACCAAAAAACAACAACAACCACCCCACACAAACAAACCAACTTAAAATATTAAGATAAACCAAAGTAATACTTGCATGCAAGACAAGAAACCTATTGGAGCAGAGACCCAACACTAGTGATCTAGCTGCAAATGAATTTGGCCTAGTTAGGTGCTCTGAACCAAGAGTTCCGGGGTATTGGTTGTAGCTGTATTGGTTTGAGAATGTAGGCAGACAAGGTTCTTTGGGCAAGTGTGATTTTGATTTTTAGATTAACCAAGTAGTTGGAAAAAAGTTGTCCTTTGCAAGCTTTTGGGCACAAGCCAGCACACTCCCTGGGCCTGAAGGGCATGTGCACCCAAGAGTTTGGAAAGAACAATTTTTCCAACTATTTAATGGATTAAAAGAAAAGAAAATAATAAAACCCACCTTTACCCAAAGACCACGTCTGCCTGACCCAAGAGTATCATGATCAAAGCTGTACCTGAAGTTATACTTGGCAATTACCTTTGGGAAGAAAAAAAAAAAAAAAAAAAAAAATGCACCATGCTTACCTTAAAACTAGCTTCTTCAAAGATAGTTTCTGCATAAAACATAACTGCATTAATCCCTGTTGCTTGCTGGAAAAACATCAGTGCCACACCAATAAAGAATGGCTTGTAGACTGACGGACTCTTAAATTCTGCTAGACTTAGTCCATGCTAAAAAAAAAAAAAAAAAAAAAAAAAAAAAAAAAAAGGCAGGCAGGCAGGCAATGATTCAGTGAGAAAAACTGGTCAGTTTCTGCAAGTGAAAGAAGAAAAGCTACCACCTAGCTTTAGAGGCAAGACTGCAAACACTGCAAGTCTCCCATTTAAGAAGTTTGTTAAACTCCTTGGTAGTATGAATGTTTGCCATCTTTGAAATAGCTTCAGATGCTGTAATCAAATGCTGTGGATTTCTTATACCTTTCTGTCATACTTCCTAGGTGCTGTAATTGAACCACAGTATCAGAACACCAGAGGAACAGCACTGAGGCTACAGAAGTCTTCAGATTGCTCCCCCCCCCCCTTTTTTTTTTTTTGTGTGCCTAATTTGGTGCCTCTGGCTCCTCCATACTCTATCTGTCCTTCACAACACAACCCATATGTACCTTTTATAACAATTTTCTGTGATGGAGATCCTGATATTTGCTATACAGCAAACTCTACACACCTGTTCAGCAGCCTACTCAAACTCTACACCAAAGCCCAAATTATTCTTTTTTACAGGGGTGTAGAAGAGCAGATTTTTGCCCAACACTTCCAGCCTTTTCATTTCGTCTTAGCTCTTTCTGCGCTGTGTGGATATCCAAATTGTCAATATGTAAGTAAGAGACTGAAAAGATAAACTACATATTATTGAAGATATAACTGGGACCTACCTGATCTAGCACTTCCAGAGACTGCAGTGAGAGTTTTAGCTCCTGGAAATATGGGTTCAGGCCACAAGAAGTACAGAAACAGTCTCCAAAACAGTGATTTACTTGGGGCAGGTGGGGAAGGTCAGATGTAAGTTTTTAAGTAAAAGGTCAAATAAGTCCAGTCCTGATAAATGTGTGTCTGAACACAGAAGGTCTAATCATCTGTTTACATTCAAGTTTCTTCTTTATTCAGCCAATCTTTTAAATGAAAGCCAGAACCAACCAACCACCCACCCACTCTTATCACCTGCTCCTCTGCACTAGTTTCAATCTGTCTGCATTCCCATTCATGGTCCACACGTGGTCCCCGTAGGAATTTTAAAGCAGCTATGGCTTCTGGGCGTTTGTTTTGATTCAGCAGGTACCGAGGCGTTTCGGGCATGAAGGACATGAATATGACCATTAAGCAGGGTGGGAAAGAACACAGCACAGCTAACCAGCGCCATTCAAGTGCCATTCCTGGGGTGAAAGGGGAAGGAAAAGGTTATAAGCACAACTATCAGATGATTCTCTTGTGCCGAGCCAGTACTGCTAATAAAACAAAGCATGCACTTCCTCCCTTCCACCCCACCCCACCCCCAGCTCACATGCCTATGCTCTTTTTGCTTTCTAAGAAAGTTTCACTAACCTGCAACATAAGCTCCCAGTATGCCAGTTACCACCATCAGTTGAACACATGAGCCAAGTGTTCCTCTAACTCTTGAATGTGATATTTCTGATATATAAACCTAAGTGTGGAAGCAGAAGAGAGATTCAGTTGCATCTTTCCATGCAGTATTAAACAAAGGATTTAATTCAGCTGCAGAGGGGAAGACAACAAACAAACAACCCCCACAGCTATTAGCCTACTAGGAACACCAAAAGACAGCTGAAAAAAAATGGAATGACCAGAGCAACCAAGGCTAATAAGGTCACTTTGAGGGATCACAGTCCCCCCCAAAATACCAAAAGCTATTAAACACCACAAGTAGAACATGAAGTGGCATGTTTTCCTTCAGAAAATGGCTAAAGCGTGCATAAAGACATTAACTCTTAATATCCCCAAGATGAAAATTAAGATCTTCAGTTTTGTAAGCAGACACTGGTTGAAACCCCATTGACTTTATACAGGGTTCTGGATGAGCATGAAGATTTACATGTATACACATCTTTGCAGATTAGGTTTAAGACCCTAGCATTTTACTTCACAGAAACCCATGCTTCCCAAGGCCTGTCAAACTCTAAAAAATAGATGTTCATTGGCCCCAGCCCAGCACATTACACAGGCAGGTCTTGCCTTGCATAACCCCCACCACACACACACTTAAGATCACTTTATAGGGATCCAATGTTATGGAAATTGCTTTTAACTTGAGCCAGGAAAGCAGAATTGAATTCGGTCTTCAAGGCCATAATTCCTCACCTTCATGCATGAAGAATGTCTGACCTTCCCCCAGAAATTACAGCTGTTATACTTCAGACAGAAGTTTTGCAACTTGGTTTTACCTCACAGAGAGGTCATTTTCAGAAATTCTTAACACTTAACATTGGGCATTAGACTTTTCACACTTGCCATTTTGGTCACAGAACAGATTCTGCTATATCCATGATGGGAAAGTTACCTAACAAGTTTTCAAGGCAAGTCTCTTTGATGAAGACATGGAGCGTTCTTTCAACAAGTTCCGTGAAGACTTCTCTTTCAAAGGCCCCTGCAGCCTTCTGATCTCAGTGGGACCAAGCCCACAGGCTATCCTTAATTGAGAACAGCCCAACAACTTTACACACAGAAATTAAAGTATCCTTATGTTTTTACGCCTATAATAAGTTATGGGCCTTTTTATGTACCTTTAGTTTACACTCATTTGACAAGTGTTAGCAGTGATGCAAAACAGTAATAAGCGCAACAGTTAATCCCCCAAACTGTGTCACAAAGACTACGTTACCCCAGATTCACTCACCAAGGAGTACAAGAAAGGAGGGAAAGGGTCCCAAGCACAGGGGTATGAAAGGGTGGGGAGCAGCAACTAGTATGTGCACAAAAGAACTTGAAGTCAGGCACTAACAGTAAACTTGGATATAGCTGCACTATACCTTGCACTGTTCCAAAGTGACAAAGCACCTACCACCTAGTAGTGAATGAGAACTTAAGTTTAAATTTATTTATGGTTTTGTTTTTGTTTTTTTTAAAATCTCTCAAACTTTGATAGATACTGTTCATCTTCAGATACTTAGAAGCAGACAGTGATTGCTAGGAGGGTTCTTTATATAAAAAAAATTTCTAAAAGAATAAAACAAGGAAATTCTTTAGACATAAGCTAAGCTAAAGGCAAGTTCAGGGTTGGAAGAAATTCAGGTTAGATCAATGAAAAAAGAAATCTTGACGTGTTCCAATGCAAGAGTTGGATTAGGAAGACACAAGCCTAGACAGCAGGAGAACACATTTCTAGGAGTCACTTTAAAATCTAGAAGGGCATTCAGGTGTACGTGCACTGAAGAAAATACACTCTGTTCACTTACTGGAACAACAAGTGAAGTAACTCCACTGGCTAAACCAGTCAGTATTCGTCCGCAGTAAAGCATCCAGACATTGTAGGCAGAGATTATAATCATAAACCCAAAGATGTATGGAACTGAGCACAGCATCAGACTCAGTTTTCGCCCAAGCTTATCCACAGCGTAGCCTCCTAGTACTCCTCCAGCCGCAGCTCCTAAGGTTACTATAGACTGAAAAAAAAGACAAGTCGCACACGGGCATGAATGGGGGGGGGGGGGGAAGTGTACGTATACACAGCTGCACTGGTGGTGGCAAGTGCTGACCGGGGGTCAGCAGGCACCATCAGCAGTGGTAGCAGCAGCCAGGAGCTATGGTGGACTGCCCGCAGATACCACCGGCAGCATCAGCAGGATGGCAAGCGGCAACCGCCCGCAGGGGTACGCTGCCACACTCAGGGGGTGCACAGGCACCTGCACGCACCCCCAGCACATCACCCCTGCACATGGGACAAACAGCAAGCTGCTAGAAAGCTCCAGGAAGCAACTGCCTTCCCTGCCCAAGCAGCTGCCTTCCCTGGGACTCCTGCAGGGGAGCTGGGAGCCAACCTGACGGGCAGTCCGAGTAGGTGCCAGGGACAAGCGCAACTGCCTCACCGGATGCAGCCGAAGGGCAGCACCCCCCGAAGCACGGGGACATTTCAGACAATGTTATTTACAAAGCAAGAAAGGAAAGAAGGTGTGGAGATGGGGGAGGGGCGGGGCAGGCTGCAGTCGGTCAACAGCCAAGCGCCGGGTCGTCTTGGTGGTCAGCGAGCGAGGACAGAGGGAAGGGCCCCGAGCCGCAGCCAGGCAACAAGCTGGGCCCCCCAGGCCTGCTCTATGCCGGCCGGCCGGCCACCCCGCCCCGCTCAGGGCCCCGCTTACCCCGAACCACGACGCCTGGTCGCCGTCCAGCCGCAGCGCCGGATCGCTGCTCCGCCGCAGCGCGGGGATGGCAGGCGAGCTGTAGCCCAGCACGAAGCCGAAGCTCAACGGTCCCAGCACCGCCGCGAACGTGGCCAGGAACAGCCCCGCGTCCCGCACCTTGCTGAGGGGCGCCGCCACGGGTCAGCCAGGCCAAGCCGCCACCGCCACCGCCTCCGCCTCCGCCACCGCCCCAACCACCGCCACCCTCCCCTAGGCCGCGACTTCCCGCCTGGCTCGAAAGCACCCCGGGAAAGGCCCCAGTACGGAGCCCCCAGCCCAGCGCGGCCGCACCTCAGCGGGTCGGACAGCGGCTCGCGGGGGCCCAATAAGGGCCGAGTCTCATCCTCCACCACCGCCATGACGCCTCCCCGTCCCGACACCTGCTCACAGCTCCAGGCGCCGGGCCGGGTCAGTCTTGAAGGCGGCCCCGCCCACACTTCCGCCCGCTCTAGGCCGTGGAGGACTCGCGACTCGGAAGCCCTGGCGCCACCCCCGCCGGGTGGCACAGTGCGGCCCCTTTAACGGGGGCGGGGCAGAGCGGGGTTGGGCGCTGTGCGATGACGTGATGTCATGCGCCGGAAGCTGCGGGGCTGCAGGGCGGCCGGGACGAGCGGGGCCATGGGCGTGCGGGCCGTCCCGCGCCGCGCCCCGCGGAGCCGCCACAGCCCAGGCCGCGGCCCGCCCCGCGCTGCTCCGCCTGCCTGAGGTCGGTGCCCGGGGCCCGCTCCGGGGCAGCGGGCCGGGCCGGGAGGGGAGCGCTCCGCGGGGCACGTGTGAGGCCGCGCACGGAGTGTCCGCACCAGGGCCCCGGCCCGGCGGGCATGAACACGGCGCTGCTTGCCGGGCCCTTCCCCCGTGGTCATGGCGCTGGGGCTCCCGCAGGGCAGGGGCCCTGCAGCAGCATGCGAGCGCCTGGGACAGGACGAGCCCTCGGCAGCATCCGGGCCGGCTCCGTCCTCTTGTGTCCAGAGCGGTGCAGGGCCCCGTAACTTGGGGTGTTTCGGCCAGGCCTGCTCTGGCCATCCGACCCCGTGCCCCAGCACCACAGGGTTTTCCTCCCTCTTGTACAAGAGTGAGGAAGCAGCAGCACGGATGTACTCATGAGCGCACACCAACAACCTGCCTCTGGCGCTGCTGCTCTGAGGAGTTCAGGGGTCGCAGTTCAGACGGTCGGTTTAGGCTTTAGACTTTGTGAGGCGGGACTAGCGTTCAGTGCTGCAACAACACTAATGCTTTGTCTCTGACGATATACGTTTTAAGTTGTGATGGCTGTCCTTTGTGAAACAGCCAATACGTAATCTTCAAACATGATGTTGCAGGTGTTGAATACTTGAATACATAACAATATAGTTAACACAGTGACTCAAACAGTCAGTGTTGGGCTTGAGAGTACAGATAAACCAATAATTAAAGCTGAGATGATGACATTTTCTTTTTGAATAGAACTAATACAATATTTTGATGTACCACAGGTAGATTTTTCCATAACCTTATGGAGAAAAAGGACTTTGAAGCATGGCTTGATAACATTTCTGTTGCATTTCTTTCTCTGACGGACTTGCAGAAAAATGAAACTCTGGATCACCTGATTAGCTTGAGTGGAGCAGTCCAGCTCAGGCACCTCTCCAATAACCTAGAGATCCTTCTCAAGAGGGACTTCCTCAAACTTCTTCCGCTGGAACTCAGTTTTTATTTGCTAAAATGGCTCGATCCTCAGACCTTACTCACATGTTGCCTCGTCTCTAAGCAGTGGAATAAGGTTATAAGTGCCTGTACAGAGGTGTGGCAGACAGCTTGTAAGAATTTGGGCTGGCAGATAGATGACTCTGTTCAGGACCCTCTGCACTGGAAGAAGGTTTACTTGAAGGCTATTTTAAGGATGAAGCAACTGAAGGACCATGAAGCCTTTGAGACCTCCTCTTTAATTGGACATAGTGCCAGAGTATATGCACTTTACTATAAAGATGGACTTCTTTGTACAGGTAGGAACCCCTGGATATTTTATGACGCTTAAGTATTTCTCATTTTCCCCATCTTGCTGTTTACTTCATAGGAGTTATGATGTGCTTTATCAACTTAACACCAATAGTGTTGTTTTAAGTAAGTTTCTTAAAGGTATCCACAATGATCATGGAGGCATCTCTATATTCACTGGTCCCTTCAGTAAAAAGAGCAAGGAGATTTAAAGCCCTTGTAATTATGTTCAACAAGAGGGTAAAACTAACAGAACTCCATATAGTGCTTGGAAATGGCAAGTGCATTCAGGAATACAAAAATGCTGTTTTGCCCCACAGAAAGGGAATGCTCTCCACATTCGGGTGCCTTGCTCAAGTTAACCACTTGGTATCTATAACATACAGTCACCATAAAGGGGGCGGGGTGGAGGATGGTCTGCTTCACACAGTGGAACATAGCAAACTGTTATGATGTGCGTTATGTCTGTAGGCCAGTGCAGTCCTCTGTGTACCTTAAATGTCTATTTGAAGGCTTATAAACTACTTACTGTGACTGCTTGCCTGTATCGCTCCCTGGTGGTGCTGCCTGCCGACGGCAGCCACAAAACGATGGAATTTAGCAAAAGCATCTCAGAATGTCAGGCTGCGTTTCTATCGAATGATCAGAAACAATTCCTATTGTGTTTGTTCCTATATTAAATACATAACTACAAGAGTGAAGAGTAAGGAGGTTAACATTTACTGCTAGGGCATGCAGCAAAGAAATTTTCCCAGCAGCAATTCAGGAGCCCATCACTATAATTGTCACTTACTCTTTAATGTTATGAACCATAACAAGTGTGACACTAGTCAAATAAGTTGGGAGGACTGACCA
Organism: Crocodylus siamensis; assembly: GCF_052110815.1. NCBI lineage: Eukaryota > Metazoa > Chordata > Crocodylia > Crocodylidae > Crocodylus > Crocodylus siamensis. The sequence continues at coordinate 152,731 of NC_143405.1, forward strand.
TACTCCTGGGTTTGATCAGTACATTAAAATTGCCACAGTAGCTTTGGTTCTCTTCTCTGGACTAGTCTTTCACTTCCTTAGCCAGCAGGACTAAAAGTGATGAAGAGGAGCACATTGTTTTCCTCTGAAGCAATTAGTGTTGAAAACAGGTGTAGTAGGCTTTGTTTGGCTCTCCAAAACAGGTAGGTCAGCAGATAGTGTAGGTTGGTTGTGAGGTATTTTTGGAGAAGACGGGGAGGGAATTGGAATTGGCAGGTGAAAAGGAAGGAGCTAGGCTAACTACCATTCCCATCTTCCTTTTCAAAAGGATTGGATGCCTCTTTCCTATTTGAAGTGGAACTAAAAGTCCTAGCTGCTTCAGAGCGCAACAAAGTCTGGGGCTTTCCAAAGCTGTGCCTGTTCAATCAGTCTATGCAATTCCAGAACATCCCTGTGCAGTTCCAGAAGATATTGGCATATAGGAGGGTTTGCTCTCAACTGGGACAGGAGTTTCTGGAAGTTGTGTTAAAGAAGTGGATGTAGGATGCTGGGAGGCCAGGCACCCAGCACCCAAACCGAAAACAACATTTACTCTCCCACTTGGGCAAAGTAGAGCACCTACTTACTTGGTCAAAACCATGACATGTAAGATGTAACTGGGTGAAACCCAATATTATACTGGGGAAGAGATGCCAGTTCCATGCTGCCCCCTAGCCTGTTCTTTCAAATTCTAGGTTCAGATGACTTGTCTGCAAAGCTGTGGGACGTGAGCACAGGGCAGTGCATATATGGCATCCAGACACACACTTGTGCTGCGGTGAAGTTTGATGAACAAAAGCTTGTGACAGGATCCTTTGATAACACGGTAGCCTGTTGGGAATGGAGCTCAGGGGCCAAGACGCAGCACTTCAGAGGGCACACGGGTGCAGGTATGTCAAGCTCTCCAACTGAAGTCCACCAGTCAAATTAGGTTTGAAGCCAAGTTTTCACCTAGAGTCTTAGTCCATTGCATACTGAGCCCTTTATTTCTGCTCTAAGCCTGTTTATTCAGTATTGTGGATGGCTTTCCATCTTGGCTCTTGTGGTAAAACACAGCCAAAATAGACTTGGAAATAGGGATGCTGCTCTGGCACCTCTCCTTGGCAAGGTCGAGGCTTACCCATGCTGGGCCATAGGCATGATGCACCTTGTGCTGTTCTAGCAAGATGACTAAATAGCTAGTGTCTACTCCAGCAGTGGAAACCCAGCATGACAGGCAGCATGTTCCACCATAAGCTCCATATGTCACAGCATGGAGTAGGTTCTGTGGGAGAGCCAGCATTTTTTTTATATCAAATCCTTTTTGCTTGTAGTTTTTAGTGTGGATTACAATGATGAACTTGATATCCTGGTCAGTGGCTCAGCAGATTTCACTGTGAAAGTATGGGCCTTATCAACAGGAACGTGCCTGAATACACTTACTGGACACACAGAATGGGTCACAAAGGTAGGCTTGGATTGATTTTAACAGTATTTTGGAAAGCATTTGTGAAACAAGTTTGTTACATGCCTGTACCGTGTCTCAAGCATTATGCTTTTATAGAGGTATGTGGACTGTTAGTAGCCCTGCAGAGAAGAGCTAGCATAAGGTTTGTGGGTTATGGTCCATCAAAGAACACTGATATTATAAAATAAGTGTTCAGCAGAAGAGGCAGTTGCACAGCTATACTGGAACCTTCCCCCCACCTTCCCCTTAAACATGCAGTTCCTACTGCAGAGTGAATAGAATGATGCTATGTTTCAGGGTTTGGTACAAAGAACAAATGCAAGGTAGAGAATCCAAGCCACTTTTAAAGTGCAAGTATAACAAAAGAGCCAGTGATCTTATTTAGTGCAGCTTTTCCGTGACTGGCACACCAAAAAAATACAAAGGAAAGTGAACACAATGCCCTCAAATGGAGATACAGAAATGCCAAACTCTGTCCTTTGCTGTTCAAGGGGTTTCTGGGCTGATGTCTAATGTAAGTGGAATGTCTGGCACAGTGAGTTGTTTGCGGTGGGAACAGGAGTAGTGTGGTGTTCAGTTTCTGTGTCTTGACTAATGGTACATACACCTACACTGCCGTCACAAAGGTTTCTGCTGTGCAGGGTAGATGCAAACTAGCTTTAAACCTAATTCTGCTGCCTGGTGTTGATAGAAGTCTAACTGCAGTAGCACAGAGCTCAGTCTAGGCTAACTTACGCTGCCAAGAAGTTAGCGCGTTTCTACACTATGCTGCACTTACTGCTGTGACTGCAGTATGAGCATACCCTAAGTGTTTTTTTAAGAGCACTTGCTCTCCAAAGCAACAAGTGACATACCAAGTAACTGAAAACCTGAAATATATACAGGAGAAATTTAAGACTAGATTTGGGTAGGTAATTTGCCATCAAAATACCTGTTGTATGAATTTTAGTCCCATTTAATATTTTTTTTCAATTGTAGGTGGTTTTGCAGAAATGCAAGGTCAAATCTCTCATGCATAGTCCAGGGGATTATATTCTTCTGAGTGCAGATAAATATGAAATCAAGGTATGTACTTTGTCTAAATGCATATCATGACAAATGGGCATAGAATGCTTTATACACCTACTATACATCTACTGGAGCTGGTAAAGCACACTGACTTCCTTATACGCTCTGTATACTATGCAAACACATATACAAGACAAATGCCTCTAGTGGCTGACAGATGTTTTTCTTCACACATTTGGACCAAAATAAATGACTAGTACTGGGATGGCTGGGCTTGCTTGAGTGGCAGCCCTGGTATGCAGCAAGGCAAAAGAGCAAGCACAGGCAGTGGTTGCCCAGTGTCCGTACTCCCTCAAGCAAAGGACATATGCAAGCATTTATGGGAGGTGGAGGGCTCTAAGTAGTCTGAAGTTGCACAGTGTTCATCTGCTTATTGGAACTACTACTGCAATACAAAAATTAAATGGCTAAGACAGATTTTTGATGAAAAACATGTTGCTCATGTTCGTTTTATCTGAACACAAAGGGGCAATATAAATAAAATCCTCTGACATTAAAAAAAACTTCAGCAAGACATACTGTATCAGAATTGCAGAGCAAGTCCCTCTGAAAATAAGAAAAATCTGAAATGACTTAGTTAATAACACTGTCCTGATGATCATGAGGATCTGCTGTTAGCCAAAGAGCCACAACTTACCCATACCTCTGTTTGAATTGTGATAGCACACAGCACTTCAAAAGACAAATACTACAGTATTTGTACCATGCTTGATAGAGATAGATGACACCTGTGTTGCCATATTCCTGATGTCAGGAAAGACTGATTCAAGGCATTTGGTGAAATACAAATGCCACAGACTTTGATAACATTTTCCATTAACTGAAGAGCCAATTGATCAGTCTCACAGTACTTCGTACTGTCTAGTCAGAAGCTTTAGTTCCAGAGGATAATTCTGAAAATATGTATAACTAGTCTAAATTCACTAACTGTTCCTGGTTCAGAATGTCCACTTTATCAGTATGGGCCAAGTGATCCCTGCATTTATGTTTGTGCAACAACTCACAAGTTGTGTCCTTTGCAGTCTGACACACTGTTTTGTTTTTGATTTGTAGATTTGGCCTATTGGAAGGGAAATAAATTGCAAATGCTTAAAAACCCTGTCAGTGTCTGAAGATCGCAGCATTTCACTGCAGCCCCGACTGCACTTTGATGGCAAATACATCGTGTGCAGTTCAGCTCTAGGATTGTACCAATGGGACTTTGCCAGCTATGATATTCTCAGGTAAAAGTTTCAGTTTGAGACAAACATGTACATGAAGTTTAGTACTGAAAGACAGCAAGCAAGAGTACCTGTATAGCTTTTGAGATTCACCTAATACCTTATACATCAGCTACATAACTAACAACCCTCGTGAAAGTCCTTTAAATGTGCACTTTTAGTTAAACTAGGATAAAACCTGCTAAGCTGAAGTTGGTGTTGCTACATAAATATATTGTTAGTTTTTGTCTTGGCACCAGGACTCTATTACCCTTTCACACCTTGAATAGTTTTTCAACCTAAATCACTTAGTTTAGTTGTGAAAAAAAGATTTGGTAGCTGACACAAGTTCACATGGGAAAGAACAGTAGTACTTTGTTGGTTTGTAGTGACTCACCTGGCCATATTAAGGAGTCCTTTAGTAGTATAAGAATGTATAGAGACTGTCCCCTTCTGCTGGCATTCCTGAACCTGAGACCTTATTGCAGGCCCCTAAGCATCTGTGGAATAATATAGTAAGCTTCTGCCAGCTGTGGGTGGTGGTCAGACAGCAGGGTAGGGTTTTATTTGGACCCTGTTCTCAACTGAATGTTCAGACCCAGAGCAGTGTCTGCAGCCAGAATCAAAGCTTCCCAAGAACAGGCCTTTGCTGTAGGAATAACACCACCACCTATCAGCCAGCGGTTTAACCCCCCAAAAGTGACTCCACCTTCAAGCAAAGGGAGAACAGGGGCCTATAGGTTCAGTGTATATAATCTTGGGTGTTTAGTAACAAGTAAGGAGTAACTTTACTTTGAACCACCTGCCACTTTAGGTGGTTCATGTTGACACTCCAAACTAAACATTTGTTACAGGTGAGCTGTATTTTTGCCCATGGCCTTATGTTCTCAGGTTTGACTTTTCCAAGATAGCAATGTAATCATGCGATAAGTCTATGCTGTGCTTTTCTTCCTTATTTCAAATACAAGTACTCCGAGTAGTTCGTGCCCTTTAATCTGAATGACAGTTGAGCCATGGCAACTTCAGATTACATAATAGATTTTCTGGATGGATAGTAGACTTCCAGCAAGATGTAATTTGGATTTATCCTAAGTTCTAAATTTGGATACTAATACTGTGCATCCACCTAGAAAATCAATGTGAGAACATAAGAAATGCCATACGGGGTCAGACTAGTTTGTTTAGATCAGGGGTTGGCAGCCCACAGTCCATGGAACATTTGGATCCCACTAACAGATGTGTGACTTTGTCAGCATTTGGTGGTAGGTGATCTCCCTTGGACATGGGAGACGAATGCCAGCTGCAGCATGGTTCTAGTACCTGCCTGCCTTGCTGTGACCTGGGATGGATCATTCTGGCCTGTAGACAGAAAAGGTTGTCTACCCCTGCTTTAGAGGTTTTCGTTTCCTTTTTTACACTTGTATGTAGGAAGTGCAGTTTCATGCAAGGCAGGCTTGCTAATGTACAATGAGATAAATGCTTGTTTTTCCCTCCCCAGGGTTATCAAGCCTCCTGACTTTGCAAATGTGTCCTTGCTGGGCTTTGGAGAGATATTTGCCCTGCTGTTTGATAACAGCTACCTGTATATAATGGATTTGAGGACAGAAAAACTGATTAGCCGCTGGCCTCTGCCAGAATATCGAAAGTCAAAGAGAGGTTCCAGCTTCTTGGCTGGTGAAATCTCCTGGCTAAATGGACTAGATGGTCAAAATGACATGGGCCTGGTTTTTGCCACCAGTATGCCAGACCACAGTATTCATTTGGTATTATGGAAAGAACATGGCTGAAAAGATGGCATATGCCAGGATCTTCATGAATCCTTGAACTATCAGCAGTTTGTCCATGACAGAAGACTTTGCATGAACCAAAGTTGCACACCTAACGGTATCATCATGCAATGCACAATCATTTACCTTTTTATTTTTAGGGCATTTTTCAAGGGTTTTTTTGACATAATGCAACACAGCATGCTAGCAATATTCACCACTGAATTTTGTCTGTAGTCATGTTTAAGTATCTATATTTGGGCTCTGAAGTATAGGATGATAAAGGTTAAAAATCACTCAAATCTATCGATCAGGTTCATAGTACTTGCTCGCAGACTTCTGCCCTATTTTTGGATAAAACAAAGGAGATGATGTTATCTTAGCACTCTAGTCTTGTGTATGCAACAGCAAAGGCTGGTTGGCAGTGCACAACCACACAGTTCCCTCAAGTGAAACCAAAATGGCCCTTTGGATATTAGCGTCTTGGTTACATTGACTTTTCCTTATCAGAGCTTTAAACCATGACTCCGTGGAATCAAGAAATGAGGTGGAGTTTTTTAAGCATTGTTAGATTACTTTTGGATGACACCAGCAGCCTCTCTGAGGCTGTGTGAAGGTGATACTCCTATCCCTGGGTCAGACTGAGCCACCTTCTCAGTTATTATTTGACCTAATAGTTGCCAGATGTGAACTGGAGAATTTGTGACTGGTGTCTTGCACTTCTCTTGTTGAGGTCAAGTTGGGACAGAAGCAAACAGTCTTTCTGTGGACACTTAAGTTGATAGCACAATGTGAATAAAACCATCTTGCTGGTTTAATGTTTGTGCCATTGTACTACTACTGAATGAACATGCTGGGCAATGTCTTGGTCTTCTTTCAGAGACTGAAACATGGAATGCTTGCATAACTCTAGAAGTCCACCCTGCATGGCTTTATCAGCAATGCACTGTTAATGCTTTTCCACAGTCTGAGGGTCAAAGCACAGTGTGCTCCAGGGACTTATTTTTTTTTCTTAATGGAAGGGAACAAGGTCACCCTTAACCCATAGACTGCTAAACCTGAACTCCTACATTGAGCAGATGGTATCCAAAAATTATCTTCCCTTGCAAAGTAATGGTCATATGTTACTAGGTATGGAACTACCTGTTCCAACTAGATTGAAAAGTGGGAGCCAAACTCTGATACCATGGACATAAGCCCTTGAAAAAGGAGTTTTAAAACTTAAAGGGTGGAATTGGCAATTGTAGTTTGATATGACCAGCTTCACTAGACTTGACCAAGCTAGAGAGAAGATTAAGTAAATATTTAATAGCAGGCATCCATCACAAGTACTATCACTGTACCTGACTTGTATTTAAAAACTGTATCCATCACAACATGACTCACTTTAGAAGTGCATTTTTACTTTTGAAAAATAAAGTTGCCCCCTAGTGTCTATTTTTACACAACTTCTAAATATAAGGTTGCTTGAAGATTGACTCTGTATTTTATTTAAGACATTCAGTATTCCCCATTATCTTAACATGATGACCGCTCCCTACCCTGGGGTTGTGGACAAGGAATGAGCTACAGATTCTAGGAAGTATTCTTGTACAAAAACATCAGTAGACATTAGGCATTTAAGTTATCAAAGTGTTCCATAACTAAAAGATTCTTAAGCGGGGGGGACACCAGAGATGCATCCAATGGATTGTTTTACAGGCAGCTTGCAACTGCCACTCAAGCTAGGAAAGTCTCCATTTAGCTTTTGGCTCAGTCACCTTTAGATAAGTGGCAGGGGAGGCAGAGTCAAACATACGTACAAGGAAAAGTCTGGGTATAGTTGAATTTTAAAAGGTTTGTCTGCCAGGTAGAGGGATTTATCATGCAGTTCAACTTGGAAGTAAAGCAGCAACAAAATAGAACTTACCCAGTTTACAACGAACAAGACCAAGTATCCAGTTCATGTCTGATTCTGGCAAATAAAAGAACAGTTCAAGTTGAAAGGATTCAAGATTGTGGAAAATTACGTGATAAGCAGTTAAGAGCCTCTGCTTTCTTCCAGCTAAGAACAGTCTTCACTCTGCTAACGTGAGCCTCCTCCCTTATCAGCCTTTATACCTGAAAAGCATTTAAAAATCAACCTTTTCCTCTCAGGTAATTCAGAGCAGCTATGGGTGGCCACCCTGAAAGGCTGCCTTCTAACTTTCAGATTAGATCCCCCTCCACACCGTCATCCACAGCCTATTTTTTTATTGCTTATTCAAACAAAGTGAACTATTTTTAGTGTAACGAAACATAACTACCAGCATTTGTACAAATGCTGCTGTTTTGCAAGAATAAACATGGGCTTTGTTACTTTCACACTTCTCTTAATTTTTTACTCTATTTTGATATGAAAAATCAAATTTAGATATTGTTTCCTCAGGTTTTTAAATGCGAACTAGGAATTATTTGCCAGCACAGATTTCAGTAGCTAAATTACTATAGTTATAATTCAACCCATCTGCTTGAAAATGTTTGGAAAGTTTACATGATAATCAGTTTACCCAAATTTATAACTGTGTCCTGGAAACAAGTCCAGCTTTGGTGTTTCCAGAACAGCGTTCATTCCTTGTGCCTGATTTCAGTGTCATCAACTGGCTGCCACTCTACTGCAAAGCGTTTAAGTAAAAAGAAATGCCAGGTCTTGCAAGTGCATTGCTTTCTCTGCTTGCTTCCTTAGCTTCTATGATCTGAGCCTTACCTGCAGAGTTCCTTCTTTTATTGCCAGGGTGGCTGCTATTTAAGCCTGGGTGTAGTAATCAAATGTAAAGGAACATTTGTCCATACTGAGCACCACAAGTTCCATCCATTTGCTCTTTAGCCATCACAGATAGATAGTTGCAGATTTGTCATGATGGAGCTATAAGTGTTATGTCCCAATTCAGGACCTTTCAACAGCTGCAAACTTTTATTTCTATGTGCAGCTGCAAGCGTATGGAGAAGACCATGTCTGCCTCTTCCTCACTATACCAAGTGTCTTAGTATTTATCACATTAGAGAACTCATTGAAATATTCTTTACTATGGTTTCATATTTTATTGTATATTGTAAACAGTTACCACAAATTCAGTTCATGGTTAAAATGCATTTGCTTATACCTGGTATGTTCAGGGACTGTTCTGGCAGATCTGCATGGAAATCTTTACATGTAGTTATCTGTTATCATGGTGGTTCCTACCTGTCCCCTAGGGATCTATCAACTTTTCTACCATAGCTCTAGTGTTGCCCTAAAACACAGTTTGCAGTAGCACATTGTTAACATTCAAGATTAAGGAGGAGTTGTATTTCCAGAGGGTCGTATCCCGAATCAGCGGTTCTCTGCGAAGCTTCCCTTGAAGCGGTACCCGGCAGTGGTAAACAAGGGCGATGTCCAAAGGAACGTTGACACTGCCAGTGTAGGCCCTCAGGACGGAGTGGACTGAAGTCTGAATCACCTTCCTTGGATTAACTATCATTTTCCTAGGGTTGATGACATCTTTTCGGTCAGGCTCCCTGTGGATATGCTGCAGGATGTTCACTCCAGGCACTGCACCCCACGACGAAGTGTCGATCTTGCCCGTGGAGGTGGCAGTGAACACGGTGTTGGGGAAGATGTGATTCTCAAAGAGGAAAACACCAGTGTCTGGATTCTGCTCCTGAAGACTCCTCATCATGGTTTTCCAATCCGGGTGCTTTGCGGGCAGAATAATTTCATCGATATCATTGAGCAGCACAAACCTGCTCCGGTACATGTTGCGATACACACAGTCATTGAGAGCGGTGATTTGTCCGTAGTAACCAATGTGTGTCCCGTCCTTCGGGAAACGCCAGTGAGGAGACACCTTGAGGTGGGAGGTGATTGGCCAGGGAACTACCTCAACGGTTCCTTCTGCAATATAAAAGGCCAGGACGCTCTCCATCAGGGGGCTGCAGCTGTTCTTGTAGATCATCACTCTCTGGGCGCCAAGAATTTTGTACATCTCCACGCTCTGTATAAATTGTAAGACATTGTTGTAGTTTCCAAACATGGTTGAGATGCACACGGTGAAGTCAGCAGAAAAGGACTCAGCTTTGCGGTTCTTTATTTCAAATCTGGGCAGCTGCTCAATATTTCCATTAGGGAATGAGTGAATCGACACATAGCTCGGCTCACAGGTGGGGGGCTCTGCACAGAGCAGGTCCGCTGCACCGTAAGGGAAGTCAAATCGATCCGAGTGGACATCAATGTCTGCCCTAACTACGTGTATTTCCCCATCGGGCTGGCAGCAGAAGCAGCAGTAAAGCGCCGTCACCTCCTCGTGGTGAACAATCGCAATCACTCGGGTGATTTTGCTCTCTCTGTTATCAAAGTACGGGGCTACGATAAAGGTTCTGTTATCCTCCAAGGCTGTGATCGTGCTATTGACAGTTTGTCCTCTACAGTTGCTGCCTTGTATTATTTTGGGGATGGGAGAGTGTCTTTGTATATTTAGGTAAGACAGCATAGCCATAGAGATGAAGGTTAGGATGCAGGCAGCAGCAGGGAGATACAAATTCCTCCCACAGAAGAGCATCTCGGACTGATGTCAGTTCCCTGTGAATTAAGTCAGCTCCTTGGCAGCACCGCACAGCCACGCCTGCAAGAAAGGACAATGTGAGAAAGCAGATGGGATCCCAGTTCTGTCTCCCATATCTACTGGTATCTGGCTTCCTGCACTCTCAGTCCTCCTGTCTGCTCTGAGCCAGGGGGCCACACGCTGGCCTGGACACAGGCTTGTACATGTCTAGAAGCTCTCCCCCAAACGGGGAATGGTCCCTTTTTAATGCATTGAACTATTACCTCCTCTGTATTTAACTAAAGCTTTTAGTTACAATACACACTTGTAACCCTGTAAAAACTGGGCAAGAAGAGTGTCCTAAAGTTCCTAGCAATCCCTTGTTCTAGTGCTTCCTTCTTGTGGCTCACATTTGCCACAGCTGGTAAGAGGACAACTGGGTTGGATCTTGTGCATCCTAGTGAGTGATGGCAGGGCAGACATTTGGGCTTCCACTGTACCTGCAGGCCCTGGGCAGATGGTGGTTTCCCACTGCAGAGGGGGTCCCCCACTGTGCCGAAGGCACAGCCTGGCAGAGGGAAATCCTCGGGGCAAGACAGGGCAGAGAAAACTTGGTTGAAATAGAGCAATAGGCTGAGTTACTTTAGATGTATCAAGTGGGAATGAGTAGCACATTTCCCTACCTGGTGTGAGGAAAAATGCATTAAAATAGCCAGGGGTATAGGTCATAGCCACGTTGGTCTAAGGACATAGGCAGACAAGGTTCTTTGGGTAAATCCAATATCTTTTATTAAACCAACTTAAATAGTTGGAAAAAGTCTGTTTTGCAAGCTTTTGGGTACAAATACCCTTCTTCAAGCAGAGCAGTTGTCTGCAGTTGTTTTGTGCTCTTCCCATCCCGGAGAGCACAGAACAACTGCAGACCCTTCCTCTGCCTGAAGAAGCATGTTTGTACCTGAAAGCTTGCAAAGATTAATTTTTCCAACTATTTTAGGTGGTCTAATAAAGCCATATCAGATTTACCCAAAGAACCTTGTCTGCCTTAAAATGGCCATGCACTCAGATACTGTAGTAATGGAAACTGTCCTAAGGAGGCAGTTATACCTGTGCACACACAGTCAGTGTCAAACAGCGGCAAAAGCCAGAAGTTTGACTCTCCTACCTCTAAGCTTGCTCAAGACTTGTCCTGAAGGAGCATCTTGCCAGCGTTCAATGCATACCTCACCTCCACACCAGATGATCACAATGCACTGCAGCTGGAAACAGCTGTGGATACAGTGCTCCAGGTCACAACCCAGCAGCTCCCTTCCTCCATGGGAAGGCCACTGGGGGCGTGTGCTGTGCTCCAGCCTCTCCTCTGGCTCCCAGTGTGTTTCTGGCGCAAGCTGAAGGCCTCTGCCCTGACTTCACAGCCATTAGCAGGACTGCAAAGATGTAGCTACATCTGTAACCATATCCCAAACCATGCTTCTCTGAAGACAGGCACAGAACAAGGCTTGTGCAGTCAGACCAAGCATGCCCTTGGGCACACCATCACTACCACTTCCCTCCTATCAGCCCCCACATGAGGAAGTGGCACTAGGAGACTGTCATTGTAAGCATGGACATGGAAAGCCAAAAAGAAGCATATAGTTTCATAGCTGGTCGGGTTGGAAGGCACCTAAGCAGATCATCAAGTCCGCCCCCCCGCCGTGGGCTTTCCTGCCCATGGCAGGGGGGCGCATCCTGCCACGTCAGAGCTGCAGAGCCCCACAATGCGAAGTAACACTGCCAAGCACCCTGCGTCTGGCCTGTCTCGCTCATGAGGTGAGAGTAAGCAGACACTCAGTTAGGAGCCGTATTGTCCACAGCAGCAAATGCTGGTGGCGGTCCACGTGGATTCAGGACGTTCTTGGTTTCCCACCCTCTCCACGACCAATATATTCCTCTGCCTTTTTATCTTGGCATCTTCAGGGAGTGCCTTTGAGTCGGTTCCCTCACAGCACATGTTCTCAAGATGCTTTACAAAGTCCCCTCTGCAGGGTAACAAAGTATCAACATTTCCAACTACATCACCTGTGGGGAGACACGTTTTTGTATGCCATACTAGTGGTTACGTGGAGGGGTTTCAGCCCAGCTCTGCCTGCCCCCCAGGACAGTGCCCAGCTCCCCTCCCCTCCCGGTACGGTTGTCACATCCCTGAAAACAGCGCGTGCCTTGGGATCGCCAAGCTGACTATACGCTGCTATTGTCTGGGAAGGAATGGGTTAACCATGCTCTGTGCCGGGCTTGGCGTGTGGAGGGAACAGGCCACCCTGGCACCTCACCCCCCGAGCACAGCTGCACTCTGGCCTCAGCACGTGCAGGCACATCTGGGACCCCGCAAGGGAGGGGGACTCAAGGGGCAACAGGGCAGGGCACAGAAGCAAGACGAGGGCACAGCCCTCTGCCTGGCTCCAGTGAACAAATGCTGCCCAAAGCCTGGCCTTGGGATGCTGACAGAAGGGGAGACAAGGGTGCATGGCGCTGCCGGTGAGGGAAGGCCCATCTTCAGGGGCTGAGCCAGTGCAGCTGCCAGGCAGTGGGCACAGAGCTGGAGGGAGGGGCTGCAGGGGCCTGAGGGCCCAGTCTCAGAGTCGGGGCCACAGGACCTTCCCCCCAGGTAGGTGTAAGCAGTCCCAAGCACAAGACAGGTGGGCTGGGCCGCTCCTCCCAGGCACATGCCAGGAGAGAAGAGGGCAATCTGCTCTGTTCTCTCAGCAGCGATGCCAGCGTCCGCTCCATCTCAGGGCCCCACGTGGACGCACCCCCCTCTGCATCACCACGGTGGAGGTGCCAGTTCCTCTAGGACCACAGGGGAAGCTCAGGCACTTAATGCTGGGAATCTAAAAGTTAAGTGTTGCAGTTGCGCCAGCATAATGAAGGAGGGTTAGACCATTTCCAATTGAAGCAGAGACCAAGTCTCACAGAGCGTCTCTAGTCCACAAGCAAACCTGGATTCTTTGAGGATTATCAACTCTATCCATTAGTCTTAGAGTTTAAAAAAAATGGGAAAATTCAAATTAATGTTGATTGTTTATCTTTTGTGGGGTCCCTGCAGCTAACAGCGCTGGCTGCTAGCTCCCCTTCTCACTTTAACATAGTGAAAGCTAAGGAGTAATTTTGCTTAATTGTCAGCTAATTTGTTCAATCATGAAAAAGTTAGCACTTATAGTCAAAATATGGTGCCACTCAAAATGGCCCCCAGTTCCCATAGTTTATAATCCAGCTGCAGGCACTGGCTGCCCTTTGGCAGGATGGCTCAGTAGGAGAGAGTGAGACTGACTCAGGTAGGAATGCCCCTGCTCTTCCAGTACTCCCATTGGGATTGGACCAGTTTGGCCTCAGAAACACCCCCATTTTGCTGGCACTGGGACCTGTCACCCCCTACAAGCAATAGCTACCGACATGCTTGGTCAATCACCACCCCCAGCAGTCCCCCACCAGCCAGGGCAGGAAGCAGGGCACCCTGCCTGCCCTCCCCTGCAGCCTGCCACTGACTGCAGAGCAGAGCAGAACCAGTACAGGCGCATCTAGAAGTTGCCAGGCCAAGCATTCCTGCAGCACTTCCAAGCAACAGTCGCCTCGCTCCCAAGTCTGAGCTCTTCAGCCTCCTTCGCTTGTTTGCTCTCTTGCTAGAGGCTCTTCTTGAACTAGCCTGGCCTGCTGAACACACCAGGTAGCTGCAATCCTTGCAACACAGGTAATACCCACTGAGGTCATATTACAATAGACTCAAGATGGTCAGCATATCATATGCATCTCAGCTTTGTTAGTTAGTTTCACATAAGAAGCAAACCCTGGAGAACAGGAGCACGGTACAAATACCTTGTGGAGCAGGCAACGGGAAGGTGTTGCTTGGAAGGTCTGCTGGCTTGCAGGGGTTCTTTGGCTCACCTGGAGCTAGTCAGTTATCTGTTTCTTGCTTATATTTAGTCCAAAATAATAATCACTCAAGCGCATTGTAACTTGTCCCTAAGACTAGAGAGGCTGGAGTTTCCAAACCAGACCACACCTACAGCAGCTTATTTAAAGCACCTGGTGTTGCCTAATGCGATTATTAGGAAAGACACACCAAACAAAGTTTCCTTCCTCCAAGCAATGCAACAAGCCTTCTATCAGGCTTTGAATCCCATCCTGCCAAGGTCAAACCTACCCCCACACAGCCCAACCACCTGGGCTGAAGTAGCCTTTCAGGAGTTTACCTAATGTCATCAAGCTTCTTCATGAACAATCCTTTTAAACTGCTCAGAGCAAAGGGTGAGGCCAGTTCCACCCACCTCCTTCCCCCAAGGGTTTTGGAAGGACCTGTGCCAGGTTGGAAATGTAACAGCTGGCTTTCTTTTCCAGCTCTTTTATTTGGGCAAGAGATGCAGAGAGATGGGCCTATTGCTCTGGACCCGTGTGCTGGGGGAGGAAGGGCTGCAAGCTGCTCTAATCTTTAACCCTCGCCACAGTAAATCCTTTTCCTTTTTACATCTAAGTGCCCCCATTTCCCCCGCTCCTGCCTCTGCCGCCCTGCAGGAAACAGAGATCGCACCTTGTTCCATCTTGGGCTGTGCTGAAAGGCTGCTCTTCCAAACTGGCACAATGCCTCCACTGCTGCTGCCAGGCCAGCTTCCAAGCAGGAGAGGGGAACTGGCAGCAGCACCGGACTTGGATGCCTCTTGCAGCAGAGCCAGACTCCTTCACTGCCATAATCCTCCACAGGTAACCAAGCTTCACATGGGCACTCCAGCCTGATCCAGCTGCACAACTTCTCTGCCTGCTGTGATTCAGGTCTAACAGGAGGCTGGGATCATTACAAATGATTTTTGGTTGGGATCTGGGCAACTAATGGGCTCAATGGAATTGCTAATGTGGGTGTTGGTGTGGTTGATGGGAGTTGTACAAACACCTGAGAACAATTTCAAAATGTTTTTGGAATGGGTGAGACCTGACTATTTAACAAAAAAATCAAGATCCTTAACTTGCATTCAGTGGTGTCTTCAACTTGAGCTCAGTGCTTTCAAGCCGTTTTGTATAGTGAGAATGAACTAATGTGTAAACTCTTACATCAGTGTTCATACAAAATAACTGGAAAGCTTGGTGCACAGGAATTGCTGCTTGTTAGGTTTCCAGATGCATTAATAACCTTGATACAGAAGAATATGGGGGTCAGGTGGGAAAATGGAAAGGGAGCCTGTCAAGGCCATAACAGTAAACAGTTCATACGATGATACGAGAATAAGATTAGAAGGGATCTTGCAGGTCCAGCCCCCTGCCCAAGGCAGAATGGTCCCAGACTTAACTATTCCAACCAAGTGTCTGTCCAACCTGTTCTTAAAAATGTCCACGGATGGAGACTCCATTAAATTTCTCAAGGTAGCCTGTTCCAATGTGTGACCACCCGCATAGTCCGGCAGTTCCTCCTAATCTCCAACCTAAGATGCTTCTGCTCTGGCTTGAAGCCATTGTTTCTAGTCCTGTCCTCGACTGCCACAGAGAAGCCCATCTCCTCCCTAATCACCGTCAGGTATCTGAAACCTGTTATCAAATTCCCTCTCAGTCTTCTCTTCTCCAGCTGGCATATCCCTTTTCTTTAAGGTTTGCAAAAGTGCATGGACTCTCCATGGGAGCAGCCAGGAAGAGCCAGTAACTTTTGTACGCCTTCAAAGGCAGCCTGCTATTCACACACACACAAGCATTTGAGAACAGAAGGAAAAAGTCAAGATGGGTCAAAAACAGAGTCAACTAATATATATATATATATATATATATATATATATATATATATTTAGGTGAACCTGATTATTCTCTACCCTCTGATGTGATTTTTGGTCTCCTGAGGTAGGCAATAGTAAGATCTGAAAGATTGCCAATCAGAGATGATCCATACAATGCTTTTCCTGCAGAAAATACTTCCGTTCATGTTTAAATATAAAACATGGTTATGTAAACTCGTAGATCTAATATATTTATGGCAAGTTTACATAAGCCAGCAAAAAACAACTTCAAAATGTTGAATTAAAAATGCACAAAAGCAATACAAATTTCCACCCAAATGTAGGTTGGAAAAAAATCACAAGTAAAAGATTAATTCCCAGCTAGAGGAAAAATACATAATTTACATTTTGGCATATAAGAAAGTGGTAAGCATTATGAAGCTGAATACATGTACTGTTTTGTTGACTGTTTTTCCTCCAAAAGAGACTTCAAAGTGTGCACCTGGCTTACATGCAGTTGCTTTACAATCAGGTTGCCAACAGTCTTAATGTTTACACTTGCAGTATTTTTTGTACATGCAATAAAATTGTCCAGTCACATTTTTTTTTCTGTGCAGCTTTTCTTTTAGTATGTTTGCTGCATTTAACCCTCTGATTCTTTTCCTTGGTGATTTGATTCTCTTGTAGGATTGTGCAATGGCAACAGAAGCCCTAGGTTTTTATCTATAATAATTTTTCAGGGAAAAAGCTCATTTTTCCTAAAAGCAAACCTGAAAATGTGGAGCCTGCATGTCTGTGCAGGACTAGACTTATCATCAGAACAGCATGGTAGGTTAAGCTACATAATTGCTGTAGTCAGTTTTTGGGGGGAGATGCAATGTATTTTCCGGTTTAACAAACTGTTTAGTTGTAAAATCAGTTCTTTGAGGCTACCAAATAATGAAAACAAACCTCTCTTTAGATGCCAGACAAAATCACAGACAACAAGGGCCAAAGGGACCCAGGAGGTCACACCTAGTCCAATCCCCTGCTCCAAGCAGGACCAGCTCCAATTACAACATTGCAGCCAGGGCTTTGTCTAGCTGGGTCTTCAAAACCTCCAAGGAGGGAGATTTTCAACATTTACCACCACCACAAAAAGTGGACGGAGAAATTAACACTGAACCTCTAAGTCCAGGTTTCCTGCTTCAAATCACTTCAAGATCAGTCACTTAAATCACCCCACCCGCCTCTTGGAACCAGATTCTTATGGGCTGGGGAAAAAACAAAAAGTAAGCTAGTGTAGACAGTTGATGAGTAAAGGTGTCCTAAACATTGCTGCTATTGCCACCACTTACCATCCTGTGCTTGAAGCACAGGGCCCACAACCTCCACCAGAGCAATGCCCACAAGTTCCCCTGCCAGGCTGCCTGCCCCGAGCCCCAGGTCCAAACACCCACAGTTCATCCGGAACAGCAATGAGACCCGGGCTGGCTCTCCTCCCTCTTGCTCCTGTCCCTCTTGCATGTTGCAAGAATGAACAGCAATTCATTCTTCAGCCTCAGCAGCCACACGTGACTTCTTCCTTCCCAGAGGCTAATCCCTAGCACCCAGACACTTCAACCAATCTTCACAGAAGACTCTGGGATCAGCCCTTAAGGTTGCCTGCCTGCCCCGTTCACCTGCCACATTCTTCCTGTGCCAAGTACAGCGCTGGAGCATGGCTCACACAACTTCTCTCCCACTCCCAAGTGACCAGCTATGTGCTTTCACAAACCCCCTTTCACTTACCTGGTTTGGAGCTGGTGAAAGTCACTGGCCTGGTCAGTCCTGAAAACCAGCAGCCCCAAACAGGAGCAACATAGACAGCAGCAGAGCTAGCGTCTTCCTCAGCAGCACTCAGAAATCATCCTGGGTCCAGAGACCCTCCCTGTTCAATCACCTGCTCCCAGCTGCCTGTGTTTAACACAATGTGGAATCCGGCAGGACCCCAGCCCAAGCTTTCTGTGCGTGGGAAGCTAAACCGTGGAAAGGTACAGTTCCCTACGCTAGCCCTGCTTTTCCCGGCCAACATTTACCATCACCATGAAGTGTGCATTTATGTAATAGTTCCATAAGACCTTATCACCAATCTACAAATAAATTTTAGTTAATCCCTGAGACTCCTGGATTTGCAGGTCTCCCTTGAAATGCTGAACCTGTTAGTTGGGACAGTGCCATGTTGTCTGGCTCATTTGCCTTAGTGCGTTGTAGCTGGTGCCTAACTGACTTCCCCAACGCCATCCCCCTCACCCCGCCACTCCTGGGAGCTGGGGAAGGGGTCACCCGGTTCCCTTCAGCTGCCTGGGATGGGCATCTTACGACACTTCAGGCAATCTTAGATGTCACAACTCCTGTTCGTAACCAGTGATTTCCACCACAGATGAATGATGCATCCCATTCAGGAAATGGTGTCTTATATCACACAAGTTGTTTCTTCATCTTTCTCTTTATATGCCTACAAATCCCGAGTTGCTCTGACCATACCAGGGATTACTGCAGGCACACCGTGGAATTTACCTTTGTTTAGCTTCATTTCTGCAGCTCTTGCTCTTCCCAAAGCTGCCAGAAAGCTGTAGGCAGGCTTTGATTCTCCTCTCCCCACCAGCGTTGTAAACCTTAGCCACTGAGTCCATCACTAAAATTAATTAATTTGCTGGTGGAATACCTCTGTAACTAACAAAACCAAGACAGCACTGCAGGAACTGATCTCCTGCAGGGTGCTGAATCAGCACAAATGAATGCCCTGTTTTTCTGAGGGCACCTACCAGAGCCGAGACATGGTACAGTGTCTGCCAGCAGCCCCACGATCTTGCTCCTTGTGGGTAAAGGAAAAAGATCTCTCTTGTACAGAAGTGATGTTTCCTTTTTCTCCTCCCACAGCATTCAGTGACTGTCCCCATTCTGGTCAGCCTCTGCAGTGCCTTCCTGCTTCTGCTCCAAGACAAAGGGGACTTCCTGGGCGTCTGAGCTGCGGTGGGGTTGTCCTGTCCTCCGATGCATTCCAGTCAAAAGGGGACCTGTCCTCACACTCTTCTGCAACTACTCTGAGCCCTCACTTGTCACTGAGTCCACCTTAGAAAGAAGCCACAGACCTAACACACTTTTAACCCAATACTAAGGAAAAGGTACTATTAAAATTGATCCAGTTAGTCATTTATTTGTGCATCCAGTTTGTCAGTGTGCTTAGTGATGGTGAGCTCGCTGTTGTCACCCTTGCTTTCCACTACTCGTGGTTTTCCTGTTGGTGCTATTACCAGTGTTTCTGGCTATGTCCTGGACTGTATTCCACTGCCCAGCACTGCTTACCTGAGAACTTAAAAAATAGCTCTTGAGCCATGGATCCATCACAAGCTCCGTCATACCCTTGATTGCCAACTTCTGTCATGGTTGACTATCACACTGAGTGCCGTTCTCATTTGGTGTAATGTAGCTCCATAGTTAACCTCCTGTGTCTGTTGGAACGCACTAGCATCAGAAATGAAGATGCCTGCTGTCTTCTGCTTGGAGAAACAGACTCAGGTGCAGTTTACATCTGTTCCACGTTTCTAGATAGTTTCTCATAGCTTTGCTGGGTGTAATTTTCATTGATAACTTTTGAATTCCTGTTTATTCTGTACTATTGACTCTGCCACAGGTTCTTGGAAGAGATCTTCACACACAGCTACAATGGCCTCAGCTTAACATGAGATTTTTGCAGTGCCTTGGCAGAGTCTCTCTCTCCCTGTCTAAGGATTGCCTTGGCTCCTCTTGGCACAGCATCACACCAAGGGCTCACGTTGCACTGCTTAGTTATTACTCCCACCATGTCCTTTTCTGAGTTGCTGCTTTTCAGGGTACAGCCTGTGTCCCTTGTTCCTAGTTGTCTGACCTTGCCTTTGGGCTGCAGTCGCACGTTTTGCTTAAAAGGGCAGTGTTTACAGTCACTCAAAATGTTCTGTAGGACTGCCCTTACACCTCTTCACCATTCTGATAATAGCTCTGCTATCTACATAGTTTTTCAATAGCATTTCTAAAAAACACAAATGGAAAGGTTGAATAGCCGCAGGCTGAGTTCTGATCCCACTTCAGAGATGATTCCCTGTCAGCAGTTACTTTGACATGTGTTAATATACTCTTTGGTATTGCACAGTGCTAAATTTCCAATCCAGAATACTGTGCAGTGTAAGTCACAGACTCATAGAGAAGTGGGGTGGAAGGGACCTCCAGAATTCACATCTAGTCCAATCCTCCACCTGAGACAGGATCAGCCCTGTCCCTATCCCATTATTTACAAAACACGAAGATATTACATCTATGCCATTACCTTTATCAACAAACACAGGAAACCACAAAAAATGAAATCAGATTCATGTGACAAGATATATTTACCATAAAACCATTTTGACGGGCAATATGATGCCTAATTTTTAATTCTTTACTAATTACCATATCTGTTGTTCCATTACTTGCCTGACCAAAAAGCTGACAACTTATAATAGAGCGCTCATTGGAGTGATAAGAATCTTTGTATTGGACAGTATTTCCTTACAAAATCACAAATGCTTCAGCTCGTGATGACTGAATTTATCCTTTTTATCCCAGATGCTCAAGGAATGTTCTCCCAGGTCCTCATGACTGAATATGAATATTCACGTGTACCTTAATCATGGTCGTCTCAGCAATGCTGTTCTCAGCATCCTACGCTGCCAGTCTTTCCCCTTGATGGCTCTGGTGTTGCCCTAAAACACAGTTTGCAGTAGCACATTGTTAACATTCAAGATTAAGGAGGAGTTGTATTTCCAAAGGGTCGTATCCCGAATCAGCGATTCTCTGGGAAGCTTCCCTTGAAGCGGTACCCGGCAGTGGTAAACAAGGGCGATGTCCAAAGGAACGTTGACACTGCCAGTGTAGGCCCTCAGGACGGAGTGGACTGAAGTCTGAATCACCTTCCTTGGATCAACTATCATTTTCCTAGGGTTGATGACATTTTTTCGGTCAGGCTCCCTGTGGATATGCTGCAGGATGTTCACTCCGGGCACTGCACCCCACGACGAAGTGTTGATCTTGCCCGTGGAGGTGGCAGTGAACACGGTGTTGGGGAAGATGTGATTCTCAAAGAGGAAAACACCAGTGTCTGGATTCTGCTCCTGAAGACTCCTCATCATGGTTTTCCAATCCGGGTGCTTTGCGGGCAGAATAATTTCATCGATATCATTGAGCAGCACAAACCTGCTCCGGTACATGTTGCGATACACACAGTCATTGAGAGCGGTGATTTGTCCGTAGTAACCAATGTGTGTCCCGTCCTTCGGGAAACGCCAGTGAGGAGACACCTTGAGGTGGGAGGTGATTGGCCAGGGAACGACCTCAACGGTTCCTTCTGCAATATAAAAGGCCAGGACGCTCTCCATCAGGGGGCTGCAGCTGTTCTTGTAGATCATCACTCTCTGGGCGCCAAGAATTTTGTACATCTCCACGCTCTGTATAAATTGTAAGACATTGTTGTAGTTTCCAAACATGGTTGAGATGCACACGGTGAAGTCAGCAGAAAAGGATTCAGCTTTGCGGTTCTTTATTTCAAATCTGGGCAGCTGCTCAATATTTCCATTAGGGAATGAGTGAATCGACACATAGCTCGGCTCACAGGTGGGGGGCTCTGCACAGAGCAGGTCCGCTGCACCGTAAGGGAAGTCAAATCGATCCGAGTGGACATCAATGTCTGCCCTAGATACGTGTATTTCCCCATCGGGCTGGCAGCAGAAGCAGCAGTAAAGCGCCGTCACCTCCTCGTGGTGAACAATCGCAATCACTCGGGTGATTTTGCTCTCTCTGTTATCAAAGTACGGGGCTACGATAAAGGTTCTGTTATCCTCCAAGGCTGTGATTGTACTATTGGTAGCTTCCCATTCATAGCAACTACCTTTCTTTATTTCGATTTTTGTTAGAAATCTGTCAAGATACATCCAGTTTTTAAAGATAGTCATCAGTAAAATGCAGAGAAGAAAGCAGAGAGCAGCATAATATTTTCTCCCACCAATCATCTCAGACCAGTGCTGTCAACTTTCTTCCGGGATTCTAAAAACAACCTGTATGTGAGAAGAAAATAGGTTCAGGTTATTGATAACAGGCCTGGGGTTTTTTTCAACTGTTATTATCACTATTATTATGAGGAGAAACTCCTCTTGGCATGACACACATATAGTCACCTGAGAGACAGGGTTAGTGGGAGGACGTGACCTCTGAGAACAGGATCAGCGTCAGTAACTGCAGAGGAACAGCAGGATGTTCCAATGTGGAAGGAATGGAGATATTTTGGACCTGGCCATTTTTTAAAGGGAAGATTGAACATAAATTCTGGAGACTGACGTACCTTTACTGTCACTTTTCTGAACTGGTAAAAAGATTAGTTATCTACTACTCAATATGGTTCTGGTCTCTCTCTCTCTCTCTCTCACACCCCTTCAGGGTTTTTAACACAAACAAACCCACAAGTTTTTAAAAATAAAGCAATGTTTAGTTGTCACACAAGGAGAAATCATTAAATACAGACTCAGCAGGCAGCTGCAAGCACTGTCATACCAGTTCAGGGTGATCTACTAAGAGACAGCTGCAGTCAACGACAGTTTCACGTGACCTTTCTGAAAGCAAGACTTACTATGTTCCTTTACCTTACGATCAGAAGGGCCTTTGACAAAGATGCCTGTGTTAAACTACACCATTTTCTCTGTTTGAGCAGTTTGCTACAGTGAGCAGCTTCTGTATTTTATGTTAGATGCTTATCCGATAAAATGCAGGAGCCTGGGAGCAAGATCCAGCACCCAATACTCTCCTTCTTTCAGTGACAACAAGCCCAAAGGCACAGGGAGGAAGGGTTCCCACCCACTGGGGCAGCTCATAAGTCAGGTCATTCTTGCCAGGATGAAAATGCTAAGAGAACAGCACTGCTAGCCTGTGTGTGGTTGGCACTACAGGCATGCCACAAGAGCAATAACAATGTCTTTGTGGGGGCTTCAGGACACACCCTGTACCCCCGCAAGACCGGCCTTTCCTGTTAGCTCAGCATAACATCTAGAAGAAGGATGGGCTACAAAGCCCTTGGCAACCTTATGCAACCCCACAGCAGAACTTTTGATCCAACTGCCCTGCCTCCTGCCCCTCCCCCCTTGATCTAATCAAAATGCATCAACATTTTTCTGTTTTCTATGCTAAAGAATCAGCACTGCAATAATTATGCCTCTCTCTACCCCCCAGTTCTTCTAGCATCACACTGGAAGCAGCCCTAAGACATTACTTTTCCTTCCTGTGAAACTGTAGTCTTTAACATCCCCCTGGCTCCTCTTCTGCATGTTTTGGTTTTGTCTCTATCAAAAAGGAAGAGCTCTGGTACAACACAAAATACAGTGTCATTACTACTGTTATTTTACTGGTCCTCCCTTTATAAAAATAGCACTAGCTTGTTTTTAAAGTCTTACCTAAATGAACAACCCGGCCTGCAAAACAGCGTTGCCAAACATCTCTACATGCACTTTACAAAAATAAATGATAGGCTCTTACAAGGCTCATCATTTGCAATTTGTGAAGAGGTTATTACATTTAAGGCACAGCACAAGGTGCTTCTTTGCAGACAGAATTTATAATACAAATAACTCATAGAAACAAAAAACATTTCTATCTATATTTCCTCTTGAAAGACAGGAAGGGCTGGGGTGGCCACATGCACTACTATCCTTCCTCTTTCCTCTACAGCACAGACACTGTACCTTGTCACCCTTACACTACATCCTCCCCACCCACTGTTTTCTGTGCTGCACCTCACCTCTTCGGCTGTAATCTCTGTCAGTGCCCAGGGTAGGAGGCATGTGGCTGACTAGTGCTACAGCAAACAAGCAAATAGCTGCTCTGCACTCACCGAGCACTGGGTGGCTGAAATACAGAGCTGCTCTCTGCCATCCCTGACCTCTCGACAACCCATCTTGTCACTATAGCTGGAAAGCAGAGATAGCCCTTGCTTCTGACTCATGCTTTTGCCATTCTGTCCCTGGACGAGCCGACACCCGGAAGTCTAACTGATATGGTCAAGGAGGACTCTGGCCCCTGCTGGAGACAAACACCAGGTTTCAGCCCCAAGCCCCTTGCCCACCTGCAGTGAGAACAAGCCGGTGGCAGCTGAATGAAATTTCTGGCAAGTACCTGGACAGCTTGAATAAAAGTGAACAGGAAAGAGTAGGAGAAGAATTCACATCTGAGAGCACCACAGACAGCTGCTCTTGGCTTCACCCAGATGCGTCTGTACTGAAGCACTGACATCTTCTCTCTACTAGGGACCTACTCTTTTAAGTGCAAAAGTAGGTTTACAGCACTGGCAAGGAGCTGCCCTGGTGGGACAGTAGTGCTTCCTCCCACCATAGGACAGCCTGCTGCCTGGCTTAGTGTCACTCCTTTCCTAGTCTTCCCCCCATGTTCCCTGGAGCCAACTGCTCCTGCTGGGGGGGGCCTGTGGGTTTCTCTCCAAATGCTAGTAGCACAGTGCAAGCAAACAAACAAACAAAAATTGCTAAGAGTTCATAGATTTCATAGACATTAGGGCTGGAAGGGACCCTGGAGGATCATCGAGTCCAGCCCCACCACCCCAGGGGCAGGAAGTCAGCAGGGATCATAGGACCCCAACAAGATACTCATCCAAATGTCTCTTGAAGGCGATCGAAATGGGAGTTCAAGAGTTGGGTGGATGATCAACTCCCCAGTGACCTTGTGAGAGGTTTCCTGCTTGACTTACCACTTTCCTTCCCTGCGACGGCACTCAGGGTCTCTCTGGTCCCTGAAAGACTGCAGAGAAAAGATAAGAGAAGAGGGAAATCTAAACTATGTCCAGCCCTGACGAGCCTGAACCACTTCTGCCGTAAGGAGGAAGTGCACGGCTCTCAGCAGACTGACATCTCTGCCAGACTCTCAAGAGTGGCTGTGAGATGAGCCAACGTGATGACGTGTGAGCACGAGTCAACGGGCCTACCTCAGACCCTGCAAGAAACTCTGCCACTACGTCACCTTCTCAACAAGGTGTAAAAGGGCTGTGCAAAGTGCTCTTGTGTTTGCACAACGGCTCCACGCCTATAGCAGCCTCACCAAAGCAAAGCCCTGGGTTCCACTTTTATAAACCACGGACCCCGATCATGCCCTCAGTAGCAACCCCTGCTTGCGCAAGTGCACAGAGTGCACAGCTCTGGGCGTTTTTAACAAACAAAGATTATAGCCTACCCTGAGATCCAACATGGGAGTCAGCACAGGACAAATGTGCAGTTGCTTCCTGAACTCAACCACACAGCAGACCTCAGGCTTTTACTGCTTTGCACCTGACCACGTTCCTCAGCCATGACCGGCACATCAGACGAGAGACATGCTGGGATGGGACGGGCTCCACCTTTCCCCTAAAGGTAAGCGTGTGTTCTCTTCTAGGTTGGCGGACCTCCTCCGGCGGGCTTTAAACTAGGCTCATTGGGGGAAGGGGAAGATGAGGGCGGAGGAAACATCGGACTGCCAGACCAAACAACACCCACAACTACAGCCCAGCCCAGCCCATCGAGCAAAACGATCAAACAGGTAAGAGATAGGGGCCAGGGTAACCCTGGGACTAGGGGGACAGTGCACACATGCACAGGAGGCCTCAAATACCTCTACACAAACGCTCATAGTACGGGTAACAAGCAGGAGGAACTCACCCTCCTGCCGGCTGACACCAGCCCGGACATAGTGGGGGTTACAGAAACGTGGTGGGACGCAACGCATGACTGGGCGGTGAATGTCCAGGGCTATAGGCTGTACAGGAGGGACAGGATAGGAAAGAGAGGTGGGGGCGTGGCACTCTATATTAAGGAGGAATACACATCCTCGACAATTAGCAAGGAGTCAGGGGAGGGGCACTCTGAAGTGCTTTGGGTTAAAGTACAAGGCAATCGAGGGGAAAGGGACTTAACGGTGGGGGTCTACTACAGACCTCCCAACCAGGGAGAAGAGCTTGACCGGGAATCCTTGGGTCAGCTCACAGAGGTGGCGAAGGCTAAGGATGTGGTGGTCATGGGGGACCTGAACTTCCCGGACATCTGCTGGGAAAAGCAGTCGGCCAGGTCTGACCGATCACGTCGGTTCTTGGCCAGAGTGCAGGACCTCCACCTAACCCAGGAGTGCCCAGCCCCACCAGGGGGGACGCCTTGTTGGACCTAGTGCTGGCCACGGGTGACGACCTGGTTAGGGGGCTGCGGGGGCTCGACCCCCTGGGCGACAGCGATCATCGCCTGCTGGGATTCACCATCCAGCGCAAGGTGGCAAAGGCCTGCAGTAAGGCAGCGGCCCTAGATTTTAGGAGGGCAGACTTCAACGAGCTAAGGAGTATAGCTGGAGAAGCGCTGAGGTCCCGGAGGGGAGGGGAGCCAGGTCTCCAAGGAGAGTGGTTGCTCGTTAAGGAGACGATCCTCCAAGCCCAAAGGAAGGTAATCCCAACGAGGATCAAAGGCAGCAGGAGAGCACGCAAGCCTCCGTGGCTCACCAAAAGCATCCGGGAATGTCTCCTTGCTAAAAAGGAGGCTCACATCCAATGGAAAGAAGGGGTCATCACCAGGGAGGGCTATTCTGTAGTTGCTCGGGGATGTAGGGGGGTAGTTAGGAAGGCCAAGGCAGAGATGGAACTGGGGCTAGCTTCCCAGATTAAGGACAATAAGAAGTCCTTTTTTAAATACGTAGGGGGTAAAAAGAAGGTCCCGGGTAATGTGGGGCCCTTGCAGAACGCACTGGGAAACTTGGTCGTCACACCAGACAGCAAAGCTAACATGTTTAATGATTTCTTTGCCTCCGTCTTCCTAAGTAGGGACCAGGACAGCCACCTCCCTGCTGGGCCCCCCTCGGGCCCCGGAGGAGGCACACCTGGGCCATGGGTTCGCGAGGATTTAGTTAGGGAGCTTCTGGAGGGGTTGGACGTATTCAAGTCAGCCGGCCCGGACGATCTCCACCCTAGAGTACTAAAGGAACTGGCCGAGGTCATTGCAAGTCCCCTGGCACGGCTTTACGAGCACTCGTGGTGCTCTGGTGAGGTACCGGAGGGCCAACGTGGTCCCCATCTTCAAAAAAGGGGAGGAAGGAGGACCCGGGAAACTATAGGCCGGTTAGTCTTACCTCGATCCTAGGCAAGCTGTTTGAGAAAATTATGCTGGCACACATCCAGGAGGGGCCAGCGGGGGACTGCATGCTTAGGGGCAACCAGCACGGGTTCATCAGTGGCAGGTCCTGTCAGACCAACCTGGCGGCCTTTTACGATCAGATCACCAGATCATTAGATGCAGAGGTAGCAGTGGACATCGTCTTCCTGGACTTCTGGAAGGCTTTCGACACTGTCTCTCACCCCGTTCTCATTAAGAAACTGGGGGGCTGTGGTGTGGTGTGGCCCACACAGTCAAATGGGTCGCCAACTGGCTGGAGGGCCACACCCAGAGGGTGGTAGTGGATGGGTCCTTCTCAACCTGGAAGGACGTGGGCAGTGGGGTCCCCCGGGGCTCGGTCCTCGGGCCCACACTGTTCAACATCTTCATCAGCGATTTGGACGAGGGGGTAAAAAGCACCCTGTTCAAATCTGCTGATGACACTAAGATGTGGGGGGACATGGGCACACTGGAAGGATGCAACAGGCTACAATCAGACCTAGACAGGTTACAAGGGTGGGCGGACGAGAATAGGATGGGCTTCAACACAGACAAGTGCAAGGTGATGCACCTCGGGAGGAACAACCGGCACCACACCTACAGGTTGGGGAACTCCCCTCTTGTCAGCACGGAGGCGGAAAGGGATCTGGGGGTCATCATTGACTCCAAGATGAACATGGGCCGGCAGCATGGGGACACGGTCAGGAAGGCCAACCGCACCTTGTCGTGCATCCACAGATGCATCTCGAGCAGGTCCAAAGAGGTGACCCGCCCCCTCTATGCGGCACTGGTCAGGCCCCAGCTGGAGTACTGCATCCACTTCTGGGCACCACACTCCAAGAGGGATGTGGACAACATGGAGAGGGTCCAGAGGAGGCCACTCGCATCATCAGGGAACAGGAGGGCAGGTCCTATGAGGAGAGGCTACGGGACCTGAACCCATTCAGCCTCCAAAAGAGAAGGCTGAGGGGGGATCTAGTGGCCTGTTATAAACTAGTCAGGGGGGATCAGCAGGCACTGGGGGAGTCCCTGTTCCCCCGAGCACTGCCAGGAGTGACCAGGAATAGCGGTCACAAGCTGGCAGAGGGCAGGTTTAGGTTAGATATCAGGAGGTGCTACTTCACAGTCGGGGTGGCTAGGGTCTGGAACCAGCTTCCAAGAGAAGTGGTGCAGGCTCCTACCCTGGGGGTGTTTAAGAGGAGGTTAGATGAACATCTAGCTGGGGTCATTTGACCCCAGTACTCTTTCCTGCCATGGCGGGGGTCAGACTAGATGATCTGCTCAGGTCCCTTCTGACCCTACAAACTATGTTACACCACAGCCTTCACAAACTAGACCGGCTCATATGCGAAAGAAGCACTGACGGGTCTCTGAAGGGAAGTGAAGGTTTGACCATATGGGCAGAGGGCTACTGTTTTAAAGCCCATTCCCCAGCATGGTTCATTTTGTGCTGTGGCTGGTTTCAGCAAGG
Source organism: Crocodylus siamensis (assembly GCF_052110815.1). Taxonomy (NCBI): domain Eukaryota; kingdom Metazoa; phylum Chordata; order Crocodylia; family Crocodylidae; genus Crocodylus; species Crocodylus siamensis. Next base: position 181,147 of record NC_143405.1, read on the forward strand.
CATGCCCATAACTACTATGGCCATCTCCAGTCACAGCCCTAATGTCTACCAGTGTCAGACCAACACAGGAAGAATTTCTGAAGCTCCTCAGTGTTGAACCACTTGCAGATGCTATTACAAGGGTGATATGAATATCTACACTATCACGTACAAGCCAGTGAGAGTCATTATGGAAAACTGCCCTAGTTTCTGTGACTACTGATTTAAAAAAACCCCAGAGAACAAGGTAATAGGAAGCACAGATAAGAATTGGTAGTTTCCAAGAGCACTTGAAAGGGAAGTTAGATTTTCTTTTTTGCTTAAGATTACATTATTTTTTAATCACCATAACAGCAAAAAAAGAAAGATGTATTTCCACGAGCAACAGTGATCCAAAATGCAAATACCTTTTACAATAAACACAGGTGTTTCTGACAAATCCTTTAGACTTTTTCCAAGATTTATCTTGGAGGTACCCTACAGATTTTAAATGAGTGCTAATGTCTTTCACAGGAAAATTATTTTGAATATAATCCTTGGGGAAATACTTCTGATAAAATGTCAAACTATATCAAATATTTGATACCAATCTATGAACACTTTTATTAAGTAATAAACCTTAGAGACCCGACATACCTATTTGGTAATACATTACAGGAAGAGCAAGAAAAATAAATGCATTTACAGTTACATTATTAAAATTCTGAATTAGTGAGTCATTTTTACATTACAGTATTAAGGTCTATATTAAATTTGTACTGTCTTAAGTCTTTCCAATAAGGAAAAGACTAAGGAAAAACTTCTTCACAGTTCGTGACACCAGACCCTGGAATAGACTGCCAGCAGGGGCGGTGCAGGCACCTGCCCTGGAGACCTTCAGAAGGAGACTGGATGCTCAATGTGCTGCGGTTATTTGACCCCTGCAGTCTTTCCTCCCCAGAGCAGAGGCTGGACCCAACGATCACCCAAGGTCTCTTCCAGCCCTAAACTTCTGTGAATACTGTTTCATCTAATTGTCATTTTAGTTATTTAAACCGTGTGAACTTATTTCAGTGACTGAAAAGAGCTGTTAGGATTACAACTTCTGTGTGCACAAAACTACATTTAGGCTTATTTTTCAGCACTTACGTTTATTGCATTTTTCATATTACTCCAAATGATATATTGTTACTCAACACAGAACATATAGAAAATAAAATTAACTACTTTTCCTTCCAAAATAAACTGTGGAGAAAGACACACAAAAATTCAGATTAGACCCAGCAGGGAAAAGATTGTTAAACAGTGACTATAAAATACAGTACAACAGAATTAGAAATATTATGCCTATAATACAATTACCCATCATAGCTTCTGTCTTTATACCTGAACGGTTTTAACAAAGTACCTCTAATGTATATAGTATAAAACTCATAATTATTAAATAAACACATCTCTGAAATAACGTATACATTTTCTGGGGGAGACACAAATCATTATTTACTTTAATTGAAACAGATAATTCACCTGGAATTTACACAACCCAAGGCAGGTCTCTCATAAAATGGGAGCAGTAAACTGAAGGTATCAGTCAGACTCATGTTTAGACTACAGTGGATTACACCTTATCCTGTGGTGAGATCTAAATTTATCTCAAAGAAGAGTTAAAATTATAGCCCAAGCTTTCTTACAAAAGGGAATTACTTGAAAATAAAATAAACAAGAACATATTACCTGTAATTTGTTCTGTTCTGAAGGAAGAGGTTTTGAAATTGTAATGTCGAAGAAAACCAAGTTAATTGTTTAAAGGAAGGGTTTTACAGCAGGGATCAGCGATGTTTTGGGCCAAGTGCAAAACAACTGGTAAGCTGGACTTGGCGTGCCAGGGCTGGATGGTGGAGGATCTGTGAGGGGCCTGATCCCTGTCGTGGCAATGCAGCCCTGGCCTCTTCCCTGCTATGCTCCCCGAGGTGTGCGTGCAGCCGCTGCTGCCATGGAACTGGACTGGGGCTGCAGAGCCCGGTGCAGCCAGTTGCAGCCTCCAAGCTTCCTGGCACTGGGCAGCTGCTGCTGGTTGTGGAGCCCAGGCTGCTTGCAGCAGGGCTTGCAGCCTCCTGGTCTTCTGGTACAAGCAGCCTGGGCGCCACGACCAGCAGCAGCTGCCCAGATCCTGAGCTGGCTGTGGCATGCCAAGCAAAACGGCCTCGCATCCCACGCTCTGGCGTGCGTGCCGGGGGCCGACCCGTTTTACAGGATTCAGGAGGACAAGGTTCTGGAACACTGGTCACCTCTGAGCCTCCTGGTGCAATAGCTAAGCCATGACACACACTAGACTTGTACAGCTGTCCAATTGCCTTCCAATACCCAAAGGGTGACCAGGACCATACCAGTTGACAGAAGCAGTTACTGGTTACACTAGCCATGATGCTACATTGCAGCTGATGCAGCTGCTAAAAAAACATTGCTATGAGAGAAATCTCATGAAAAAGAAGACTAAAAGAAAGTCAATCTTTTCTGTCCGTGGGATTTATCAGAACAAAAGAAGCTCTTATAAATAACGCTTTTGAAGTCAGTGGTGTCTCATAGCGGGTACACAGGGGGTGCACATGTGTGACGGCCAGAACTAGAGGGATTAATAAGCAATAAATATGTGCTTCTTGGAGGTATTTGGTATTTTGCCTAACAGGTAATATTAGCTAATATAAAGCTTGTAAATTCGTAACCTGCAAATGTAACTTGTCTGTCATAAGTTTAACAAAAATGATAAAACTAACTGTTTGTATTAATTGTGGAACTGACTGGGCCCCAAAGGTGGAGCAGTAGCTGCAAGATTAGCTGACCTAACAGGCTGTGCTTAGGGTTCAGCCTTGACAGTAAAAACTGGATCCAACCGCCTGGCACACCCAACACATTCCAGGAAAGCATATTCAGAGAAACCTAAAAGGGGATGGGGCTTAGGTGGAGTAATGTCAATTTCAAACCTAAAGATGCTGCGTTGAAATTTGCTTAATGGATAAACCCAAGTCTGGGTAGTAACCTTTTATGATAAGTGTTAACACTTTTCAATCCCATAGGGTAACAGCTATAGGGCAAGATTGTGAGTGGCTCTAAATTAGCATAAGACTAGGTATAAAAAGTGCATGCGTCAGGTTACCAGCAGGAAGGAGGGAACAGAACAGGCATTGCTGTTCCAAGCCCGGACCCCGGACTCCCGGTGTGAGTGAGGATCGGATCCTGATCAAGGGACCTTCCCCAGTAATCCCTCTGACAGCGTTGATCGGGGATGCCTGACTTCACTGGAATCACTTGGTGCACGCCTGGCATCGAGGAACTACCGATAAGTTGCCAACCCATGTCTGTCTGTCTGTTGTTTTGAACAGCCCAGTGGCTGATACCCTCACAGTGCCCAGTTGTCCTGCGACAGAAGCGATCCATCTATCTGTTATTATTTACTATTAGCTCTTTACTACTGCATTATCTGCTTATCGCATTGATCTTTCTGTTAACTGTTGTGTGTGTAAGCTATAATAAATTTGCCTTTGCTTCACTCCCAACTTTGCCTCCTCGATCTGAAACTGAACCGAGCAGCCCAGTGGCTGTTACCCTCACAGTGCCCAGTTGGCCTGTGATAGAACTGATACACTCACAGTGCCCAGCTGGTCTGCATCACACATGCATCCCCTGAGAGCACCGGTGCACCCCCTAACAGGCTGCGCTTGCTGCTTAGGTGACGGGCAGAGGGAAGCACTGGTGCCCCCCCTGCGAGCACTGGCCAGGGACTGGGAACACTGTGGCCTCTTTGCAATCAGCCATGGGGGCCTCTGAGTAGACAGACTTCTAATGAACAGCCTTTTATCCTGCAGCCATTTCCCTTGATGTTCATAATTTTGTTAAATCTACAATAAAGCAGAGTCTGCAATATCCAGAAAGACAGACAGTGCTGTATGCAGTCCTGCTGATCACAAGGTCAGGGTAATACTTTACTTTGCTGCTGCATCAAATCAATGCCCCCATATATCAGTTCAGGGAATTGTGCTGTCAGAAGGGCTGTTTCTTGGATGGGAATGGAGTCTTCCTCCTTCAAGCTCCTTTTGTAAGATTGGGGCAAAAAGTACAGTATCATGATCAAGGCTAGGGACAAACATAACACATAAACCAGTTTAAGTGATCAGAAACTGGTTTAAACCTGGAACAAAACAGCTGTTCAGTGCACATAAATCAGCTTGAAAATGGCTGAAACTGGTTTGAGGTAAACCTGGTTGAGGTTTCAGACTTAAATTATTTGCGTCAAACTGGTTTATGCAATGTCTGTCCCAGACCCCTTCCTGGTTTAAGTTAAACCAGACTCCCCCAGCATCCAGGCGTGCTCTCTGGGCTGGATAGAGCTGTCTGCTCCACAGCAGAGCTGGCTCCTCCCCTCTGCTCCTGGCTGCATCTCTGACAGAGTCTGCAAGCATCTGCCTGGCTTCCCCCTCCTTCCCCACTCCCCTCACCACTTCCTGTTAAGCAGGGATTTCCCCGTTCCCTCTGCCTTACACAGACACCTCTCAGCATTAGCTAGCAGCCTGCATGCCGACTATAGTCTGTGCTGTGGGAGACAGGACAAAGGCAGAGAAGACTGTGTCCACTTAAGGCTTTTTGGAACTAATCAACAGGTAGCTGGTAAGTCCCTCCAGTCCTTCTGTGGAAAAAGTGGTTTAAGAAGAGCTTGAACTAATGGAGAGAAGCTTTTGTTTTCTTTATTTTATTAATGGGCTGATAAACACTGTATTATCAACTCCCCGCTGGGCTGCTGGGGGGCATGGGACAAGGGACCCCTCCCTAATCAGAGCATCCTGCTGGGGCCTGGCCATGCCCTGCTTCAGGTCAGCATTGTAGAAGGGAAGAGAGGGCTGCGTTAGTGCCCCTTGGCGTCTAGCATGAGCCACTGCAGGCATGTACCTGCATTTCTGGGATCTCAGTGTAGTTACAAACTGGTTCAGCCTCGCCAGGTTAGATGAATCTGCAAAGATTGAATCAATTAAGGTTCAGGCTTTTTGACTGTCTAGCCCTAGCCCAAATGGCAGTTTACACAGCAGGGACATAAAAGTCAAGTAGAAGGCAGGGTAGTTTTACATCTTATAGACTAGCCAAAGTGGATATATATCTAGGACTAGCTTTTGTGAGCTGTAGCTCACATCAGATGCTGTGGAAAAATGTGCAGAAAGCAGAGTATAGAGAGAGAGAAATTAGAATGCAAAAGACAAGTGTGGGGGAGAGGGGCAATGCTGGGAGAGAGAGAGAAGCAGACAAACATTAGGAGGGGCAGGCTGAAGTGCTCTGGGTCAGAATACAGGGGGGTCATGGGGAAAGGGACTTAATGGTGGGGGCCTACTACAGACCACCCAACCAAAGGGAAGAGCTGGACCGCAAATTCATGGGTCAGCTTGTGGAGGCACTTAAGGCAAGGGATGTAGTTGTCACGGGTGATCTAAACTACCCGGACATCTGCTGGGAAGAGCAGTCAGCCAGGTCTGACCGCTCATGTAGGTTCCTTGCTGAGATACAGGACCTCCATCTAACCCAGGTGGTGCACAGCCCCACCAGGGGAAATGCCTTGTTGGACTTGGTGCTGGCCACAGGCAATGACTTGGTGAGGGGGCTGCAGGTGCTCAACCACTTGGGTGACAGCAATCATCGCCTGCTGGGATTCACCATCCAGTGCAGGGTGTCAAGGGCCTGCAGCAAAGCAGTAGCCCTTGACTTCAAGAGGGCCGACTTCAATGAGTTGAGGAGATTGGTAGGAGAGGCACTGGGGTCCTGGAGGTAGGAGAACAGGGTATCCAAGATGAGTAGTCGTTCCTTAAGGAGACAATCCTCCGAGCCCAAGGGGTGACAATCCCAATGCAAGTCAAAGGGGGCAAGAGTGTTCAAAAGCCCCCATGACTCACTAAAGGCATTCAGGAGCACCTAAAAGCCAAAAAGGAGGTGTACACCCAGTGGAAGGGAAGGGCTTTCACCAAAGAGGAGTATACCTCCATCACTCACGTCTGTAAGGGGGGCTGTTAGGAAAGCTAAGGCAGATACAGAATTAGAGCTAGCGTCAAGGATCAAGGACAACAAAATGTCCTTTTTTAAATACATAGGGAGTATGAAGAAGGCCCCAGGTAATGTGGGGCCCCTGCAGGATACGCTTGGCAATCTGGTGGTTGCACCAGAGGAAAAGACAGACCTTTTTAACAATTTCTTTGCCTCCATTTTTTTGTGCAGGGACCGGGACTCCCCCACTGGGATTCAGGATGGACCCAGGAGAGACTCCGCCAGGCCTAGGGTCAGGGAGGACGAGGTTAGGGAACTTCTGGAGGGGTTGGACATGTTTAAATCAGCAGGTCCAGATGCTCTCCACCAAAAGGTGTTGAGGGAAGTGGCAGGGGTCATTGCGGGACCCCTGGCACAGCTTTACAAGCATTCGTGGTGCTCTGGTGTGGTGCCAGATGACTGGAAGACCAATGTGGTCCCCATTTTCAAAAAAGGGAGGAGGAAGGACCCAGGCAGCTATAAGCCCACTAGTCTTACTTTGATCCTGGGGAAGCTCTTTAAGAAGATTATCCAGGAGCGCATCTGGGTAGGACCGGCAGGGCGGACAATGCTCAGGGACAACCAACATAAGTTCATTAGGGGCAGGTCCTGTCAGACCAACCTGGTTGCCTTTTATGATCAGGTCACAACATCCTTGGATGCAGGTGTCACGGTGGACGCAGTCTTTCTGGACTTTAGGAAGGCCTTTGACACTGTCTCTCACCCCGTTCTCATTAAAAAGCTAGGGGACTGTGGCACTGATGCCTACAGAGTCAGATGGGTCACTAACTGGCTGGAGGGCCACACCCAGAGAGTGGTGGTGGATGGGTCATTTTCACCCTGGAGGGATGTGGGCAGCGGGGTCCCCCAGGGCTCGGTCCTCAGGCCCGCGCTGTTCAACATCTTCATCAGTGACATGGACGAGGGGGTGAAAAGCACCCTGTTCAAATTCAATGACAACACCAAGATCTGGGGCAAGTGGGCACGCTAGAAGGGAGGGACAGGATACAGCTGGACCTGGACAGGTTACTGGGGTGGGTGGATGAGAACAGGATGGGATTCAACACTGACAAGTGCAAGGTGCTGCACCTGGGGAGGAAGAACCAGCACCATACCTACAGGCTGGGGAACTCCCTTCTTGTCAGTACAGAGCCAAAAAAGGATCTCGGAGTCATCATTGATGCCAAGATGAACATGGGCCGGCAGTGTGGGGATGTCGTCAGGAAGGCCAACCACACCTTGTCCTGCATCCACAGATGCATCTCAAGCAGAACCAAGGAGGTGATCCTCCCCCTCTATGCGGCACTGGTCAGGCCGCAGTTGGAGTACTGCGTCCAGTTCTGGGCGCCGCACTTCAGGAGGGATGTGGACAGCATGGAGAGGGTCCAGAGGAGGCCACTCACATGATCAAGGGGCAGCAGGGCAGGCCCTACGAGGGGAGGCGACAGGACCTGAACCTCTTCAGCCTCCACAAGAGAAGGCTGAGAGGAGACCTGGTGGCCATTTACAAACTTACCAGGGGGAACCAGAATTTTCCATTCAAATCTATTTTTTAAAGTTTGCTGGCTGAGACCAGCCACCCTCAGGTCAGCAACAGAGCCTCCAGGGAGGTTAAAGCACTCTGCCGCAGGCTCGGCATCTCGCCGCTGCTGATGGCAGAGCGATGTTCAGTCGTTCTGCAGTACAGGGATCATCCAGTCTGCCAGTGCCGACAGCAGAGGGGAACTGCAAGCGGGTGATGGCGCCTATGACGTGGGTGGAGTTGTAAGTGAATGAAGCACAGCTGCAGGAAGCAGGCAAGCCCCTGGCAGAACACTTTAACCTCCTGGATACTCTGTTGCTGACCTCATACAGCAGCCTGAACTGTTTAAACTGAACTGCTTTAAATGCATACCTTCAGTTAAACCATCACTACTTAGTGAAGAAAAATACATCCCCGCCTCAAGCAAATCAGAATTGCTTGAATCCAGGTAAGGACATTTCAGTGGAAGGACTGAGAGAGACTGGTAGCAGGAGCATGAGCGTGTTCCTAGGAGTTAGCCAGAGAGGGGCACTAAGCACTCAAAGGTTTTCTAACACCACCTTGTATCTGAGTCATCGAATGTGAGACAGAGGAAAGGGTGTAACTTGAATGCAGGGATATTAATTCCCCTTTTAAGACCTGCAGTACAGGATGCAAAGTAGGCGTAGCTGAACACTACGAAGTATAAGAGAATTCAACTTTGTGTCTTTAACGTAAGTAATTCACCTGACAAAGTTCAATAGTTATATTTGTCCTGATGAGGATTTCACAAGTCGTATCTGAATTTGATACTTATAATTGTCAATGGATAAACTTATAATGTGCTCGGTACAATTTCAGTCAGATTTTTCCAGTATAATTCCTAAAAAAATCCATAGAACCAGGCTTACCTAGTAAGAATACTACTCTGAAGATTGAAGTGAAAATGCCCAAGGCAATTTCCGAAGAACATGTAGAACAAATGCTAGTACAATCTGTAAACCGGTGAAAAAGGCGAAGAACTTGGGTCTAGGGGCTGTATTTCTCAGTAAGCAGATCCCGGGGTATAGTTTTGCATACCAGCAGCTGTGCTATCTCAGCTAACAGAAACGGAAGATACCCATGAGAAAAATGTGACAATTAAAGAGAAAAAAGTGTTAACATAACAATGTTTTCCTATAAGGTCTTTACATATTAAATAATTCTTATTAAATTAATAGAAACCATAACTTGAATACAATTTTAATTTTTATAAATACCTCTTGCCCATAAACACAATGCCTGTCTAACATAAATCCTGAAATGTCTGCTGGCTGAGCTAACAACTCAGAGATTACATGACAAAGAACCTAGCTCTTGTTATGAGGCTAAATGTACAGTATAAAGCACAACCATTGCTTTCCATGTTTGAAGTTAAACACACAATAAACTATCTTTAAAGTGTACAGATTAAATTTACACAAGCCTATTCAGGCAACAAATCTGCTACAGAAATGGATGATTTAAAAGACAAAAAAAATCTTATTTTATTTCTGTTCTAATTCAATCAATTTATAATAGCATATTACAATGCCCAAGGAAAGCAACTACTGAACCATACAATTACCATCATCCTTATACTCTGCCAAAATCTACTACTGCTAAACTGGGGAGACTGCCTTTGTAGCTTTAGCACGTCTTCTTCTTTACAAACATAGAGCAATGCTTAGCAAGATGCCATAAGGAAAACTGACAAACCCGCGGTGTGCTGTGCTTTTGGTTTCTCTAGAGCAGAAGGAATGACTATCCAGAAAAGTTATGATAAAGACTCAAAAATATTTTTGTGCCACACTTACACTGCTGGCTGCTTTTACCATCAGTAGGATTTCTTCTTGACTCATTTTCTACATGGCCAATTATTTCTTAACTTGTTTGCTGTTTTATAAAAGGGGCCTTAGTACTTACAAATACAACTCCTGCATAAGTAGTCCTTTGAGGATGTTTTCAATGGCTTTTGAAGATGAGCCCTGGTAGCCTGAAGTCAGGTGGAAGGCAGGGTCAAGTTGCACCTTATAGAGTAACTAAGGTAAATTTGTCTGCCTTTCTTAATGGCTTCCTGTTTGCTATTTTATAACGTAATACTAACTATATGTACATATTTGTATCGCTGCAAAACTGTCAAATCTGAGCAAACAGGTGCTCTGCATAGAGCCAGAGCCAGGGTAAGGGAGGGCCAGGGAGTAGGGAGGAGATGGGGGCTGGGCAGATAAAGATGGGGGGAAGGGTGAGCAGAGGGGATGCACTGTGGGGGCAGATGTTGGAGGGGCAGCAGGGGCAAGGTGTGGGGGGTGGCTGCTGGGCTCCTGCACCTGCCCTGGGCCCTGCTTTCCCACTGCAGTGCTTAGGGAGGAGCCCCCAGTGGTATAAGACCAGCGACACAGACGGACAGTTGTAACAAATATTCCATGTGCAGCATCTAGCTCTTAGGAGTGACTTGGCCCCGGGACACTTATGGGTCCTCCACTGCGCAGCGCCTCTGGGAGGCACCAACAAGAGCTCCCAAGGCAAAGCCCTAGGATGCCGCTCCTCAGCAGGCAGGAGCAGGAGCAGTGCTGGCACCAGTGGGACCCAACATGCAGCCACCCCCCTTGCCCTCCTGCTGCTGGGCAGGGATGCATGTGCAGCACCCAGCATGAAGGTGGTGCAGCCGGCCTGGCCCCAGGCTCCAGCAGCCACGTAGGGGGACAGGCTGAGCTGCGGTGCTGCTCTGACCCCGGGGGTCATGGCAACCACTCCAGGCAGCACCGCAGGGGAGGCCACCTGGGTGCCTCTGCAATGGGAAGGGAACAGGGCATTATCTGTGAGCAGGGCCAGGCTTAGCCCCTCGAGGTGTCAGTCCTGGGGTACCACTGCAAAGGGCTCGTGCAGCCGTGCGCCATGAAACAAGCTTCTGCGAGAGGTGGCAGGGCCACGTGGCTCTTCCTCTCAGGAGTGAGGGCGGGAGGCAGTGGCTGTCCAGGGAGGGGGTTTCTGGGCACAGGCGGAGCAGTCCTGGAGGCAGTAGATGTGAGATGTGGTTTATTTGGCCGTCCTGCCCTCCTGATGGAAACACAGCCAGCCTGCGGGGGCGAGGCAGTGCTGCGGCCTGCGCAGCACACTTGCAGCCAGGATGCAGCTACACAGCGTCATTGAAGCAAACCCCCCCCCCCCCCCCCCCCCCCCCCCCCCCCCCCCCCCCCCCCCCCCCCCCCCCCCCCCCCCCCCCCCCCCCCCCCCCCCCCCCCCCCCCCCCCCCCCCCCCCCCCCCCCCCCCCCCCCCCCCCCCCCCCCCCCCCCCCCCCCCCCCCCCCCCCCCCCCCCCCCCCCCCCCCCCCCCCCCCCCCCCCCCCCCCCCCCCCCCCCCCCCCCCCCCCCCCCCCCCCCCCCCCCCCCCCCCCCCCCCCCCCCCCCCCCCCCCCCCCCCCCCCCCCCCCCCCCCCCCCCCCCCCCCCCCCCCCCCCCCCCCCCCCCCCCCCCCCCCCCCCCCCCCCCCCCCCCCCCCCCCCCCCCCCCCCCCCCCCCCCCCCCCCCCCCCCCCCCCCCCCCCCCCCCCCCCCCCCCCCCCCCCCCCCCCCCCCCCCCCCCCCCCCCCCAAAAAAAAAAAAAAAAAAAAAAAAAAAAAAAAAAAAAAAAAAAAAAAAAAAAAAAAAAAAAAAAAAAAAAAAAAAAAAAAAAAAAAAAAAAAAAAAAAAAAAAAAAAAAAAAAAAAAAAAAAAAAAAAAAAAAAAAAAAAAAAAAAAAAAAAAAAAAAAAAAAAAAAAAAAAAAAAAAAAAAAAAAAAAAAAAAAAAAAAAAAAAAAAAAAAAAAAAAAAAAAAAAAAAAAAAAAAAAAAAAAAAAAAAAAAAAAAAAAAAAAAAAAAAAAAAAAAAAAAAAAAAAAAAAAAAAAAAAAAAAAAAAAAAAAAAAAAAAAAAAAAAAAAAAAAAAAAAAAAAAAAAAAAAAAAAAAAAAAAAAAAAAAAAAAAAAAAAAAAAAAAAAAAAAAAAAAAAAAAAAAAAAAAAAAAAAAAAAAAAAAAAAAAAAAAAAAAAAAAAAAAAAAAAAAAAAAAAAAAAAAAAAAAAAAAAAAAAAAAAAAAAAAAAAAAAAAAAAAAAAAAAAAAAAAAAAAAAAAAAAAAAAAAAAAAAAAAAAAAAAAAAAAAAAAAAAAAAAAAAAAAAAAAAAAAAAAAAAAAAAAAAAAAAAAAAAAAAAAAAAAAAAAAAAAAAAAAAAAAAAAAAAAAAAAAAAAAAAAAAAAAAAAAAAAAAAAAAAAAAAAAAAAAAAAAAAAAAAAAAAAAAAAAAAAAAAAAAAAAAAAAAAAAAAAAAAAAAAAAAAAAAAAAAAAAAAAAAAAAAAAAAAAAAAAAAAAAAAAAAAAAAAAAAAAAAAAAAAAAAAAAAAAAAAAAAAAAAAAAAAAAAAAAAAAAAAAAAAAAAAAAAAAAAAAAAAAAAAAAAAAAAAAAAAAAAAAAAAAAAAAAAAAAAAAAAAAAAAAAAAAAAAAAAAAAAAAAAAAAAAAAAAAAAAAAAAAAAAAAAAAAAAAAAAAAAAAAAAAAAAAAAAAAAAAAAAAAAAAAAAAAAAAAAAAAAAAAAAAAAAAAAAAAAAAAAAAAAAAAAAAAAAAAAAAAAAAAAAAAAAAAAAAAAAAAAAAAAAAAAAAAAAAAAAAAAAAAAAAAAAAAAAAAAAAAAAAAAAAAAAAAAAAAAAAAAAAAAAAAAAAAAAAAAAAAAAAAAAAAAAAAAAAAAAAAAAAAAAAAAAAAAAAAAAAAAAAAAAAAAAAAAAAAAAAAAAAAAAAAAAAAAAAAAAAAAAAAAAAAAAAAAAAAAAAAAAAAAAAAAAAAAAAAAAAAAAAAAAAAAAAAAAAAAAAAAAAAAAAAAAAAAAAAAAAAAAAAAAAAAAAAAAAAAAAAAAAAAAAAAAAAAAAAAAAAAAAAAAAAAAAAAAAAAAAAAAAAAAAAAAAAAAAAAAAAAAAAAAAAAAAAAAAAAAAAAAAAAAAAAAAAAAAAAAAAAAAAAAAAAAAAAAAAAAAAAAAAAAAAAAAAAAAAAAAAAAAAAAAAAAAAAAAAAAAAAAAAAAAAAAAAAAAAAAAAAAAAAAAAAAAAAAAAAAAAAAAAAAAAAAAAAAAAAAAAAAAAAAAAAAAAAAAAAAAAAAAAAAAAAAAAAAAAAAAAAAAAAAAAAAAAAAAACTGTCCAGACTAAGCCAGCTACGAGGTTCAGCCAGGGAACAAGCAGCTGGGTGCTGGAAAGGGGACTGACGCCTGGAGAACATTACCTACATAAAATGCTGATACACTTAAGTCCCGCACATGCGAATTAACCCCAACCTAAATGAACAACCCGGCCTGCAAAACAGCATTGCCAAACATCTCTACATGCACTTTAGAAGAATAAATGATAGGCTCTTACAAGGCTCATCATTTGCAATTTGTGAAGAGGTTATTACATTTAAGGCACAGCACAAGGTGCTTCTTTGCAGACAGAATTTATAATACAAATAACTCATAGAAACAAAAAACATTTCTATCTATATGTCCTCTTGAAACACAGTAAGGGCTGGGGTGGCCACATGCACTACTATCCTTCCTCTTTCCTCTACAGCACAGACACTGTACCTTGTCACCCTTACACTAAATCCTCCCCACCCACTGTTTTCTGTGCTGCACCTCACCTCTTCGGCTGTAATCTCTGTCAGTGCCCAGGGTAGGAGGCATGTGGCTGACTAGTGCTACAGCAAACAAGCAAATAGCTGCTCTGCACTCACCGAGCACTGGGTGGCTGAAATACAGAGCTGCTCTCTGCCATCCCTGACCTCTCGACAACCCATCTTGTCACTATAGCTGGAAAGCAGAGATAGCCCTTGCTTCTGACTCATGCTTTTGCCATTCTGTCCCTGGACGAGCCGACACCCGGAAGTCTAACTGATATGGTCAAGGAGGACTCTGGCTCCTGCTGGAGACAAACACCAGGTTTCAGCCCCAAGCCCCTTGCCCACCTGCAGTGAGAACAAGCCGGTGGCAGCTGAATGAAATTTCTGGCAAGTACCTGGACAGCTTGAATAAAAGTGAACAGGAAAGAGTAGGAGAAGAATTCACATCTGAGAGCACCACAGACAGCTGCTCTTGGCTTCACCCAGATGCGTCTGTACTGAAGCACTGACATCTTCTCTCTACTAGGGACCTACACTTTTAAGTGCAAAAGTAGGTTTACAGCACTGGCAAGGAGCTGCCCTGATGGGACAGTAGTGCTTCCTCCCACCATAGGACAGCCTGCTGCCTGGCTTAGTGTCACTCCTTTCCTAGTCTTCCCCCCATGTTCCCTGGAGCCAACTGCTCCTGCTGGGGGGGGCCTGTGGGTTTCTCTCCAAATGCTAGTAGCACAGTGCAAGCAAACAAACAAACAAAAATTGCTAAGAGTTCATAGATTTCATAGACATTAGGGCTGGAAGGGACCCTGGAGGATCATCGAGTCCAGCCCCACCACCCCAGGGGCAGGAAGTCAGCAGGGATCATAGGACCCCAGCAAGATACTCATCCAAATGTCTCTTGAAGGCGATCGAAATGGGAGTTCAAGAGTTGGGTGGATGATCAACTCCCCAGTGACCTTGTGAGAGGTTTCCTGCTTGACTTACCACTTTCCTTCCCTGCAACGGCACTCAGGGTCTCTCTGGTCCCTGAAAGACTGCAGAGAAAAGATAAGAGAAGAGGGAAATCTAAACTATGTCCAGCCCTGACGAGCCTGAACCACTTCTGCCGTAAGGAGGAAGTGCACGGCTCTCAGCAGACTGACATCTCTGCCAGCCTCTCAAGAGTGGCTGTGAGATGAGCCAACGTGATGACGTGTGAGCACGAGTCAACGGGCCTACCTCAGACCCTGCAAGAAACTCTGCCACTACGTCACCTTCTAAACAAGGTGTAAAAGGGCTGTGCAAAGTGCTCTTGTGTTTGCACAACGGCTCCACGCCTATAGCAGCCTCACCAAAGCAAAGCCCTGGGTTCCACTTTTATAAACCACGGACCCCGATCATGCCCTCAGTAGCAACCCCTGCTTGCGCAAGTGCACAGAGTGCACAGCTCTGGGTGTTTTTAACAAACAAAGATTATAGCCTACCCTGAGATCCAACATGGGAGTCAGCACAGGACAAATGTGCAGTTGCTTCCTGAACTCAACCACACAGCAGACCTCAGGCTTTTACTGCTTTGCACCTGACCACGTTCCTCAGCCATGACCGGCACATCAGACGAGAGACATGCTGGGATGGGACGGGCTCCACCTTTCCCCTAAAGGTAAGCGTGTGTTCTCTTCTAGGTTGGCGGACCTCCTCTGGCGAGCTTTAAACTAGGCTCATTGGGGGAAGGGGAAGATGAGGGCGGAGGAAACATCGGACTGCCAGACCAAACAACACCCACAACTACAGCCCAGCCCAGCCCATCGAGCAAAACGATCAAACAGGTAAGAGATAGGGGCCAGGGTAACCCTGGGACTACGGGGACAGTGCACACATGCACAGGAGGCCTCAAATACCTCTACACAAACGCTCATAGTACGGGTAACAAGCAGGAGGAACTCACCCTCCTGCCGGCTGACACCAGCCCGGACATAGTGGGGGTTACAGAAACGTGGTGGGACGCAACGCATGACTGGGCGGTGAATGTCCAGGGCTATAGGCTGTACAGGAGGGACAGGATAGGAAAGAGAGGTGGGGGCGTGGCACTCTATATTAAGGAGGAATACACATCCTCGACAATTAGCAAGGAGTCAGGGGAGGGGCACTCTGAAGTGCTTTGGGTTAAAGTACAAGGCAATCGAGGGGAAAGGGACTTAACGGTGGGGGTCTACTACAGACCTCCCAACCAGGGAGAAGAGCTTGACCGGGAATCCTTGGGTCAGCTCACAGAGGTGGCGAAGGCTAAGGATGTGGTGGTCATGGGGGACCTGAACTTCCCGGACATCTGCTGGGAAAAGCAGTCGGCCAGGTCTGACCGATCACGTCGGTTCTTGGCCAGAGTGCAGGACCTCCACCTAACCCAGGAGTGCCCAGCCCCACCAGGGGGGACGCTTTGTTGGACCTAGTGCTGGCCACGGGTGACGACCTGGTTAGGGGGCTGCGGGGGCTCGACCCCCTGGGCGACAGCGATCATCGCCTGCTGGGATTCACCATCCAGCGCAAGGTGGCAAAGGCCTGCAGTAAGGCAGCGGCCCTAGATTTTAGGAGGGCAGACTTCAACGAGCTAAGGAGTATAGCTGGAGAAGCGCTGAGGTCCCGGAGGGGAGGGGAGCCAGGTCTCCAAGGAGAGTGGTTGCTCGTTAAGGAGACGATCCTCCAAGCCCAAAGGAAGGTAATCCCAACGAGGATCAAAGGCAGCAGGAGAGCACGCAAGCCTCCGTGGCTCACCAAAAGCATCCGGGAATGTCTCCTTGCTAAAAAGGAGGCTTACACCCAATGGAAAGAAGAGGTCATCACCAGGGAGGGCTATTCTGTAGTTGCTCGGGGATGTAGGGGGGCAGTTAGGAAGGCCAAAGCAGAGATGGAACTGGGGCTAGCTTCCCAGATTAAGGACAATAAGAAGTCCTTTTTTAAATACGTAGGGGGTAAAAAGAAGGTCCCGGGTAATGTGGGGCCCTTGCAGGACGCACTGGGAAACTTGGTCGTCACACCAGATGGCAAAGCTAACGTGTTTAATGATTTCTTTGCCTCCGTCTTCCTAAGTAGGGACCAGGACAGCCACCTCCCTGCTGGGCCCCCCTCGGGCCCCGGGGGAGGCACACCTGGGCCACGGGTTCACGAGGATTTAGTTAGGGAGCTTCTGGTGGGGTTGGACGTATTCAAGTCAGCCGGCCCGGACGATCTCCACCCTAGAGTACTAAAGGAACTGGCCGAGGTCATTGCAAGTCCCCTGGCACGGCTGTACGAGCACTCGTGGTGCTCTGGTGAGGTACCGGAGGGCCAATGTGGTCCCCATCTTCAAAAAAGGGGAGGAAGGAGGACCCGGGAAACTATAGGCCGGTTAGTCTTACCTTGATCCTAGGCAAGCTGTTTGAGAAAATTATGCTGGCACACATCCAGGAGAGGCAGCAGGGGACTGCATGCTTAGGGGCAACCAGCACGGGTTCATCAGTGGCAGGTCCTGTCAGACCAACCTGGTGGCCTTTTACAATCAGATCACCAGATCATTATATGCGGGGTAGTGGGGGACATCGTCTTCCTGGACTTCCGGAAGGCTTTTGACACTGTCTCTCACCCCGTTCTCATTAAGAAACTGGGGGCTGTGGTGTAGACACCCACACAGTCAAATGGGTCGCCAACTGGCCGGAGGGCCGCACCCAGAGGGTGGTAGTGGATGGGTCCTTCTCAACCTGGAAGGACGTGGGCAGTGGGGTCCCCCAGGGCTCGGTCCTTGGGCCCACACTGTTCAACATCTTCATCAGCGATTTGGACGAGGGGGTAAAAAGCACCCTGTTCAAATCTGATGATGACACTAAGATGTGGGGGGATGTGGGCACACTGGAAGGATGCAACAGGCTACAATCAGACCTAGACAGGTTACAAGGGTGGGCGGATGAGAATAGGATGGGCTTCAACACAGACAAGTGCAAGGTGCTGCACATGGGGAGGAACAACCGGCACCATACCTACAGGTTAGGGAACTCCCCTCTTGTCAGCACGGAGGCGGAAAAGGATCTGGGGGTCATCACTGATGCCAAGATGAACATGGGCCGGCAGTGTGGGGACGCGGTCAGGAAGGCCAACCGCACCTTGTCGTGCATCCACAGATGCATCTCGAGCAGGTCCAGGGAGGTGATCCCCCCCCCTCTATGCGGCACTGGTCAGGCCCCAGCTGGAGTACTGCGTCCAGTTCTGGGCGCCGCACTGCAGGAGGGATGTGGACAACATGGAGAGGGTCCAGAGGAGGCCACTCGCATGGTCAGGGGGCAGCAGGGCAGGCCCTATGAGGAGAGGCTGCGGGACCTGAATCTGTTCAGCCTCCGCAAGAGAAGGCTGAGGGGGATCTTGTGGCCTGTTATAAACTAGTCAGGGGGGATCAGCAGGCGTTGGGGGAGTCCCTGTTCCCCCGAGCACGGCCAGGAGTGACCAGGAATACCGGTCACAAGCTGGCAGAGGGCAGGTTTAGGTTAGATATCAGGGGGCGCGACTTCACGGTCAGGGCGGCTAGGGTCTGGAACCAACTTCCAAGAGAAGTGGTGCTGGCCCCTACCCTGGGGGTGTTTAAGAGGAGGTTAGATGAACACTTTGCTGGGGTCGTTTGACCCTAGTACTCTTTCCTGCCATGGCAGGGGGTTGGACGAGATGATCTGCTCAGGTCCCTTCCGAAGGAAGGAAAGTTGGTGCCCCTCCATGGAAGAGGCAATCTTGGTGCACAGGTAACGACCTAAGTAGGGCACAGGTGACAAGTGTGGTCCGCCCGGAGCCAGAGCCTGCTGGCAGCAGTAGGGGCGGTGGAGGTGGTGCAGAATTGTGCCCCCCCACTGGTGACTCATGTACCATCTATGCCCTAAACCCAGTTCTCCAGCTGTCCAGACTAAGCCAGCTACGAGGTTCAGCCAGGGAACAAGCAGCTGGGTGCTGGAAAGGGGACTGACGCCTGGAGAACATTACCTACATAAAATGCTGATACACTTAAGTCCCAACATGTGAATTAATTCTGAGGTCACCATGGCTCTCAAACCACAGCACTTCAGTCAATAGTGCTGGTACCTTTCCCAGCATGAAGCCACGTGGCCTGATCCCTCAGACTAGCCCAGGAGACGGAAGGTCTCTTTCCTTAGGGCTCCTGGGGTTGGACTAGGCAGGCAGCAGATGCAGAGAGCTACATGTTCCAGAGGAGCCCTGCCTCCTGCTCCGTGAGGACTCGACATACATCTGACATAGCAGACAGGCTTGTATCAGTCTGGAAATGCATACGCTCCCTTGTGAGCTCTGCATCTGACCAGTGTAGTCTACGTAGCTCTGCTGCTACGTGCTGTCAGAGCCTCCCCTTGCAGATGCAGGTATCAGGCTGCTACCCAGGGAAAAATATTAATACGTACCAAGAAAAACGAAGCTCTTGGCTGATAGGCTCGTCAGACTTGTTCTCGTGTCCTGCTGGAGCGCCCAGGCAGAGCTCACACCCTGAGGGGTCTGCAGTTCTCAAGCAGGCTGTGTCCCACCTAAGGCTGGGTGGGGGCTCAATGAGCCCATTCCCCCCACAACTGGGAGTGCAGTCTCTTGGCACTTACTCTGCTGGGGTGACCAGCTGCTCATCACTACAGAGCCACATCAAATCCACATTGAGAAGCCCCTTCCCATGGCTTCTCCAGGAGATACAGCCACGTTCCTAGTGTAAGGGCAGACAGTAGCTCCTGGACATGGATCAGCCAAGGGGCACAGCAAGCTCCCAACAGAGGAAGTGGCCAGTAGTGGGCCACACTGCAGGATGGACTTCCACACCTGAGACGGGGCCCCTACTAGCCAAAGAAATGTGCTGGACATTAATCAGTTACCAGATAAATTACTTATTAACTAGAAGGGAAAAAATGCTTAAACCCATAACAGAAGTACAGAAGATAATAGTGAGAACACTACATTGCCACTGCCAGAACAGGCTTGCTTCCTCATCCTAATCGCTGGTTCCCGTGTCTAAACACAATCCCAGTTCAGAGACAGGCACCGCAAAAGATGGAAGGCCTGGACACAGACTGATATGGGGAGCGTGATACGGAGAGCAGGCAAAGAAGCTAGCGCCCAAGACAGGCACAATACCATAACACCTAGCAGAGGAACGATAAGTTCAGGGATGCCCTATTTCCACTTCCAAAGTTCAGACATCAGGAGAAACGTTCTAAGACACAAACTGCCCTCTCGGTGTTTAACTGCGATGTTCCTCATGAACTGCACAGGCTCCAGCTGCTGACTGCCCCTGCCACGCCAGCCGGACCACGTACCTGAGATGCTGCTACTGGCCAGCAGAGCCACGCTGACCCTGCCTGGTGTCCGGAAGGCGCACGAGGAACTCCAGTTCCAGCCACGGCACTAAAAGCAGTCACCACTGCAAAGTCATTTGGCAGCAACATTCACCAGACCAGGCTGCACTGTAAGAAGATAAAACAGCTCTACCAGAAGGCAAAATGCACAAGCCACAAACAGTAACACCCCTGTGGCGCAGGTTTGCTGTGAAGGCCTTCCTATTGCAATAAGCATATTACTGTTCTGCTCAAAAGAGCAGGCGCTTCTTTTCAGGAAGGAAGTGGGGAGGAGGCTTTTGCAGAGCCAAGTCATTGTGAGCATGGCTACAGCGTCCCAGCCTGCAGCAAACAGAAGCAGTCCACTCCTCAGGGAGCCCCTGGAGAAGTTGCCAGGGAGCTATGCAGCGAGCCCACGGATGCCCCCTCAGCACAGGGTGCAGGGTGGCTGAAGCCTTGGCCAGCAAATGCTTTACTATCCTCAGGAAGGAGGAGGTGTCCTATAGGGGCAGGGGTTCCTGGTGCACAGCTGATGAGTGCAGTGAGAGGGCTTTGGCATCCTCAGGACGTCGGCTGGGAGCCCTGGGAGGGGTTCCCATAGCACCAGGGGCTGCCCGGCTCTTGTCCGGCCTCCCCAGGCCACGTCTTGCTGACAAACCTGCCCAGCAGGGAAAAAGATTTAGAAACCCAGTCAATGTCTTGCCCTGTCACCACGTGCCTGTGGCAAGTCCAACAGCTGTTGGGTAGCAACATGATGCAGAGGCGTGCCACACCTTCGTGAACATCTTCTTGTGTCACATGGCTGCAAGCCGCCTTAGCCGTGCGCACGTAGAAAACCTTTCGCCAAAGCAAGGCTGTTGCTTAGCTTGCAAATTACATGGACCCTTTTGTTGAACAGCCTTGGGTACGTGGAAGCCACCAGCACTCGGTACTGTCCTTGCGAGTCTGTTCCTACGAAAGCTGCCCCAAGACCGAGGGGGAGGGAGGGGCCGGGCAGCAGGCCAGCGTCCTGTGCCAGGACTCCAGTGCCCGGTCACCGTGACACAAATCAATCACTGAATCCTCCATAGCAGAGGCCAAACTTTTCTTCTTTCCCCGTGGCGCTGAGTTGGGGGCAGGGAGGTCAGTCTACAGGCACCATTTGGATGGGGGCTTCTCTTCCTTACCTTTCCCCTTGCTGGGAGAGTCTATGACTTCCTTTTGTTGCTCCCCTAGTTTTCTTTTGATGTGGCAGACAAAGGGTAATGATGTCTATTAGCTCACCACCTGTGCAGCCATAAATATTGGAACAACTTAAAACACTTTTATAGTGGCACAAATGAGACCTAAGGCGACATCTGTTCCCACCAAGACGCTGGTTCACAATACAGAACGAATTCCTGAGAGCACAGCTCATGTAACCAGTGCTTCTGCACGTTCCTTCTCCGGGCTGGACTTAAAATATCCCTTGCACAAAGATCATGGGAGCTGCCTGAACTCTCATCACCTTTCTGGTTTCAGTGCAATGACGTGGGAATCTGTGCAGCCTTCTCTGCACTAGGACTCCCTAGCTCATGTAGTTTCCTACCAAGTCTCTAAATTAGACACTGGCAAATCAAGAGCAGGTAACAAGCTGTGCAATACACATCGTTGCCGAGGTGTTTTTCAGGCCAGGACAGTCTTTTTAGCAGACTACTTCCGTTCAGGAAAGACTCCTTTTGGAAAAGCAGCCGCCTCCCCCCATTGAACTCTCCACAGCACTGCTTTGAAAGAACACCGTGGGCACTTGGAGCTGTCTGGAAAGTGCGAGGCAAGGGATGGTGGCAAGGGATGGGACACATTAGACCTCAGCAAGCATTTCTCTATGTGTGGATCTGACCCATGCAGTCACCTCCAGCCCAGCAGGGAAAATCCTGGCAAGTTTCCTTGTGCCATCCAACCAGACTGCTGACAATGGGAATATCTACTTTTCAGGAGCACCACATACCCCTCAATATCTGAACCCAACAGCTGCAGAACAGGAAGCAACAGGAAGTGAACTTGTTTGCTGATTCAGGAGGAGAAATGCAAAAGGGAGGAAAATCTGTTTCAGGAGCAGGGTGTTCCTGTTCAGTGCCAAGGCAAAGCTATTGATATGCAATTTAGCCGTGGTTCTTAAGCTTCCTGCTAGACTGTTCGGCGCTCCTATCTCTTCTCTTGTGCACAGACCACAGCAGCCTCAGGTCCAGACTGCAGGCAAGGAGGGAGAACAATTTAATAGATTTCATAGACATTTGGGCTGGAAGGGACCTTGGAAGATCGAGTCCAGCCCCCTGCCCGAAGGGCAGGAAGTCAGCTGGGGTCATAGGATCCCAGCAAGATAAGCATCCAATTTGCTCTTGAAGGTGTTCAAATGTAGGTGCTTGAACCACCTCTGATGGCAGGCTGCTCCAGACCTTGGGGGCTCAGACAGTAAAGAAATTCTTCCTTATGTCCAGCCTGAAACGGTCTTGCAGGAGTTTGTGACCGTTCGACCTCGTCATCCCTTGGGGCGCTCTGGTGAACAGACGTTCCCCCAGATCCTGGTGGTCACCCCTGATAAACTTATAGGTGGCCATCAGATCACCCCTAAGCCTGCGCTTTTCCAGGCTAAAGAGTCCCGTGGCTCTCAGCCTGTCATCGTAAGGTCTGTTTTCCTGACCTCTGACCATGCGCGTGGCTCTCCTCTGGACTCTCTCAAGCTTCTCCACATCCTTTTTGAATTGTGGAGCCCAAAACTGGACGCAGTACTCCAGCTGCGGCCTCACCAAGGCCGAGTACAAGGGGAGAAAGACATCTCGGGATTTGCTTGAGAAGCACCTCTGGATGCAAGCCAGCGTTTTGGTCGCTTTACTAGCTGCAGCATCGCATTGCAGGCTCATGTTCATCTTGTGGTCAGTCCCCCTTAGCAAGTTTGGAAGGACTTGCTTCCTGGGCCAAACATTCTGTTCTTGTCATATCTGATTTAAAAGTGACCATGCTTTACTCACCTTTGAGTCTGCTGGCCAACGATGTTATTGTTTAATCACAAACACAGCAGATGGATGCGCATGACCTGAGATGGTCCAGTTCCTTCTGTGTCCTTAATTTCTGCTGTCAACACAATTTATTGTTAATGATGCAAATACTTTGCATGTGTGGTTTAGAGTCCAGTTCACAACCAAATGCATCTGTCCATCAAAGTAAACAACCTTTTTTTTTTTTTTTTTTTACATTAAAGTATTTAATTAGTGAAACAATCATTATCAATGTAACAAGCTGAAAAATACAGCAACTTGATACAAGACTGAGGTAACAAAATACTTTGCCAAAAACCTAAAGACTCCCACACAAGGGTTAAAAGTTCAGTGGTTATTATGGGTGAGACAATTCACAAGAATTATAGAAATAGTCCGTACACAAATGGCATGCAGTGGGCTGCTGGAAAATACGGCCAAAAATAGTGCAACAGGTTTCACACGAAACAAACTGAAATATAGAAATTGATTTACTATGTATTGTGACAAATAGATCATAATTGAAAACTACTGCCTATGCCTCAATTGAGTGCTATTCAGAAAACACGCATTTTGGCACTAAATTACTTTAAAGTACACACACTAATAAATTAATAAATAATATTGCCTATATATATTTTCCATCTGAACGTATTCAACCTCAAAAATGGCTACCAAGGTCCATTTTCTGCACAACTTCTGCAGCTTCCTTGTTTGATTGATGCCACTTGCCTGGTTTGTGATACCCTTTCACAGAGGTGATATTTTAATCAGTACCAATGCCTATTACTTCAGCGGCAGCTTTCAATTCACAGTAAGGGTGCCAGATACTGAGCACTAAAAAGAAAAAAACAGTAGCTAATTATAGCACTAATGCTTTATTTATATTTAATAAGAATTCATTTGAGCCTGGACAGGCTACCATTAACATTCCTGTAGTATTATGCCACTGTGAACCTTTTTACCTCATCAGACAGCAGGCAGCCACATCACAATGGTCACAGTGCCCTGCAAGGCATGTCCTCTCTGAACGCCCTAACAGTGACCAAACTGGTCTCTTTTCAGTGTGGCACTTGGGCATGTGTCAGATGCTTACGGCAAGGATTTCTGTATTGTTTGTGAACCAGGAACCTGCACTGGGGCATTGCCTACATTAGGCTAAAAGATTGGGACAGGGTAGGTTTAGCTGTTAGGGTCTCATCCATGCATTAATATAATATCCCTTCTGTGCAAGCTGGTTTCTGAACTCATGCTGAGCCATTAGAATTTGCTGGCTTCAAAAAGCTAATGTTGCAACTCCTGTTTGCACATTTTGTTGCTATGGGTAATGTGTATTTTAATCCTGGCTGCCTGAGGGGAGAGTTTATCTACACGTATGCTGTCCTCATCCTTCTACACACTCGTTTATTAGGCAGCCTGGAAGTACCAGTCTTGTAGGAGTTGACTGCTGGCTATGCATTTATCGGTCCCTCTTTGAGTTCTGCATTATGTCACAAGCAGCTTTCATTGCCTCTGACCACTGAATGGCTATTTATTCAAGATAACAGTTTGGTTCTTTATAACCCACCTTCCAAAGACATTGTACTGGGTGGACCTCTCCTCACTGTACTCCCAGAAGCTCCAAAAGCCTTTAGCAAAACGATATCCTTTAGGATAGTTAAGACCCATGTTTACTATGCAAAAGGGAAGAGGTACTGTATATTTAAACACAGTTGAGAAGTAGCCACCAAACTCCATGTAGCAGTACGTTCTGGATCTGACTTAATTCCAGCAATGCAAGGACAGGTCAGGGTCATGGACAGCTTTGCTTTACTAGTGGGTGGTGAGTTAGTGAAGGGTGAGGATTTTTAGGCTAAGTACAGACAGTCAAGAAGCCTGGGATGGAATAGAATGAACCTTTGCAGGTTAGCCTAACCTACACAGGTCGAACTGATAAGCAAGTGAACAGACATTCACTTTGGATTCTGGAAATGCAGCCACATGCTGCTGTGGCCCAGGCCAGAAGCTGGGGGGCGCTAAAGCACACCTCCCTGCTGGACTGAAGCAAACAGATTGGGCCAAGGCTAGCCCACCCACCCTGCAAGGTGGGGTTTGCTGGGAAGGTGCAAAGCAACCTGGGATGCTGGCAGACAGTGAGTTAACCTGAATCTGGAGGGGATCTGGGACAGAAGGTCAATAAACCGATTTAACCTAAATCAATTAAGTCTGATGCTACATCCATCCAGGTTTATCTTAAACCAGTTTCAGCCATTTTGAAAGAGGCTTATGCGCACTGAACTTCTGCTGTGTTACAGATCTGAACTGGTTTCCGATCACTTACACTGGTTTGTGTGTAATTTCTGTCCCTAGTCTTAAGGTTCTGGGCTTAAGACAGAACTAAACATGATAACAGTGCAGTCACAGAACGCTGCTGATTTCTTAGATACGTCTGATACGTAAGCGCACGCCCTGTAACAAATATATTCTGCTACACGTTCGCTGTCTAGCAATGCCCACGCTCCCACGAACAGTTCTAATGTGTAGCTCACTGCAGCCATCCAAACATCCTTGTCTAGGAGAATAATTCACAAATGGTCCATAAGCAGTGACACGCTGGGGACAGGGCCTCACCCTCGTCTTCCTTAAAATCTTCTGTTAGAGCTTACTTTGTCGGCAGCCCTACTCTTGGGTGGACAGCAGCTGCTGGGTTAACAGCTCCCTCTTACAGGAAGTTTCTGAAATGGCAAAAAACTACTGTTTTTGCCACTCCTCCAGCTCTGGCATCTCTTGAAGCCTCATAGATTACTTATGCCCAGATCTGTGCGAGTCCTTACACCCATCCTATCTGTCCACACAGGAGCTACTAGGAGCCGCTTTTCTTCAAAAGCTGGTCAGGTATGTTTAATTCTCAGGATGATAATGCTGTTGGTTAAAACAAAATAATACTTTATAGTCAATAGACATCATGAAATTCAACATTATAAATACGATTTTTGTAAGAGAAGCACATCTAAAATAAAAGCTGCCCAAAAATCATGATTGTGTGATATCAGTAGAGTAACCCCATGACACAGCATTTGTTCTAACACTGGGCTTTGTTCACCCAGGATTACCTCTGATTGCCCACTATCATCATACAAGGTGATGATGGTGGCTTTCAGGATTCTCCCACCCAACTCACAATCTCAGCCCGTGCATGGGGAGCTGCAGGGCACCAGGGATCAGGAACATTTGAAAGCCCAGTCAAGTGCAGGATGGAGGATTTGTGCAATGACTTTTACCTTGGTCCCTGTCCAGCACGGCCTGAACACTTACTTCCTGCAGCAGAAATGGCAAGTGTTGGAAAACGGGCTGAGCTCTAAATGGAAACAGCAGAAGGCTCTGACCAGCAGGCGAGTGTCCGGGCACATGCAGGGAAAGCCCTGACGTGAGGAGGGTTTTTCTAGGAAAGAAGGTTCTTGAGAATTTCAGTTTGCTTTCTCTTTTCAGGACACTGGCTTGGGGGACTCCACACCCTGGCAGCTGCTTCAGTGTCCCTCTGCCCTGCTTTGCTCTCATCTCCATCATCCCTTCAGAAGACCAGAGGGCTTCACGACAACAGGTACCACTGCCTGGGTTCTGCATGCCACTGATGCAGGCATGCAGTGTCAGTGTGGAGATGGGGGGCATCCCCCGGGGGATGCTTAGTACCATGCAATTCAGAAGACTTGAACTGCTGCATCCATGGAACTAGAGACCTCAGATGAACAGCACCAGAATAAAAGGAAGCAAAACACATCTGCAGGCAATTACAGCACTAGTAAGAAAGCCCAGGAAAGGCTTCAACACAAAGTGAATTTAAATAGCAGTGGACCCATCACTTGTCTGGGCATTCCTCAAAATTATACTTAAAAGCAGCACAATCAAACAAAAGAAACACTAGGTTTAGTCAATTATCCTGTGCCAAAATACACATTTCCCAAATAGGTCAAATGTGAACAGCAGAATCGTCCAGAGATTTGATACAAAATTTGAGGCAGCCACATTGCCAAGCAACTCAGTGCACTTAGGTTATAAAAATGTTGTTTCACAATGTTCTATTCTAACTGACACTTTGCAGCAAGTTAACACTGTCAATCGTTTTGTGCATTAGAAAGAATTGGAAACCCAACATGGGCTAAATGTTCTTCAGTCACATAAAGCAGCTCAACAATAAAAAGAACAGTCTAAAAAAAGAATAGGCAGAAGATGTGATGCACAGTCTGTGGTCAAACATTAGTCCAGGGCAGTCTGTGACCACAGGGTTAAAGTCAAGGGCTTGAGGGTCCTCAGATCAGGACTTATCTTCAGTCTGTCTAAACTCTACTTCTGTTCAGTGCATGAGACTATATCTGGTCCTAAGGACAACATTCACTTCCTCTGCTTGTAAAAGCTGTGTCCAAATCCCTTTCAAGTTACATAGGAAAGTGCAGAACGGGCAGCTGGCTCACTTCAGGGACTGCCGCCACCTCACAGAACGACCATCCCCTCCTGCAGTTTGGCACTTGACGTCGCACAACAGACTAGAGTGAGTTACTCGAATGACATAAGGTTGGCAGGTACCTGGAAGAGAATCCAAGTCAGTCAGCAGTGGAGGACTCCAGGCCCTGCTCATGACAATGAGAAATGGTGTCAACCTACTCCACGTTGCATGTACTGCCAGGTGCTGACAGCATGACTGACCCCAGAACCAGCTCTGCTTGGGGCTGACCTGCAACATAGGCACAGGGCACTGCCCTACAACCTGGGAAGGAGCCCCAGGCTCTCAGGTGACCCTCCTTGTTCAGTGCACACTAAGGAGTTGCTGTGCTCAGTGTGGGGAAGCAAGGGAGGCCTCACATCACACCTCAACCACCACAGCTCATAGCCAGACTGGCAGAAACTCACCCCTGCCAGAGATTTCTGCAGATGTCCCAGAATGTGGAATCTCACTTGTCCCACTTTGGTCAATGAGCAAGATGAACTGTTGTGAAAATAACTTGATGTGCCTCTTTGTGCAGCCACAAGGCTCACACATGGGCTGGAGGGAGGCACCCCCATGGGCAGGGGCTTCCTGGAACTTGGGAGAGAGAGAGACAGGGCGGAAAACAGATATTAATAGCTTTACCTGAGGCCTGTTGCTTTTGCAGGCATCATCCAAATGCTTGTGCCACAGTATTGCATGAAACCTTGAACCAGTCTGAAACTTGTAAACATTGCCTACAAAATTAAAGAAATCAGAACCCTAAGTTTGTGACTGACAGATGTGCACTTTCACTAAATTATAACCTGTCAGCACAGAAGACAAGAGTTTAAGTAAATGCATCCATCTGGGTCTCAAATGCCTGGAACTCCTAGTTTCCACAGCAAGCCCTTGAGATAAGGCGGGCCCGGGGGAGCGTGTGCCCAACAGCCTCTGGGTGAGAGGTGGGAGAGCAGGGACATGCAACACACTTGATGAACACATGGATAGTGGGGCCACATAAAACTGAGGTATAATCAAAGACACCAGTCTGGGCATCCAGTCTGACCTAATTCATGGGGTGCCTGGTTTCACTTCCCCAGTGCATCCAGGCCCACCATCTGGGCTGTTTTCGGGGATGCACCCATTGTTTGTGAACCCATCTCCTTTGACAGGCCTTTATCAGTTTTGTCAGTCATCTGCACTGCTCCTCCCCAAAGCTCCTCTGCAAGTCAGAGACAGAATCCACTCCCTTTATGCTGCACGCAAGCAGAACAGGTCAGGGGATTCAGACTCTGGAGATTTAGCCCTGCTTCACTCAGGCATGAGCTGCCCCAGCTGAGTAGCAGTGGGGAGGCACGGGGCAGACACCACAGAGCAGCTGAGGGGCAGTAAAGCCCTGCCCTCTGTTAACTGCATACACTGGGGGTAACTGTGGGCCTGAGGGAACAAGAGCCACAATGGGGCTCATGACCCCATTCATACCTTCACAACTACCTGCAGGGACACCACTCCACCTTTGGGAACTGCTGATTCAGAGGTCATGTAAGCCTCTCTTGGTGGGTGACTTACTGAAGAACCACATGAAAACTACAGACCTGCAGAGAATGGGCAATGCTGGCAGCAGTGACATGCTGTGGCTTCATGCCGGCAAGTCATTTCTGCACCATCAACAGGACCTCACCAGAGCACCCTTGTGTCTCCCTTTGAATATCTGCTTCTTTATTTTCCAGTGTGGCATATTGCAAATACTGTAAACTAAAAGTGCATCAAAAGCTATTGCTCCAATCCCTGCCACTAGTGTGTAACGCACAGAAGGGACATCACAGAGCACTACCTTTATCAGGGTTGTTGAGCTGGAAAATATCCGGGTGTTCAGGATCATCAGGCAGTGCCACCATCCAGCCCACAATAGAGACTTTTTTACCAGGGGTAGATTTATACTGGAAGAGGCAGACAAAAGTGATGGAATTAGCAGTTGTGCAGTTAGGCACTGGGTGGACTGCAGGTCGATATGCCAGCTGGGGACAACCATGTCTGCTCAAATGCACACTCCTAGTAGTACTCCCTAGAACAAATTTTGTGTTTCTTTACTTACATGTTTTCTTTCTGTGCCTCTTAATGACTTTGCTCCGAAGTAAAGAAGGGTTGATCCTGAGAGTGTAACCCAGTATCTAGTCCATGAGGAGAGCTGAATAAGGAAGGAGGAAATGGGAGGAAGTATTAGTGTGCTTAGATGCTCTGAATGTCAGCAAACTATGAAGCACCAGCAGGATTGCCTATACAAAGGGCAGGAGTTTTGGGGTGGAGACTGCTAGGGCCTGAGTCTCTGCCCGAGTACTTCAGCATTGTTCCCTCCATGTTGGTGGTTGTAAGACTGCCTGAAGGAGCAAAGAAAACCCAGACTGTCCAGCTGTCTTTTGACAGAAATCCCTGGACTGATCATTTCAGAGCAGGGTGCTGTGCTGCCCTCACCTGGACACAGCTGATGCCTTCTGCAGTCTGACCAATTTAATTTATCATGCAGCTATTCTACAGTTCTTCAGACCTAGGCGTAGCCCTGAGTGTTGCACACAAAACCCTGTAAGCATCCAAGGCAATCTGAAAACTTCTAAGACTGGAGTCTGCTTAGTTTCCACTGCATTATTTTCTCCTGCTCCCCACAAACAAGGACCAGGGAAGAGTCCCTTGAATTTAGGCATGTGAAGGGCCTGAGTGCTTGGGTGGAGAGGGCCAGATCCCTGGGGTCCTCCATGAGCCTCCTGAGAGCCAGTCTGTCCTGCTTCACTGAGACACAAGCCCTTGGTCCCCACCAAGGAGAAGGATCCTATAGCCATGGATGCTAACAAGCCCTAGCCAGCTGATGTTACAGAGAGCTGCTGGCCTCTGGCCCTTGTGTCCTGGCCCAGCAGTGTCACTACCAGCCTCTCAGAGAGACCAGCTGCACAGCAAGCACTGGGGGAAGGGGAAAAAATCTGGCTCTCACTCTTGAACAGCAAGTGGTTTTGCAGCAGAGCAGAGAAACAACATAGTGGCCTGCTTCCTGGAGAAAATTTACTGTGCTGCCTGACCTGGCCCAGCACTGCAGTCTGGAGCCAGCACAGCCGTTATCAATGTAGGATCACTGTGAAGGTCCAACTTACAGTAGGTTTCTTGCCTTCTTTCAGCAATGTTTTCCTCTTCAATGGCCCTTCCATGGTAATGACTCCTGTGGACGTCCCTATCACGCAGCTGCAGGCTCCTGTTGGGCTGAGACACACATGGCATGCACCGAGGTGAGCAGACAGCAGAATAAGTTGTTTTCCCTGGCACTGGCTGGTGTACACAGCATCATCCAACAACTTGGTTTGGGGACACCTGCTTTTCAGAAATATCTAAACAACCAGAACCAGTACGTCTAAAACTGGCGGTGTACTGCAGAAGCCTGGAGAAACCCTGGAAGCGCCATGCTATGCTGAGCTACAGGCACATGGTAATCAATCCAGAAACAGGGAACATTTACCCAGAAGACCTGAAGCTCGGGATCGTACTGTTACTGTGCATAGCACACTCATGTACACTTGCATGTGGGGACACAAACACCCAGCCCATGCAGTTCTGTTCCAGCAATACTATACAGCAGTTCACCAATATGTGTTGGCCTTTCCCACAACCACTTCCCAGCTGCCATCTCCTGCTCCAGTCTCAGTTTCTCCACCATCATCTCTCCGCTGCTTGTCTCAACCTCTCCCTGCACAGCCAGTCCCAGTCCTCATTCTGCCCCTCAGTTCCTTGCCAGGTTTATTTTCTCCACCTTTCATACTGGCTCTTGGTTCCAGTTTCCTTCCAGCACTGCCCCTGATCTGTTTGCCCCATTCCCCCTGGCTCCCAGTTGCACTCTGCTTGTCCAGCCAGTTCTAGCCTCCAGTCCCCAGGCCCTAGCTTAATCTTTGTCTTCCCTCTCTTCAAAGCAGCCAGCCTCCAATGTCATGCTGCCTGGGTGCCAGATTTGGGGAGCCACTGATAGAAGAGAAGCACAGGAGAAGCAGGCTCCTTTGCTCTTAGTTCCAGCACCCAGCCCCACCTCAGCCCAGAGGAGCTGGGAGCAGACAGACACTACCAGGAATATTTTGTTCTGCCCCCACAGCTGGTACAGGCTCAGTCACACTATGGATCAGCAGTATGCTCTGTCTGAGCACATGCAGGAGCTATCGGAGGCTGCAGCATGCCCAATGAAGGCAGAATCATCAGAGTTTTAAGTTGCT
This sequence comes from Crocodylus siamensis, assembly GCF_052110815.1. Lineage (NCBI taxonomy): Eukaryota > Metazoa > Chordata > Crocodylia > Crocodylidae > Crocodylus > Crocodylus siamensis. The sequence goes on from NC_143405.1 coordinate 212,289, forward strand.
TAAATCAGACTTTTCTTCTGAACCCATGTGAATCATGACTTTTTAAAAGTTTTGTATGTAGGCCAAAACCAGGCAGTTTCACAGGGACAGCTCCAAAACTTATAGTTTTCAAAGTAGAGTTTTTGGAACATAAGCAGATAATGTTCTGGAAAATGGCTGAACTGCTTTGGGTGAAAATTAAAAATAGTCAGCCAGAGGCATGCATTTGGTATGGAAAATTTCTGCTCAAATGCTGTAATTTTGGGAAAGTTCTAAACAACTGAAAACACCTGTAATGAGAACTGTTGGGCAACCTTAATTACAGGCACTGCTACCAGCTCTGCCTATTAAACCATATGGGATTAGACTCCATGAGATACTATATCAGCTAGTTTACTTAGCCACCGTGAAACACAACTACTTCAGCTGTGGATTTTGAAGCATACAGAGCCCTACACAGTGGGACTGATTCTTCACAGCCTTGCAAAACAGTTTTAAAACATGATCCGGTAGCATTTTCTACCCACTTGGCACAGATTCAACTAATTATCCACAGTGTCAGGCTGCGGTGATTTAAGCCTGGAAAAGCGATGCTCAGTTTTTGTGGGCTGCTTCTGCAAAGTCAGATGCTAGCACCAACCACTGGAAACACAGGAAATGGTGAGTGAATGAACACAGTGAGTAAACAGTGAAGCTAACGTATTTCAGAAGTTCATGGGACAACACGGATTTTGTAACTTTATCCTGACAGAATGCAAAAAAAGATTCTGGCTTCTGGCAAAGCTGAGCAGATGGCAGGGTAGATCTGCACTGTCTAGATAACTGCCAGTAAATTATATATATAAGGATAAGCTTTTGTGAGCTGGACATATGGGCAGTGCCCCTAGCCCCGCTCCCCTCAAATAGCTCATTTTGGGGAGAATTACAATGCACTTGCTCTAACTTTGCACTTTGTCACTTTAAACTGTAAGTGGAGCATTTTTCCCCCCAAAAATTCAAGGGCCTGAACCTGTTTCCATGGAAGCAATATTTTACCATTTTGCTATTTTATTTCTCTTGCTTCTTGGACCATACAACTCAGGGTAACAGAAGCACTTACAAAACTTGTGGTTTTGGCACTATAAATTGTGGAAACAAAGAAATCTAGTCTGACCTGCTGCATTGTAAAATAAGTGCAACATTCACTTTATAACGGAGGACATCAAAAAATCACTTGTGAGATACCCACCATGTGGAAACCATCATTGATGAAGAGGCGCTGGGACAGCGCATCTAGCATATTGCTTTGCATTAGTTTCATACCTCCTACCAGAGGCCAAACCTGTACAAAATTAGCATGATATGCCTACAATCTCTCTGACTTTACCAGACAATATGGAATTAGTATTTCTAGTTTAAATCAGAAATAGTGACAGCAAAGGGTCAAAAACCCACCCTTTTAATTACTCTCTGCAATTAATGATTTTCTAAAAGCTAAATTCAGCAAAAAGAGCATCCAATTTTCATGGCAAACCTGCTGAAGAAATAGCATGAAAAGCCCTAACCATTCAGGTTCTGCAGCATGGAAGCTGGACATATGTATTAGTTTTAGCACCTAAACTCCCTTCCTTCCCCTAGATAAGAAGATATGACTCCTATTAGCATTACCAGAATCTTTGTGCAGAAATGAAAGGGAAAAATAGACCTCTGAGGGTTGCCACAATCGCACAATGACAGTTTTAAAGAGAAGTTGTATTTGGTTTCCTGAAGGAAAACACAAAGATACAAATGAGAATTCATGACTGCACGCAAACAAACAGACCCGCCACCCAGCTGTACCTGTAGACACAGCTTCGACTTCGCGGAGAACTCCGAATCGGTACCCGCCAGTTGGGCCCCAGCGTGGCGTACAGCCGACCCCTGCGCGGAAATTCAAACGTGAGTTCTTTTCTAATAACAACGCTATGGAAAGCACCACCAAAGTCGCATGTGACACAGACAGAGGGAACAATGCTCTATGGACAGCAGCACACCTCGGGAACGGAAAACATTTCAGTTGCATATCTTCAATTTAAAAAAAGAAGCACATTATTTCCCCCATCTGTAAGTTCAGAATGTGTTTATGGGAGCAAATCTATGTGAATGGACCAACAGAGTCAGACGCAGGCTGGGATTTAACATGGCAGATGCAGCTGACATTTAAGAATGGAAAATAATTCCGTGCCAACAAGTTTGTAAAGCTGTTGTCCATTGCTCAGACTGTACATTTCCTTTTACCTGGACGTATTTCTGCTTTTATGTCTAAGAAGCTACCATCCCAGACTGCTCTGTGTTATCCATGTGTTCCTTTATATTTCATTTTTGTAATGATATAAGCAACGAGACATATACAGGTATATGTCACAGTTATGTTATTTAGGACACCTCAGCTGCTATGTGACTATATGCCATCCTTGAAATGGTATAGCTCAGTGATACCTAGTGAGGTGGCAGTTCATAAGGAGTACTTTGGACACGTATGAAATGTATAACTGGGGACCCTTACTGCTTCTGCCTGAAAAGCATTATAAACTTGGGGGAGGATATCTTGCAAGAGTTCTGAAATGACTGGGCACCAAGTGGTCAAGGGATTTAGTCATTTTAGCTTCTGTATCTAGCATAAACCAGGAAACAACCCAGACTTCCTGCAACATCTTATCTGAGAGCTGGAAACTGGTTCCTTGTATTCAGTGCTCCTGTACCATCTGTACTGAAAGCAAGCAACTCCAAATCAGCTCAGGAGCACACATGAGCTCTGATTATAAGGTTTGTTGTTTAAAAAAATATATATATACACATTAACATTTATGACTAGGATTTAAATCAATATTAAATATCCTGTTGGGATATTTAATATGTTTGGCATCATTTCAGTCACTTGTGATCACAACATTTTGTGTCTGTCTGGGTTCTGATATTACCTTCCTCCTATAACTGCATGTTAATCCACGGTTGAGATTACTTCTAAAAGCACAGCACCCAGGCAGAAGGCAAAAGGTTTCGGCAGAAGCCCAAGCTCTTTCAAATTTAGGAACGACATTTCCTTAGCTGAGCTTACGATCTGCAGAACGTGAAGGTTCTAAGCTCTTTTAAGCCACGACAGAGGAGATTTGTCATGTCAAATGCACGTTCCCTGTGGTCTGCATCACTGTAGTATAAACACCTAGGACGCTTCCTCTTATTAAGCCAACCATGAGCCCCATTCAACAGAAAACTGGGCGTGTATAACTAGAGGAACATTGTCCTTCTAAGAATTAACCCTACAGCTGGTTATACAAGTCAGTTACACAAAGGGCAAGTTAAATACACAAAGGAGACCTTAATTCCAATCTTTCATGTTCTTCTCATGGAGATTTTTGAGAATAATGTAAATTTTTATAGGACAGTTTAAAGAAAATGGAATAAACAGTAAAACGAAGTCTGCTATTTTATAGGTGTGGTGCAATACAGTCGGCCTTGGAAGGCACATGCTAGGGATCCTTCTTGCACACACGCACGCATGCACTGCTGCCCTGTACTGATATAAATACCTGAGACTCATCTGCATCTACAGTAGTCATTTTGGGAGTTCACTCATAGTTCACCAAGCAGAAGCCTGTCTAGACTGCTGGGTTTTGTATTCTGCACTGCACTGAAGTGGCTAGTTTATAGCCGAGGCTACTTGCAGCAATGACAAGTCACACTCATTGGAAGCCCTAGTAGATACGTTACCCGTAACTCTGTAGTAATGCAGCTTCACCAGGAGAGCTGTGCAAATAATTGATTTTTCAGTTTATTCGATATACTAAAAAACTGGAAACCTTTTTCCCTTCATTCACCTAAAATGCAAAATATCAAGGTTTTTTCATGCCAAAGTTAAAGACAAGAATCCCAAACTATAACAATTTTTCCCAGGGTGAATAAACATTCCATTTGACCCAAAATGAAATGTTTACAGTTTATGGCTCAGGTGGCCCCATCTCCTGCTTATATTAAAATAAACTACGCTATAAAACAAAAGATCATTTCTAACTGAGAAGTAAAAATGTACCAGTTAAAAATACTGAAACAAAGAATTTTTAATTTGACTAAATTATTTTTTCCAATTTTGGTCCAAATTATTTACTGAGTTTAACTCAAATGTGTGAATAGTTTTGGTCATTTCAACACTGCATTCGTAAGAAAATAAAATAGCTGTCCAAAAAATGTAGCTAGCTCAATTCAGAAGGGAAATGCTAGTGTGATGCTTTCAACAATGACAGTTTGGAACAGATTCTAGAGTGTTAAATTAACAATTCACTTTACAGAGAATTCAAAATAAACCAACCTTTGGACTGTTAAGCCAGTCTACTAGAATAAATAAACATTACATTCATTTCCTCAAGAAAAGGTGCTTGCATTTTAAAGCATACGTTACTCTTCAAAAACAATCCTGTCTGCATGTCGCAATGAATGTTCCTTCTCAATATAAAATGGAGGGAGATGAATTTCGGTAGTAGCTTACATATGAGTTAGTTCTCCGCAGACCAAATTTCTTATAATCTCTTTCCTATTTGTAGAGTTTCAAGAATAGCTGGAGCTGGGCATCTTACCCATCGCCTTTTATACTTTTCAAATCAAAACTAGTGTGATCTTGATTTTTATGCATATTTACTTTCATTTACCACTAAGAGTACTGTTTGGATATGAGGATTCAGGGAAACAACTACATGCCTGCCTGGTTTGCTTTTGTGTATACTAGAATTAGGCAACGGCCCCAGTATAATGATGATGAGGTTTATTGATAATCGTGCTTTAATTATGTGAATTCAGAAAGTCCTGCAAATAACAGGACAATCTCTTTTCTGCCCCCCGCCTTCCCAGCCAAGGTATGGGAGAAGCAAAGCAGATGTGCTGCCCCCACTCATTGATATTTCTTGTGAAGAAGAATGGGAAGGCAGAGGTGGAAAGGAACTAAGCGCCTGCTTGGACAGAGTCAGGAAAATGTTCCTGGTATGCACCACGTCTGGTTATTCAGACTGGTTATTACACATTCATGGCACAGGCTCCAATTGTAACATTTCCTATTCTCACTGCAATCCCGAGGGAGAATTTTGCTGTGCAGTGCAACCGGGCAAAGTCCTCTTGCGTTGTCTCTCTGTTTCGACAAGCCGGCGTATTCTGGCATGATGAGCTGAGCAGCAGGCCCAGAGCTTGGGCCTCACAGACTGTACGACCAGGAAGGGACTATGATGAACATCTGGCTTCACCTCTGGCCTGACACAGACCAAGGAACTTCACCACTTGATTCACACTACAGCAGGTTGCTTCAGAAAGACTTCCAGGCTTGACTGAAAGGCCTGAGTGAAGCAGCAGCCCCTGTTGTTGGTAAAATGTTTCAGATTGATTCCCTTTGCAGTGTTACCAAGACACATGGTACTCTTCTGCCAAATTTCACTTTCCAGTCACTCAACCTCAGATTGCTTTGGTTTGCTAAATTACAGAGCCTTTTTCTATCAGACATGTTCACATGCACTTCTAGATATCGTATGGCAGATCTGTATGGCGCAAGGAAGCATTTCTTCCGCAAGAGCAGGCTCCACAGCCAGATACAAGATAGCTGTGTTTGTATGGCTTGGCACTTGCATTAATTAGCTCTGCTGAGACACAGGATTGATTAGCTCCAGTTCAACACTGTGCGAACATACCTGTCCTGTTTCTGGTTGAGAAACCAGCACATGCAGAGGTGGCTTGGGGCTGTCCCTGCAATGGTTGCCATGCTCCATGTAGACATGCTCCCACTTTGATAACAGGTGCCCTCATCCCTCTAAGGGTAATAATCTGGAACAGCTTCCAGCAGCAGCTCTGGGGGCTAAAGCCCTGGGGGTTTCAAGGTGGAGCTTTGTCAGCTCAGGGAAGGGATGCAGCTGGCTGCCTCTGTCAGGACTTCTGAGGTGCCCTTCTGAGCCATTCACTTTGCCTTACTAATGAAGCAGTACTTAGGTGATAGTTATAGGAACAGAATCTGCTCTCCCTGCTTCCCCTTACTGACCATGACTTCAATTTTGAATAATCTCAGACTAAATTATGATACTTAGGTTGCATTTGTTCCAAAGGCTGTCTGTTTCTAAAATTAGTGGATCAATCATTTGATACAGAATTTCTTGTTTCAGACATTTTCACATTATTGAAATATCCCAATTCTGGCAGTTGCAAAACAGCGTATTAGCACCTACATAAACTGTAATTCCACGTGATGTGAAGACAATGAGTTATAACTCACCTTTCAAGCCCCGAAGACAGCTCCTCACTAAATTCTGAGCTTTCACTACTACCTAGAAAAGGATGAATACAGGTAAGTGAATCGGTTAAGGAAATTTAAAATCCAAGAACCTGGATTTCTTGGAAAATTGTGCAGTTCCCACGCTATCATGTAATATTTGAGCTACGTCTTAGTGAATGCAAACTTTCAAGATGAAGATAAAATCTGACACAGGAAGAAGCTTGCAAGCTCCTTTCCATTTACAATGCAGTTTTGATGAACAAGGTGGCTGCTGCTGCTGTGTTTTAAATATCAGAAATTTCAATACATTCCTTTTTTACTTTTCCTTTCAGAACCTCCAAGCTGCCAGGAGACAAATCCAATCAGGCCTGCAAAGTGACTTTTGATATTTTCAAGACCCCAACATGTAAACAAGCATTATAACGCAGTTCTAGGAGGCAAGACCACGGCTTTCTTTCTATCAGCTGGCAGAGTGTATAACGGGGAGGATGCTCAAGCCATATGTACTTACTTGAGGCACTGCAAATTAGCCAGAGCCCATTTACAGCTCTGGCCCCCTTAAATCACTCCTCTCTTGTACCTACCCTGGCAGAGCCCGGTGACTGAGATACATATACAGAAACAGGCCCCACCTGTCCATGGCTGAGCTGCTAATGTTTAGTATATTCCAGAAAATCTGTCTCTCCACCCCACATTTATCTTTTGGTCAAGAACTTAGAAATAATTCTAGTTTCAAGATCTTATTGCTTGAGTGAAAGTCCTTCAGTCTCCTCTCTACTATACAGACAGGCTAGGTCACATAAGAAAGTGACTTTCTATCGCCAACCCTACAGATTATTTGTGATGCACTCACTACTGCAAGACCCTGCTGACACCACTCTCTCTCTTCTGCAGAGTCCTATTGACCCAGATAAAGTTTCACACCAGTCAGAGTTCCTTGCTACTAGCAAACCTGCAAGTGGAGGTAAGCAGAGTTTGATGATTTAGCCTCTGGCTGAAACAATACAGACTTCCAGTTTGATGTGGTCATGAGGTGGCTTGGCAAGTGAATCTGGGACTGTGCCCACCAACAGCAAGCTTAAACCTTCTGCAGCAGCACAGTGAAGAAGTCAGTTGAAAAAGAATAACTTTTCAGCTTCTGCTTCCACTGACTGTTCTCACAAACCTGAACTGGGACTCAACTAGCAGGCCATACTCATTAATGTAGACGAGATGAATTAGGGTGGATGTTAGATGGAAATTACTCTGAGGATGGTTCAGCACTGAACAGATCAGGGTGGGGTGGTGGGGAGTGCAGTCTCTCCCACGGAGGAAGTTTTTAAGAGAAGGTTAGACAAGGTTTTAGCCAGGGACAACCCTTCCCTGGGCAAGGGGTTGCATTAGATAGTTTCATTGTTTCTAGGGTCGGAAGGGACCTGAGCAGATCATCCAGTCCGACCCCCTGCCATGGCAGGAAAGAGTACTAGGGTCAAACAACCCCAGCAAGATGTGCATCTAGCCTTCTCTTAAACACCCCCAGGGTAGGAGCCTGCACCACTTCTCTTGGAAGTTGGTTCCAGACCCTAGCCGCCCTGACCGTGAAGTCGCGCCTCCTGATATCTAGCCTAAACCTGCCCTCTGCCAGCTTGTGACCGTTATTCCTGGTCACTCCTGGCAGTGCTCGGGGAAACAGTGACTCCCCCAATGCCTGCTGGTCCCCCCTGGCATTTTTATAACAGGCCACTAGATCCCCCTCAGCCTTCTCTTGTGGAGGCTGAACAGGTTCAGGTCCCGCAGCCTCTCCTCGTAGGGCCTGCCCTGCCGCCCCTGACCATGCGAGTGGCCTCTTCCGGACCCTCTCCATGCTGGCCACATCCCTCATGAAGTGCGGCGCCCAGAACTGGACGCAGTCCTCCAGCTGCGGCCTGACCGGTGCCGCATGGAGGGGGAGGATCACCTCCCTGGACCTGCTCGAGATGCATCTGTGGATGCAGGACAAGGTGCGGTTGGTCTTCCTGACCGCGTCCCCACACTGCCGGCCCATGTTCATCTTGGAGTCAATGATGACCCCCAGATCCCTTTCCGCCTCCGTGCTGACAAGAGGGGAGTTCCCCAACCTGTAGGTATGGTGCCAGTTGTTTCTCCCCAGGTGCATCACCTTGCACTTGTCTGTGTTGAATCCCATCCTAGTCTCGTCTGCCCACCCTTGTAACCTGTCTAGGTCTGATTGTATCCTGTTGCATCCTTCCAGTGTGCCCACATCCCCCCACATCTTAGTGTCATCAGCAAATTTGAACAGGGTGCTTTTTACCCCCTCATCCAAATCGCTGATGAAGATGTTGAACAGCGCGGGCCCGAAGACCGAGCCCCGGGGGACCCCACTGCCCACGTCCTTCCAGGTTGAGAAGGACCCATCCACTACCACCCTCTGGGTGCGGCCCTCCACCCAGTTGGCGACCCATTTGGCTGTGTGGGTGTCTACACCACAGCCCCCCAGTTTCTTAATGAGATGACCTCTTGGCATTCCTTCCAGCCCCATTTGTCTGTGATTCTAAGGCTAGAAACAGGGACAAAGCTTTTTATTTTGGAATCCTACAGCCTGTTGTTTTTGTGAAATATCCCAATTAACACTTTGTCCCAGGACAACAGCAGCTAATTCCAGTTAACTGCCATTCAAGTTGAGTGTGTAAACGACTGTCCCACACCTGTTTTGATACTTGTCAGAGCTTGGGAGAATCAGCCTCAGGATAAACCCAATGTCAGCTCAGCGCAGATGGCAGGCTTTGGAAGGCATGCTGGGTTGAGGGAGTAACTTCCTGAAAACTGCAAAGTTTAATAAACCCCAGGTTACCGTAACCATAAGAGCATCTCTTATCAATGCTGCTCTTTCCTCTTCTTTGCTGCAGTTTGCTCATGTGATGTTATTTCCTACCCCATCGTGCCTTCATTATAAGACAGACACAGGTAAACCTTACTTTGTTTTAATGAAGGCTAGCAAAACTTGTTAATTTTACTCTACTTTCTAAGCAGGTCTTTCCAGTAGGGGCATTCCTTTTGCAAATACAGCTCTTGGACTAATCCTCTTTTGGCTGATGAAGAGTATTGGACATACACAGCCTGACCAAGGGCAGAACATCCTCCTGCCATCTCCATCCTGCTCTAGCAAAACCAGCGCGAGGGGTGAGGATAGACAGACACTACACAGAAGCTGAGCGTGCAACTGAGAAGCAGTTCAATCTACTGCACCGCCTCCCACAAAAGTACCAGTCTTTGCTCAAAAGCTTCTGTGCTTCTGCAGTGTGAGGGGCACCGTGAAGCCACAGACACACAGGAGCAGATAGTTCACCCCCGACATTGATCTTACCGATGGAAATGCCATTGGTGAAAACCGAGTTGAGCGTGTGGTTTCGGACAGGACTGTGGGACTCCAGGACACTGTCGTCCAGCAGGTGGCGCGGTTTCTCTGTCGGGAACGTCGCGCTTTTACTTTCAACTACGCTGAACTGACACATCATACTGGAAAATTGGAAGAGAAAAAGATGTGAATGCTCTTATGTAATCTGATAACATCCATTCACTCCTGCTTTTTCCACTCAGACTCTGTCTCACCACACAACGACCATAAACGTCAATAAGCTCTTAAGTAGCAGGCAGTAAAATGGGAGTTCTCACATTTTCCTACCACTTGTTCATATGGTGCTACAAATACCTTGACAAAGCCTTGGATTTCAGTGGCCTATACAGTCAATAAAGGTACCTGTGCAGATGGGAATGCATGCCTTTGCTTTTGTTTGGTCAGGCTATTCACTGCCAGAAACTGTGTGATCTAGTGGTTATAGGCAGGTAAGGGCAGGAGACAAAGTGATCCTGAGCTAATCCATGGCTAAATGTTTCTCAGCTAACCTAAACTAATGCACAGGCACAGTGGGACCTGGGGACCTCCTCTTTCTTAATCCATCCACTTGTGGTGTATGTGGGAACCTTCACTGAAAAGCAGATGTTGTCACCGAGCTGCAATTTCCTGGGCAAACGGTAAAGAAAGAACATCTCTCACCCATACTCTTCAGCTAATATAGTGCAAAAGGCCACAACTTTCCTCAACATCAGACTGTGATGTTGCCAAACAGACTGTGAATTTCCTTGGATGGCTTAGCTGAAAATCTGTTATGCACATCAGACACCCACCCAAGCCAAAGTGGAAAGGGTAAGAATGGCACTGCTGAGCTCTGCCAGCTTCTTCTGGCATTAGCAGAAGGCATAGCACTCATCCAGCAACAAACCAGTGTCAAGACATCTTTGGGGAAAACCCTGGAGCACACAAGCAATGCCTCAATCCTCCTATGGCACTAGGAATGGGAAAGGGAGATAAGAAAGAAGCCATCTAAAATATCTACAAGCCATCAAGATCTTGGTTTGTTTGTTTGCTTGTTGGGGAAGGCTTGGGGGATTTTTTCCTCTCTAATGTAATGGATGGCCGGTGGCTGAGGCAGACTGGAGCACCCACTTGTTTCCCAGACTGTGGCTCTTCCGATGTCTTGGTACAGGAGGAGTTGGAAGACTGGCTGCCACAGAGGCATCAGGACAAGTTGGTCTTCTATTGAACCTCATGGTTGCTGACACCTCTAATGGACCTAAAAACAGAGATAAATTAATACTGAACTGATGCAAAGAACAGAAATTCCAGGACTGGCTTGTTTACTTTGGAGAAGGCTTGAAGACCTACCAGAGAGTCTCAGCAATAAGATAAGAGATGGTGAAGCAGCCACTGCTTAAACCTGGGAGTTGCAGACTTTGTAAGGCAGCTGCATTATGAAATAGCAGTTCTGACTCTGGGGTGCACCATCCATTTCCATTGAGGATCCATCCAATTAAAGCAAAATGGAAGTGGAAATCATTTCTCAAACAATCCTGTACATATTCTGAGTGACAAACTCCCACAAAACGTCTTGGCCCCTTCACAACAGCTGGATTTGCCGAAACATAAAACATACAGCCTTAAAGCAGTTTGTACTTCGGGTGCAAGCAGGAATGTCTAACAACATATGTTCTGAGTTTGGTTCACAGCCCTGTTCAACTGTAAACAGTTTGCTCATATTGACTCATAGCACAAGCATCTGAGGGAACGTGGGGACTTCTCATGTAGCTTACAGCCAGACAGATGTGTTACTTCTCAATTATCCGTAAGCTTTGGGGCTTGAGGAAGTCTTGCTGCTAATTATTTTCTCTCATATCCCAGATTTTATCTGGGTCCATGAAAGCCATAGTGACTTTGTCAAGCTGCTCTTGTCCCTGCTCCCAAGCCCTGTCTGCAAGCAGTCCTGGCTGGGCGGCAGGGAACACACAGCTTCTTCTCATGCCATTGGAGGTACATCAGTGGACTTGAGGCTGTTATTTGTTTCAAAGTAAACAGTTATACTTCACTCTTGAAATGTCCAATTGAACTTTAACACCAGTGACCAAGGCCAGTGAGAGCCCTGCTTGTCCCCAGATTCAGCACAGCTTGAGCAGCAACAGGACAAGCTTTCCCACTGGTTACCAGAGAGCTCTCCTTGGGGACACGAGAAGAGTTTAGCATCCACAGCCCTTTACTCCCTGCTCCTTCACCAGAACGGCCCCAAAGGGGTCAGTAGCAATGGAGGTTTAATGATGTGAAAAGCCATGACCAACTCCCTCCCCTCCTCTAAAAAGAAACACCCAAAGCTTCGTGCCTCAGTGGGTGGCTGCTGGTTTAGGGACACGACTGTGAGATGCACAAGCTGGGAGTAGTGGGAATAGTTAGCAGCCATCAGAATCCACATAGGAGAGATCCTTTAAATGCTGCTCATCTTGTGAGATGGGTTTGGATAGAGGCTAGCACCAGGAACAGCCTTGCCTCTGCCTCAGCCCAGCCAGTAGCATACCTAGGGGTGGGCAAGAGGAGCACCAGCCCCGGGCACTGACTTAGGAGGGGCACCACAACTGTCCCACTGCTGTGGCACCTGCCCCCTGCAGCCACACAGCACTGCTCTTGCACGGCAGCTGGTGCAGACACATGGCACTGCTGCTGCTGCAAGAGCAAGAGCAAGCGCTGGGGTGGGCAGGGGCAGCTGGCAGGCCTCAGTACGACTCCCACCCCCTGCTCCTGCTCCTGCAACCCAGGCACGCGGCCCCTCCTGCTCCCAGAAGTGCTCCCCCATCCCCGCAGGGTTTGCCCAAGGTGCACACCCTGCCATGGAGCCCAAGGCAGAACCTGCCCCACAGCACCCGTCCTGCTCTGACCAGAGGACTCACTGCACAGACTGCATGTGAGCCAACAGACTCCCTCAAGAAAGGGCAGACCCCTGCTCCCAGGAGCGAGCTGCTGAACAGACTCAAGGCACTCTCATAAGCAGACCAGAACCCCTGCCTGCCCATTTCCAGGCTGCTGCCTAAAGTTATGTCAAACTGGGGCAGTTCCCCAGGTGTACTCCTGGAAAAAGGTTACAGATACCTATATTCCTCCATATCTTAGACTTGAAGATGCCACCACGAGCTCAGCTGTTGGTAGATCTAACTGCATTGGCTGCAACCTGTCAGCAACAGGGACCTGTCCCTACAGTGGCCAATGTCAACTGCAGGCCACGTTCGATACTGGGGTTTAATGACCAAACGAAGGTGCCTCTGGACAAGTGAGCACTGCAGAAGGAGAAATATGGAACACAACAGAGAGGAACCGAACGAACCTTTCAGACAGATCATCTAGACCACTGTCCAGTGGGTGAACACAAACGAGAGATCTGTGTTTATCTGATTTTGTTTTCTATCTTTTCTCGTACAATCCAAATGCTTTCTCTTTGCATTTGCTCCTGCTACAACCTGTTTGCCACGTCCCTGAGAACTGAAGGAACTTAACACCCAGCTGGGTGAGTCACTCTGGCACATCGTGTGGCTTCAGACAAGGTCTTCTGTGTAAAGATCAAACAAATCCCATAAAATGCATTTTTAATCATTTCTTCATCCAGAATTTCAACCATAACCACATGTGTAAGAAAGGTAGATGGAAACGAGCTTTCTGAGGTTCTGCAGTATTTCAACTAAAGGTTGATGGGTTTGGGCTCCAAGACAACCAAGAATGCCTGCTCTGCTCCTGAAGTGCCACGGTCCCATGTTCATCATGTGTCACAGTAGCTGAGGACAGATGGGAATAGATAAAGTAGTACATGACAGCAGGGCCCGTGCCCTTGGCGGGTCAGCATGCTCAAAACTCTTTGAACAGATACTTGGCTGACAGGCAAGGGCCAGTAGGCTGCTAACACTCACGTATGTTTTGCTACGGCCTTTCACATGAAGGCTCTGTCAGGCTTTCCTGAAGTCAAAGCTGAAGCCAACAAGATTGTCCCAAAGGAGGCTCTGCATTGCTTAAAACTTTCTGATTTGAAAATTTCCCTCCACCCTCTTGTGGATGGCTTCACAAGAGAGCTGTGCACACATGCACACACAGATTTGCAGTGCTTTCCACCAGATGTTTCCAAATTATTGGCAAATAAGAACATGCCTGAAAATTCTGAACTTTCCCACCTCTCCAATAGCCCTAGTCCCTGGGCTGGGCCCCAGCACAGAGACTCGAAGCCCTAGAGAAGAAGCCCTAACTTTTCTGAAGTTACAAGGACATTCAACTGAAGTGGGGTGGAGAAAAATGTCTCAGCATAATTTCTAAGCTTAACAGAGCTTCTCTCAGGTCACTATCATGGCCTGTGAGGCACCAAAATCCCTACTGGTGTGTCCCTGTGCTGCACTGCAGGTTTGGTGACGGGCTTTTTCTTTCAGTTTTTCTGGTGTCGCCTGCAGTCTCATTCAACCTTTTCTTCAGTACCAGTAATTGGGTAGCACACAGAAAATCTGATGCCTGTCATCTGATTATATTAAATACTTACAAGTGTGTGAGCACAAAGACCACAGAGTGCTACTGAATAAACCATAACACATGGCTGAAACTAGAATTAGGGACCTCAGTACAAAGTCCCCAAATGTTACTGGAGTACTAAACCAGAACTTCAGTACAGATATACTGGTATAATTGTTATTCTTTGCATTTATGGAAACTAATACACGTGGGGAAGAACAGAATTCAATGCCCACAAACATGATAAGGCAATGCACGTAGACAAGTGAATATTTCTGTAACAAAAACTGGGTATGTCTTTTTTAGGTAAACCTTCTCTTTCTGTATACTACCGGCTGCCTGCTGCTTTCAACCAGGACACACTGAAAGCACACCGTCTCATGCAGCAGATCAGGCAGCAGACTGACTGACTAAACAGCAGCTCTACGGAAAAGGAGCTGGGGTTACAGGACAATAAGCTGAATACGAGCCAACCGTGTGCCCTTGTTGACAAGAAGGCTAATGGCATCTGGGCTGCCTTAGTAGGAGCACTGCCAGCAGGTCAAGGGAAGTGTTTCTTCCCCTCTAGTCAGCACTGGGGAGGCCACATCTGGAGCACTGTATCCAGCTGTGGGCCCCCCACTACATAAAGGATGTGGACAAGTTGGAGAGAGTCCAGCAGAGTGCAACAAAAATGGTGGTTGCGGGGCTGGGGGACATGGCTGGTGAGGAGAGGCTGAGGGAATTGGGCTGACTGAGTCTGGAGAAGAGAAGCCTGAGGGGGATTGAATAGCAGCCTTCACCTCCCTGCAGGGAGGCTGCAAAGAGGATGGAGCTGGACCATTTTCAGTGGGGGCAGACGACAGAACAAGGAGCAATGGGCTCAAGTTGCAGCAAGGGAAGTTGAGGTTGGATATTGGGAAAAACTCTCTCATGAGGAGGGTGGTGCAGCACTGGAACAGGCTCCCCAGAGAGGTGGTGCACTCTCCACCTGGGTAGACAAAGCCCTGGCTGGGATGATATCGCTGGGACTGGTCCTAATTTGAGCAGGGGGTCAGACTAGGTGTGACCTCCTGAGCTGCCTTCCAGCCTTAACTTTCTAAGATTCTACGAAAGAACAAGAACGTGAACAATCAACATTGAAAGATGCTTTGAAATAATGGTGCTTTTCCCCTGCAAGGGCCCGGACAAGGACTGAGCTACTTATTGTAACTATAACCAACTGATTAACTCTTATAGCTACCCCACTATTATTATGATAATGGGAGGTACCTACAGAATATTTGGAAAAAAACAAGATGGTCCAGCAAATCTGCCCCTCAACATATATTAAAGTACAAAGTGACAACACAGTAGTTTATTGCCATAGGATTTTCACAAAAACTTAGATCTGATACATTTCCCTTTCAACCTGAGGAGCTAGCTATGTTTTATTTTCTGAGCATGAACAGATTTAGCTGCAGCCACAGTACAGCCATTCAACTGAGCTCAACATTTATGGCAAGTTTTCTAAGATCTCTGGAAATCATGACAGCTGAGGATGATGGCAAGTGATGGGGATTAGGAAATGAGTATGAAGCTCTTAACTTTAAGGCAGCAGTTTTAATTTGGCCACCTGGTTCATAGCAAGTGACCAGTGTTGCTGTTTGATTGGTCTTGTGCAATGAGATGATGGTCTAATGCCTGTTCCCCCAAATATGTCCACATCATGGTTGGTGTCTCTAAGGGCACCATTAGTAGAGGGGGTCTTGAATGCACAGGAAACAACTTACTCTAGAAAAAGTCAGGGAGGGGTGGGGAAGTCTAGGCAGCTGAATGAGCTGTAAAGGTATGAACAGACATCTCATCTGACTTGGGACCGATTGGCCTGAGGTTTGACTCCGATCAAAATAGAAGTGACAAAGTCATTTTATGCAGTGCCCTTCAAAGCTGCATTGCTGCTGCTCTTTTGCCAGTGGGAGCGTATGGTCTAACAGACTTGTTCCTGGAATGAAGTGGAATAACTATACAGACGTACAACAGGATGTCCTGGGAAAAAGTACTAACATATCCCATCTGGCATACTTCAGAGGGACTTGAAGTGGGCAGGGGATGTGTACGTCTGTATGCTCTGGGGACATAGCTTCCTCTAGGGACAAATGCAACGTCTGTTTATTGTCTAAATGTCCTGTGAACAAGCAGAGTTTTGTCACCAGCACCTTTTACCACCACTAGGCTAAATCAAGCATAAAAGAAAGTTGTGCCCATCTCACCAGCAAATTTGTCCAGGAACCACATGGGAGAGGCATTCCTTCTCTTCTCCTTACCGTAAGATTTGGATTTACAATTTAGAACCTTTTTGAGTAGATAGAGGTGGTTGAGTAGGCTCAAAAACAAAACAAAACTAGAAAATATTACTTTTTTGTGTTGACTGTAGCTAATAAGGCTCATGGTATCAACCCACTGAGTACACATGTTCACACTGCCACGTTGCTGATACTTTATACGGTGGCTAGAACGGCAACACTTGAAAATCAAATGCACATTGACTTGTCTCCTCGTATTCCATCTGTATAGAGGAACATACAAAAAGATATACTTTCAAAAATAGCCCATAACAAGCCTGTTTTGAATTTCTTCAGTAATTCAGAATGTATATATTAAATGTAATTGAAGCTATGAAGCCAGGAAAAGTTAAATTAACTCTCCTAACAGCATCGATTCCCTGTTTCGTGTGGTCTTTTATTTAGAAGGAATGTTTTCAGGAAAGTTTTCTGCTAACACTACTGATCTCTATTCAAATGCAATTATTGACAAAAATAATACGAAGATGGTTATCTGAAAGTATCCAATGACAGTAACACTGCAGGGCCAGATTCCCCACCTGGTAACACATGACACCTATAGTGAAGATGCTTGTAAACAATAACCAAACTCATAAGGATGCAATTCCTCTACTTCTTTACGAAACCAGAGGCACCAAAACTAATGGAAGCTTTTGAGAATACTGACCCTAGATTTTAGAAATGGATAATGAGTTAAAATTTACACGTTTATTTGTGCCTCTACTAGCAAGAGTGAAAGCCAGAAACTTGCCTATGTTGCATGGCCGCTAGCACTGATAAAAATAGCAAAGTATATTCAGTAGCAACATGACTGGTATACCCTGTTGAATGTAAACTTTTTAACAGAACTGGAAACATGCAGAAGTCTAGGACATATCCAAAACACAAATTAAAGAATAAAATGCATCAACTCTAAACTGAAGCGAAATGCAACCTACAATGATACCTTAAGAAAGAAAAACTCCCAAGAAACTAGATAATCATGTTAGAAATCAGAAGTTAAGAGTCTGCTCCATCTGATAAGAGTGTATCTGTATCTGTTATTTTTTAGCTGGGACATGATGGCAGCTCAGGGGCTAATTGGCCCCAAAAGAACGGTGCTTCTCAACCATTTCAGACTCGCAGTACCTCTTGCTAGACTCAAGGCACCTCAGAATATGCCAGCTCTTAGCTTTCACTTGTTTTTTTGACTATGAAAAATAATAGAGCACTGCTGCTGAAAGAAGTCAGAACGATCGCAACTGGGCAGAATCACGTGTAGGTGTTTGCACATGTAAGAGCAATTTGGAACACAATTATCTGGGACACCTTAGAGGACTCTGACGTGTGCATAGATAATGTCCCAGCAAGGTAAGGAAACTGAGGCAGGGAAATGCATACATTGTATAGAGTTTCATTTTTTTTTGTCTGGATCTACGCACCTCATTACCCTTGATGACAGGTAGACAAGGCAGGAGCTCTGACAAAGGATGTGCTTAGGCCGCAGGGAACTCTGGGAAGTCAGCACTGGCCTGGGGGTGGGGACCATGCAACAGCCTACTCTGACCCAGGGAGACCGCAAGAAGACACAGCGCTAGGATGCTGGGACCCCAGAACAGCAGCTTGATGCGTGCTCCGTATCTGCCAGGGTGGTGTGTAACACTGCTTCTCACAAAATTCCTGCCCTTAAATTTTGGTTGAGACCAAGTGATTTTTCCCCCTTGTTCCCCTTACATGAAGTCATCTGCTACTGAAAAGTTTCCTCTTTATTCTCCTTGGCTCCCATCCTAGTGCATACTGTTACCATGATTGCTATTCCATCATTACGCCTTTCAGGGGGACAAAGCACTTTTAGCAGGATTTTCCAGTTACCTGGCAAGAAGGAAGGCAAGTTTGGTTTTCATTAGCATCATTGTCAAGACTATGCTGACATGTACAAGAAAATAAAGTATAAAAATATTAAAACATTATTAAAAAAACTGTTTACATTGGGGAGCTTGAGACAAACTCAGTAAAATGCAATAAGTGCTGTTTAAAGGACTGTGGCAAGAACATTTGGAAAAGTTTACACGTATCTTCAGTATCCCAAAGGATCACATTGGTTTTTCCTTTGCATAATTTTTCCATGAATAATCTTTCAAATGTTATAAACGAATGTTACTTTTCAACCCTTTATTAGAACATATGAATACTGAAGGTCTCTAACTTAAACAAGGAGCTCTAGTCCATTATTTTTCTTCCCTAAAATTCACAAATAATCCAGAAAAAGACTGAAAGGTGAGCTATAAGCCCTACACTGAAATAACAGGAACAGTGACGAAGTTTTTAAGAAAAGAAGGAAACTCTCAACTGCCATTTTCAGCATATGTTTAAGAAATAACATTGATATGTACCAACTCTGTTTGCTAAAACTTAGTGTTGACGTTCAAAACTACACAGGTCTAGGCAAAATTTGGCAGTGAATATTGACTCTTCAGTTGCAACTACAGCAAAAGCCAATGGACTACAGGCAAAACTTTCCAATATGGATCAAGGAATAGCTACAAAGCAGACTACAAGTAATAAATATATTAAAATG
This sequence comes from Crocodylus siamensis, assembly GCF_052110815.1. NCBI lineage: Eukaryota > Metazoa > Chordata > Crocodylia > Crocodylidae > Crocodylus > Crocodylus siamensis. Next base: position 231,227 of record NC_143405.1, read on the forward strand.
GAAAAATGTCAAAGATGGCACAAAAAGGTTAGTTGCCAAGGGTAAGTTATCAAAAACAAAACAAAAGAAGACTGCCATCCCTCCCAAAAGTTTTTCTTATTCCAAGATTTGTTAAATCCTGCTAAAGCATATGACAACCAAAGGGCCAGTAAGTTATGCCTATTCTTTTGTACAGACCAAACCAAGATGAAAACAAATATTCACAATAAACTGTAGATTAAAAAGGCATATTTTGTTAGCCTCTTCTGAACTGCCTGCTTCATCCTAGAGGTAGCATGTAAGAGATCCGTGACAGAGGATGGGTGAAGAAAAATTCTGTTGACATCTGAGTCAGATGGCGGTGATGGTTTTTTTTTAAAAGTTATGTGATGTCCTCATTATACAGGGAACAAAGAAGGAATTATTGTTCTTTTCCCCATGAGATCTCTCTTATTCCAATCAATGGAAATCCGGTATAGGACAAAAAACAGTAGGAACAAATCAAATGCCATGAATCATTTGGAAATTTTCCTTACTATTTGTTTTTCCTCTAGGGATAGCAACTGCTATACACAGGATCTGAGCCTAGTCTCTTACTTCAACTTAAGAGTGTGGCAAATACTACAGGATGCAGGTGATGATGCAATTAATATATCAGTTTGCTATAATACTTCTATTTTTGACATCCTAAACTTCAATGGTTCCTCAGCTTTTTAAATTTTTTTCATCTGAAGCAGAATAGGCTTGAACTCTCTCTTTCCAGCATCACAATGCAAATAGTTTAGTTTCCCAGTGCAGTTCTGCTCTTTCTTGTCTGACCCCTTTTCTCACAGGCAGTCTAGTGGATCCAATTTTATCTCATGCGTCCTGCTTCTAATCTATTCTAATCTATTGTTATTGGGTTTTTTGGTTCCCTAAACAGTTGCTTTTAGCCTCCCTGATTTCCAGACAGATTTTACCTGCTACAGTTAGTTCTGTTTGGTTGGCCCTTTTTTGTTTCTAAGTGATCCTTCTGCTTATCTATAGCCTTGGGTAGATGTTCAAGCAAAATGCATGGGTTAGCTTTCTGAAATAATCAGAAGGTCACTTCAAGAAAGTCTGGTAATGTTCTTATTCTTTCCAAAAGAAGATAAGTTATGAGTAGTGTAGAGAAAGTATTTCCTTTCCCAAAGTCAATTGCCTTCATGTTTTTGCTCTCAAAAGAAAATTGATTTATTTTATTCAAGCAAAAAAAAAAAAAAAAAAGGAAAAAGAGAAAACCTATAAAAGAAAAAACTTGAGGTACATGCTGTTCTTTTGCTTCACTTTCGCCTTCAATTCCTTTCAAATATGTGGCATTTAGGACAACTTCCAGATTCCATAATTTAGAATCTCTTTTATGTTCATGACTCCAGAATATATTTCCCTCCACATATGTTTATTAAATTATAAGACAGTCTATTTAGGAATTTCTCCACCGTCCTTTTACCCCTTGCACGTATCGCATCAATTTGTACTAAGACTATTTTGCACTAAGTTATTAAAAACAACCTTTGCCAAGAACTTTTGGAATGGAGGCACACTAATTTCTAGCATGGTCCTCCTTCCATAGACTCTTTGCATTATTTATACTCATACTAGTTAAACTCGGAAATTTAAAGAATTATCTCTAAGAACTGTAGATTTTTGTTTACTGCTGACATTAAAAATGAGCCAATCTTTTCTAATGCACTTAACTAAGATAAAAAGCAGTCCCTCAGAAGGAAATGTAAAGTAATTAAGCCCCCCTTCCTCGCCCCCCCAAGATTCCAGGAAAAATGCGTTTTTTTTTCATGTATTAAAGTAAATGTCACAGTCTTGCACTGTCCCTTACTGATCTCAGGACAAATCCAGCACAGGCAGGGGCAACCCCGTTCACGCCATGGAGAACACGTCTCCTCTCCCAGTGTAATGCGGAAATCAGGCCTGGCTTCCCTGCTGAAATGGCCTGACTGAACCCGCTGGTGCTTACATGAGAAACGTCAAACAAAATAGAAAACGGACCTCTGGGGTGTCTTCCAGACAGCATTCAACCTACCAGCCTGCACGAGGAGGACCGTTTGCACACGGACATGGTGGCACTGACCGGCTGGAAGGGCATGTGTTCAGCCTTGCAGAGTTCCCACTGAGGCCTGCCTTGCTGCTGCTCCTGTGAGCTGGACCAAGGATCGATCAAGCGCACCCACATGCACTGCAGACACCCTGGGAAATGTTCCCCTCAACTCACAGGCGTGGTATTTCCACCCTTCGATTTCAGTTCCAACAATGAATCCATCTTTGTCCAGGCCTCTCTTCTCAACATGGGGAGCTATTTTAATGTAAAGAAAGGGTATCTGCAGTCACTAGGAGAGAAGACATGGGTGACTGGTGCCTCCTGAGACCGGGGTGCAGTTTGTGGGCGGCAGCGTTGGTGGCAGGGTGGCGAGCGGCAGAAGCCAGAGGAGGTGCCAGCAGCTGCTAATCTCGGGGGGGAGGGGCTGTGCCCCCCATGCTCCCCGTACTATGAGAGTAAGGGGAGCATATGAGAGCAGAGACGGCAGGAAGCTGCTAATTCGGAGTTCAAAGCCAGCATTAGCCAAACTTGCATAAACTTCCTAAAAAAAATTCTTCCAGGTGGTCACTATGACTCAAACAAACATGGGATGGCAATCAGATCTTTTGCTCCCTTGCCGTGACAAATTCATAAAGTTCCCACACTGCATGTTGGATGAACTAGCAAGTGAAAATGAGACTGGCTTATGAGGAGGAGCAAATTCCACGCAGCAAAATGGTTAAAAATCAGAGGGGCCCGGAGACGGCTTTGGACATGCCTGCCTCTGCAGAATCCATTTGGCAACTCTGCTTGGGGAAGCTTGGGCCCCATCAAGAGAGATGTCAAAAACAAGCAAGTTCTCCGTATCAGATGCATGGACTGATAAAAACACCCTAAGGCCCATGCATTTATTGATCACGTTCAAAACCAGCCAAATGGGTGCTGAAGATCTGTAGGGAACAGAGAGCTGTGCAGGAGGTTCATGAAATCATGTTCCAACCAAGGACAAAGGCTTCTGGCCAGGTTGTAACATTTGGGAAAGAAAAGGGAGGTGGTGAAAGGTCATCACAGAAGCTGAACCAGTGCCACCTTAACGGCAGCATGAAGAGAGCAGACAGCGGGCCTGGGAGGCAGCCACAGCCCTGCAGGGGATCAGACAATTCTCCTTCCTACACAGTCATTGGCTGCTAATGCTCAGCCCAAACTATTTATTAGTTACCGAGGCAACCACTAAAACAAATGCAAAGCTAAATGTCAGGCAAAGTGTTTACATGGAAAATACTGCTTTCCTTTGAGTCTGAGGGCTGGGAGTGCCCTGCAGACTGCGTCACCGGGCAGCACAGCTCAGGGCGCAGGCTGTCTGCACAACCCCAGGTGCACGCAGCAAAGCAGGAGCCCAGCAAACTCCCGCACAGGTCTGTGCTCACGCCCTGGGCTGGGCCATGCCGAGTGCTGCCACCCAGCTCGGTATCCACCCCTAGCTGAGACAGGGCAGGTCTGCTGGCCTAAAAGCACGCACTACTGTAGAGCAGTCCTGCAGCAGAATCGCTGTGCCAGCCTCTGCAGCCTCTCTGCGTGAGCCTCCTGTGCCAGGCCAGCCTGGTACTGCCCAGGTCTGGGGATGGTGCAAGCACAGGCCTGCCATGCCCAGCCCCTGCCTGCCAGCCTTCAGAGCAGATGTAAGATGCTGCACTTGGGAGCTCATTCCAGGGGTCTCAGATAACTAGGAACTGTAATGTGCCTGCTACACATCAAGCCAAATACCTTGTTTGGACCTGGGGAAGAAGACTGCATCTTCCCAAGCAGTCTGCCAGCTGGCTGCACCTTTGATGCTGGGCATCACTTAGCCAGCACAGATGTTCACAGCTAGGGCACTTGCCATACTGGAGAAGGTGAAAGTTTAGCATTTTCTAAACTATCCAGCTCGCTCTCTTTTATAAACCATGCCTTCCCGATTTTCAGGCAGAACTAATGGACTTAAGATGATCCCAAGGAAGTTGTATGAATCATAGGACTTCCTGAAACACATATAATTAAACTGCTGGGAAAACACCAGGATCTGAAGCTACTTGCAACAGACAAGCCTCCTTATAGCATTCTGAAGGCATGTCGTTTCCCTGTAAAACCACTGTTAACAAGTATAAATACATTTAGTAATGAAACAGGACTATCACTGCCAACAATGCAAAAACTGCCCTGTTGTAAGAGCTCACTTCAACCAGACATCTGCCCCTTGTGTTCCCAATTACTGGAAAGCTGGTTGGCTATAGCTATGGAAAGTGGACAGCTGGTTTTCTCCAATATTACACACACAGGAATCCTGGAGAATGGATCTGTTTTTACTGAGCCTCACACAACACGATGATATTCCACTAAGAGCAAAAACACACTCCTCCTTGAAATGACCCCTAGTTTTCTTTTAGGGGCAGGGAAAAAGTAGAAAGAGTGTGCAGGAAGTGGAGCGACAGCACCTTGCTACCATGTTCAAGCCAGGAATCTAAGACCAAGGACATGGAAAAGCACTATCCCTGGGTATTTTTTTTAGAGTTTTTAATCAATCATTATGACAACATGAGACTTTGGCAAGTTTGGCAAATAGGTGGTTCATAAACCCACTCAGAGTTTAGCACTGAAGTGCCTCAGCCATGAAACATCTAGTATCTGCTGCAAGAAGTTAAAGGCCTTGAAACCACATTATGGTCAGTGGGAACATGGTGCCTTCAACTACATGTGGACTCGCTCTCATCATTAAAAAGTACTGGCTGTAAAGCTTTACACTTTACATGGTTCACTGGGATTCAAAAGAAAGGAGAATCTGACTTGACATACAATTCCTGGAGACCATTGAAAACTATTATTATTCAGGCCAAAATACCTTAGAATGCAGAACTGGCAACACAGTTAGGGATGGTGCTGTCTTTAATCATACAAGATGAACATGCCAGTGAGTGATATTAATGTGTCTTATTTTGAACCTGTGCACGGGGAAAAAAAGAGAGCAACTCAGCTGTGCCTTTGTTAGTATTTTGAAATAAGAGTTCTCATTCATCTACACAACTGTACACATGATTAAACTTTAAAAAACCCACAGCTTTCAAAACTGGTAAGACAGTTTATTAGAGGGGAATATCTGATGCTGCTGTGGCCACTTGGGGCACAGGAAGGAAATCAGATTAGAATAGAGATACTTTAGAGCAGTGGCTGGCTACTGCATATAAGTGACCCTTTTTCTCCAGTTTTCCTCCGTGAAATTGAACTGTCTGTGTGACTGTGTCTTTGCCCTCTACAAGAAAGACAGTTAAAGTTTGATCACCTTCGCATCTAACAGCTGGAGGCTGGGAAGAGAGAGCAAAGACATCAGTAATGCAACACACGATCCATACAGAGTCTCCTTTAGCAGAAGTAGTGAGGACTTATAATTCTCAAGGCAACTACTCCCCATGCAATATGCTGGCAGTCCACTCATGAATGTGGACTGTGTGGGGGAAGCCACTGGTGTTAGACTTTCCTTGCAGCAGCTGCTACTCCCTCCCTGAACATCCTCCTAAATTTCATAGTTTCATAGTCTGTAGGGTCGGAAGGGACCTGAGCAGATCATCTAGTCCGACCCCCGCCATGGCAGGAAAGAGTACTGGGGTCAAATGACCCCAGCTAGATGTTCATCTAACCTCCTCTTAAACACCCCCAGGGTAGGAGCCTGCACCACTTCTCTTGGAAGCTGGTTCCAGACCCTAGCCGCCCCGACTGTGAAGTAGCGCCTCCTGATATCTAACCTAAACCTACCCTCTGCCAGCTTGTGACTGTTATTCCTGGTCACTCCTGGCGGTGCTCGGGGGAACAGTGACTCCCCCAATGCCTGCTGATCCCCCCCGACTAGTTTATAACAGGCCACTAGATCCCCCCTCAGCCTTCTCTTGTGGAGGCTGAACAGGTTCAGGTCCCGCAGCCTCTCCTCATAGGGCCTGCCCCGCTGCCCCCTGATCATACGAGTGGCCTCCTCTGGACCCTCTCCATGCCGTCGACATCCCTCCTGAAGTGCGGTGCCCAGAACTGGACGCAGTACTCCAGCTGCGGCCTGACCGGTGCCGCATGGAGGGGGAGGATCACCTCCCTGGACCTGCTCGAGATGCCTCTGTGGATGCAGGACAAGGTGCGGTTGGCCTTCCTGACTGCCTCCCCACACCGCCGGCCCATGTTCATCTTGGAGTCAATGATGACCCCCAGATCCCTTTCCGCCTCCGTGCTGAGAAGAGGGGAGTTACCCAACCTGTAGGTATGGTGCCGGTTGTTCCTCCCAAGGTGCATCACCTTGCACTTGTCTGTGTTGAAGCCCATCCTATTCTCGTCCGCCCACCCTTGTAACCTGTCTAGGTCGGATTGTAGCCTGTTGCATCCTTCCAATGTGCCCACGTCCCCCCACATCTTAGTGTCATGAGCAAATTTGAACAGGGTGCTTTTTACCCCTTCGTCCAAATCACTGATGAAGATGTTGAACAGTGCGGGCCCGAGGACCGAGCCCTGGGGGACCCCACTGCCCACGTCCTTCCAGGTTGAGAAGGACCCATCCACTACCACCCTCTGGGTGCGGCCCTCCAGCCAGTTGGCAACCCATTTGACTGTGTGGGTGTCTACACCACAGCCCCCAGTTTCTTAATGAGAACGGGGTGAGAGACAGTGTCGAAAGTCTTCCGGAAGTCCAGGAAGACGATGTCCACCGCTACCCCGCATATAATGATCTGGTGATCTGATCGTAAAAGGCCACCAGGTTGGTCTGACAGGGCCTGCCACTGATGAACCCGTGTTGGTTGCCCCTAAGCATGCAGTCTCCTGCTGGCCCCTTCTAGATGTGTGCCAGCATAATTTTTTCAAACAGCTTGCCTAGGATCGAGGTGAAACTAACCGGCCTATAGTTTCCTGGGTCCTCCTTCCTGCCTTTTTTGAAGATGGGGACCACGTTGGCCCTCTTCCAGTCCTCCGGTACCTCACCAGAGCACCATGAGTGCTCGTAAAGTTGTGCCAGGGGACTTGCAATGACCTCGGCCAGTTCCTTTAGAACTCTAGGGTGGAGATCATGGAAATGTCTTTCCACACCTTGGTCCCTTCTACCCACAGCTCTGCTGAGCTTGTTGTGGGCAGCAAGAATCCCAGTCCTTCACGGGAGAGCCGTGTTTGCTCTTTCCCCATCTCCAGTCTGATTCACCTTGTCGTGCTACTTCCCAATGACATGGTGTGGAAACAAGTTGTGCCAGGAGTGTATACCCTTACATATACTTTGTCTTTCTCGATTTGCCTCCTCACCCAAATTATTAAATTAATCTTCAGTAAAACAAGCTGATGTCACTTTTACAACATTTTTATAATCACAAAAATTCAGGTCACTGAAAATTTGAAGTGGACGTTACAAAATACTGTCTGGCTAGGAACATATTACAACTGTCCAGCTGAGCAAGCAACACAGCATGTTGCGAGTCCTTCAAAAGTCCTTGTTCATAGATTCATTCATAGATTGCAAGGCTGGAAGGGACCTTGCCTTACCAATTACTGAAGGAAATACTAGCAGCTGAATGCAGCAGTAGGAAGGGCTCCCCAGACCTGGAGCCCCATCATCATGCTGGGTCCTGCTTGAAACAATGCTAGCCTGTGGCATGTATAGGGACAATCCAAACCCATGTGCCATTGAATCACACATGCTATCTGCTAGACTCAGAATGGTTCACGATTTCTAGGTTTGGACATTTTTTTAAGGAATGATTTATCTCCCTAGCATTCCAGCTCTACCAGCCTGCATGAAATAAAATGGGAGGGCACCCAAGTTGGGTTTGGACGGTACTTATAAGGGCCACGTCTCTTGTTTTACCAAGTCTGCTGCCAGGCTCAAATGACAGTATGAAAGGAGTATGCATTTCCCAAGTCACCGTAATGGCATGCTGACCCAGAGCCCTCACAGAGGCCTTTAGATGTGAGCAATGTCGAAGCAGAAGCCAGAAAGAAAAAAACCCCAACACAATAAAAACACCCACCCACGTTAAATGTATGAAATTAAATCACACAGGACAAAAGGGCTCAGTTGTACATTTTAACAAAGTAAAACAAATCTTTATAAACACAAAACCAGTCTTTGCATGTCCACACAAAACTGAGACATATTATTTTAACAGCTGCTTTTGCTCTTTCATCTAGTTTTAAAAAGGTGCATTGTTTTAGAATGAACTGTTTCCTCAGATCACATCCAACAGTACTGTACAAGTGGTAGGACTGTGGGGTTTCCTGCTGAAATGTTTCCCTCCAAAACCCTGTGTGTAGGTTTTATTCCTTTTCCCCACATCTGGAGCATCTCCAGTGTTAAGACTGAGTCCCTGAACTAAAATACCTTCTGCTGGAAAATTAAAATCAGCTTTCATCAAGTCAAGTAATGAGCTCTGTCTTGTAGCCAAAGTCCCATCTTGCATTTTAAGCACTGAATGTAAGAAACAGAAACTTAGAGAAAACTGAATGATTTTGACTGCTTAAAATCACAAAAGCCTGACCAAATGCTCCTAGTCATCTAAACCACACTCACAAGATCTGAACAGGGTAAAGGCAGCAAACTGAAACCTTGTAGGCACCAGTTCACCAGCTCTTCAGTCTGAACATGCTTGACAATTACACAGGAAATATTATTTTGCTGCTTTTTATATGACAGCAAAAGCAGTTTGTGGACATCATTAACAGCATACTGAAGTGCATTTTATTGAGTTCCAAGCAGGGATGATATACAATGCTCTAAGGACACTAATCTTGATCTAAACCACATCTCTATATTTTTCCCCTCTTCTCTTTGATTTCTGTCTCAGCAGTCAAGTTTTTGGTCATAAGAAATGTCATTTTGAATGTAAAATAAAATGACTTAATAGACTGGGTCTGGGTTTTTCCCTGCTTCTTCCCATCCCCACTTTGCATCAGTACAGTGAGACACAAAGTTGGCAAATCATGATAACAGTTTAAAACAGAAAAAGCTTTGCGATAATAGCTCCTATAGCAGTAAATATAATCTGTATGGTCTGATCTGTTTAGTCTGCTACAGAGAAATATTTATATTTCTCCTCATTTTCCAAAGTGAGCAACCTAATTAGACAATGTTGCAAATGCTTCATTCCTTTTCTCATGCAGTTTTTAGCAACATAAGGCACCCAAATTCTTGAAGTCAACTGGAAATTATAAGGACTCTTGCTCACTGATGCGTGTGCTCAAGCTCTACAAAGCAGGAATGGGAGCTTATACATAAACATCAAGGAGGAAGCAGAACACAGACAATATTAATTCTATTCTTTGTTCATTATCTATCAAATCTTAGGTCCAAATGTTCAAACTGATGACAGAGGATACCCCTTGCCCAAAAGCTGTTCAAGTCTTCTAAAGGTTTCTGACAAGACATCCCATTTGCTGCACATCTCAGTAAGTTGAGATCTATTAAAGCAACTCTTCTAGAGTTCATATTCCAGCTTCACTCTCAAGTGTCAAAATACAGTCACCTTTTAGGTCATCTAGGGCAAAGGCCAACCAAGGTTGGTTTTTTTTAATAGTATGTTTACACAGCTTTTTGTCCAGTTTAGCTGTAAATGTTCCAAATAATGGGACCTACCCCACTTCCTTTCCTTAAATTTCCCACAAAAACAAATCTCTCCTGTTTTGGCAGTGCTTAAGAATCTCCTGCGGATTGACGCTATTTCTGTCAAGGGCCTCCCATCTTTGCAATATGTAATCTTTGTATATGCAGTTCTAACATGCACTGACCTTTTGCTGGTTCCATGCAACAGCTTGATGTCATACCCATTTTATTATTGGTCATAAATGGAGGTTGAGATGAGAGTACCATTTTTGAAGTGGCAGGAATTTTCCAATGGTTTGCTTGGGCATTGTACACTAGAAGCAGAAGTCTGCCTCATTTTTTAAACTGCCACACTCACAGTTTCTGCTGGGAGCCTTGGAGGTTCAGGACAATTGAAAATCAACAACTCAGCTTAGTTGGAGCCTAATGTTGGGGGTCCAAATGTGGAAATGTATTCTGTGTTTATATTTTAGGGACACAATACATCTCGTGGTGCTACCTTAGTAAAAATGAGCTTGTTCATCCAGATAATATCTGTCTTTGAGACACAAGGCAAACATTCACTTGAGAGTACATGCAACTCCAGCGTTATATTGAGAAGGCAGCCAGGGAACACTCAGAAACATTGCATCTGATAAAATTTTCCTTATATTTAAAAGGATGCAGCCAAGCTATGAAGATAAATTTCAGTCTATACAAACACTTGCCCTCACTGACTAGAAAAAAAACTTTAGAAGCTCAAAACAGAAACCTGTGTCCAGACACTTCTCACCTACTTGCACTGCATGCACACACCAGCGTATGACTGTAGGACTGTCCAGGGAGACTGTTACACACTCAGCTGCTATTGTCCTCAAGGCCTGAGCTGCAAACAGTGCCTGGTTATTGGATGGCTAAATCTTAAATGCAGGCAGGCATGTTTTGAAGAACTTGTTTTCCAAACCACCATTCCCAGCTCCCAAACCCCCATCACAGGCAGAATGACATGGTTTCTGGAAACATATACCCTATAAAAAGGTAGGTCACATTTTGCGCCAACCAACCTCAACAGTGTTTCTTTAATCAAACATGTTTCCTAGTTTTGGTAAAACAAGGCTCCATTTCTATTACTTTAATTCATACTGCATAATATCTGTAGTGTTTGCTCAGTTAAGTCAAGGAAAGCAGTGTCTTGTACCCAGGTTCCCACAAAACACTTATAAAGACTGTATGGTGCACAGATCCAACTGAAATACGGTGGCTTAATGAAGGTTGTTATTTAACCTTAAACCTGGTAAAAAGGCACTAAGTACATCTGCAACGAAAGAGCTGTGCTGTCCCAAGTCACTGAAACCAAATTCCTTCACAGCAACATGAATGGTATGGTCTCCCTCTTCAGTCTGCTTCCAAACAGCAAGGATGAAATTGTGCTTGTGACACTTTATTTGCATGACAACAAAGTGATCCTATAAAATGCCCATCAACCCATGACGCACTGGGAGGGAGGGGACGAACGGTGTTGACTGTGTTGCGATAGGCTGCAGTAGTTAGTCTTAGCAGACGCTGTTGTCACATGAGGACAACGGGCTCCAGTCATGATCGCTGAGGAATTCTATTACATTACGAACCCCTACATATGCTAACTGATCCCAGGAAGTCGCTACGCAATCCTGCCCCACCCATGCATGATGGGATTTCCTCGCTTCAGCTGCATTTGTCCCTTTACACAGAACTGCGCAGGAAGAACTTACCTATTACTAACTTACTGCACTTAATCAGACCCATTAGAAGCGATACAGTTCTGCTTTCTATTTATTTGATAGGCACTAATGAAAAAGCACAACGTTGTAAAAAAACAGCAACTCCATTCACTTTCTCCATCCACTAGCTATTCCTCAGGAACCAGTTGTCTGCTTGCAACTTAGCAGTCTTGCTCAATGACTCCTCTGCCAGAGAATGCCTTTTCGTTAGTGGCCACCTGACGGAAACAGGTCCGACAAAGAAGCACTGAGCAATGCCACCAGGGATGATGGTTCCTGGCAGGTTCTAATGCGGTAACAAGGCCAGTGGGGAGACAGACTTGGCTGGCAGCGCTGGCACCCTGGCCAGCTTGGGATTAGCTCTGGAGACAGACACATTGTGCTGGAATTTCTCTATACTTTCACTCATAGGTAAGGACAGAGAAAAATACCCCGCTGGCTTGCACAGTGGCTATTAAAAATGTGGATTTTGCCAACTACTGACCTAAAAATGCTCCTTTTCCAAATTCAGAGAAATTACAGATAGATAAACTCATCTTTTCTAACACTGAATACAAGGTTCACCTACAGTCTCTGCAAGTGAAGAGTTACTTCTGAAATCAAGCTACTTTCACTTACTTTTATAAAGTTAAGAGTATTTGCCATTCTACTGCAAATCAGAAAGGAAAATTCCCTTCTTGACCCCTGCAGGGAATCAGTTTGCAAACATGATATCTGAATCCCCAGATCTTAATTTGCCACTTACAAAAGGAGTTATATAAAGTTATCCAGCTGTTTCTGTAACATTGCTAAAATACTTGACTCTGTCCAACTAGGAAAGTGAATTCCCCAGCTGACTACATGATGAGCAACTTACTGTCCACTGATTGCCTATTTCACCCCGTGGTCACTTCTACATCATAGTGGAAGCATACTGAGAGATCAGGTGCTCACTTTAGAAAATGACATCAGTGATAATTCTATGTCTGTCTTAGGAAATGAGACTGGAAATTTTTGGCAGTTAACTTAGTCAAATGAAGGCTGACAGGACAGAAGGGTTTGTATTTAGTATACTAGGGGGTAAGCAGCAGTGAGAGAGAAGAGCTATTTAAGCGAAAGGAAAATGCTGGCTCAAAAAAGGTTTAAATAGCCATGGGTAAATTTGGGCTGGAAATCAAAACAAGGTTCCTAATGTCAGAGCAGTGAGGTTGTGGAACAACCTCTCAAATGCAGCAGACAGAGGAAAACTCAACTGGTTTAAGGATGGAGTTTGATGTATTTATGTATGAATGCAATTATGTGACATGGTTCCCCAAAACAATGGAGACTGGACTTGATGACTGACACAGCCCTTTCCAATACGTGTCTTCCTGTTATATTTTCTGTATCACCGATACCAGGGGAAGCTCAAAGTTGAGAGACTTTAGAGTGAGGCACCGATTTTCTAATGGATCTTTTAGCATACTTCTCTAATGACAATAAAAAGAAGATTTCCCATTGGAATGACATTCTCCCCCTGCCCCTGAAAACCCAGAAACTCCAATTTCACAAACTACAGGAAAAGATTTGTGTAACGGCAGATATAATGCTCACAAGCAAACATTCACAATCACTTTTTGTACCTGCAAGATCTTCCTTGGAGGAGACCAGACGAGGAGAACTGTTTCCTGGCTCAATTCTTAAGGATAATCTGGAAAAGAGTTTTAGACACATCAGTAGTGAAGGGGCTCACTGAAGGCAGAGGGGCAAACAGATGTTTTTTCTGTTTGTTTAAAAATTTATTTTTCAATGTTAGACTCAATTTTATAGTCTCACAAAGACTGTGACTACCCAGATTACATGCTTGAACAAATAAATGCTAGCAATGAGTACAAAGTGAATGCAATAAGCAATCTTGTCTTCTACATATCTAAATACAAAAGGAGACCATCCTTGCCAGGCTTCCAGACTGTGTGTTACTTTCTGAAAAGTAGGCAATAATGGTATGAAACATAACAGGCCAACAGAAATTACTTGTCACTGAAAAGCAAAAATTCTAATCTGGTCTGAATAGTTATTTATTTAGAAGTATAACAGAACAATTGCCAGGTTCCTAAAGTAAAATCACTGATCTTTAAATCCAAGAGAGAAACTAATAGCAATGTTTATAAGAAAGAAAGAGAGAGAGAAAGACACAAAACAACCCCTCGCTGCCCCTCCAAGAAACCCTAATTGAAGGTAAAATTCACTAGAAAACATAAAAAACTGAAAGTTAGGAAATGTAGACTGCATCCTAATGACTCAGTGAGAGCAGAGCTCAGTATGTGATCCTGTAGTAATGTGCAGTGAGAAATACGTATTTTACAAAAAATGACATAACCCCGCCTGTCAAGACTTTACACTGTACTTACTGCTCTCATATATCCAAGCATCCCCGACATACCTCTCTGTCATTTGCTGCATCTCCCTCCTGCCGCCCACTGTTCTCCCGCATATTCTTAACTTGGCATCCTCTGCTTTGAACGAGTATTTTTTAGAAGAAAATTCATACCAGACTAATTTAGAGCATCTTGTTTTGAAGTGCGTGGAGGGCATAAAACTGCTAGACATGCAGTAATTAAGAGCACAAGTGATTTCATACTTAATACTTTTGCAAAATCTTTGAGATTAACATTAGAAACCCAAATTTAGTGGCCTTATAAAACTCAAGCCCTTGACTTTGTTCTCCTCTTGGCACCTGGCAAGAGGCACATGTACTGCATAGCTCTCCTCTCACGGAAAAACAGAGTACATTCACCTTCCCATTCTTCACTTAGCCAGGTAGAAATGCTGTTGCCTTTGTTGCACTGATTCGTTCTATGAGATACAGAGCTTTATACTAATTTATTTAGATATGTATATTGACCAATTATAAAATGGAAAAATATTGGCCTGATTCCTCCAGGCCCACAATATCTTTATTCTTCAGCAAACACAAATCTTTGTTCAGTCAAAATGCTCAGCAGCATATCCTTAATATAATGAAAATGTGCTGTAGTCTGGTCCATTTCCCAGAATCCTCATATTTAATCCAAAAACATGTATTCATCACTTCTCTGGTCTGTGCATTCCTGCTCCCTTGGATTAGCCTGCCTGACATCCGGTTTTGCAAAAGTGAGGAGAAACTCTGTGGTCCCCTGCAAAAGTAATGGGAGTTATTTTAACCACAGTAAAGAAAGAAATGGGGTGCTGCACGTACCAGGGAAAGCAAGGAAGGAAATTTATGGGGTGCATTGTCATAAAGAGAGTGAGGATTCAGAGGCCTTGTGTGGAGAAGAGTGCAATCCCTGCAATTTAGCCTCCCTGCTCCCATGACAGACACGGCTGGCATGGACCTCTATAGGGCTGAAGGCTCCATGGCAGGCCCTCAGTACCCTCAATAGCTGCCCCCACCGCAGCGCCCTCTCCGTAGAGCCGGGAGCCTACTGTGCTCTTTCTCATTTGCTGTATGCCTGATGTGCAACTCAAAATACTGAAACAGCAGCACTGAGAAGCAAGACCACCACAGACAGAAAGATTTCATGCTTCTTCAGTCTTGTGACTGCAAAAGATTTAAATTTATGCACTGTTTTTTCCAGAGAGGTATTTCAGTCCTCACAAACAGTAACACTTTCCTTAATTCTTCACTGTCTGTGAAATCAGTGAGGTACAGGAGGAAGGGCTGCCACACCAGCTCCTCCAGACTAAAGTGGTGTCATATCAAATCCTGATTAGACTAAAGCAAAGTAGCAGTTTCACCACCTCTTAGTCTAGGTAGCAAACATGCTAATGAACTTGAAAACACAAGCAACAGCTGTACTGACCCCACCATACAGCAACCGGTACTGGCAACATGTTCCTTTACAGGTGTCACTGGTCTGTAGAGTTAAACCACCGCTTCTCTCAAATCGAGAGGTCAGCGATAAAGAGAACAGAGTGCAAACATCCAAATCTCAGTGGTTTAAGAAACTGAGGTGGTACATTAAACATTTAAAGACTCTGATGCTGGCAACTGTTTTGATTGAGAATTTACTCTGTTATGTGAGATGAAAGTAAAACAGACACAACAAACAAACATCTGAAACTTTACAAAGGATTGTATGTCCTTTTGTTATCCTTGTGAATCTTCAAAAAATAACAACATGCTTCTTTTGAAAGCCAGTGAAGAGGAAATTCATATAATATAACCTACAACAAGTTTCTGGTGTGGCTGAAAGCAGCTTGATGTGGCTGTACAATTGATAAGCTTTCCCAATGAATTCTTTTGATCGTGCTGTAACAAATGCCTATCATCTGAGAATTCCCTGGGATGTGGAGAAATAACCAGATGTTGTTCCTGTAATCTTGGTCCTGGATCATCTGTGCCTGTGCCTCCATAATTGTGGAAACACTCCAGCATGTAATTCTTTGCTTTGCAGTTCTCTATATGTTACTTCTCACCCCACTCCATTCATTTTTTAGGTTGATCTTCTCTGCTCTACTTCTGAGGTTTCGTGTTATCGCAGAATGCTCAGTTCTTAGACGTTGCACAGTTTATTTTTTATTTCCTGTTGGAAATAAAGCTACTTGCTGGGGTTTTAAGATTTTAATATCACACTCATCAATGTATATACCGGGATTCAAGGAGCTTATGCAACATGGATTGTTTGGGTTTTACTTTCATCTCACGTAACAGAGTAAATTCTCAATCAAAGCAGCAGTGGCGGAGCCTTTTCAGCATTATACCACCAATCCTTCCATAACATTTTTTTGTTCATTTCTAAAGTTGACCTCCAATATTACTATTTACTTCAGTATACACCTGGTAAAACTTTAAGCAAAAAAACAGTCCGGTACGTTGCAGGGCCATCACAATTTCCTCCTCCTAACTGTTATCTTATCTTGTAATACAAGGCATCAGTGAGGTTGCGAAAAATGTCATCTTAGAGCAAACAGGATTGTTGGGCTGGAAGGGACCTCATGAAGTCATCCTGTCTAGCACTATCATCCTCGGTAAATGGCAATAGCAGGATAATGGAAAAGTGACCATCCACCTGAGAAGCCCTGCAAGACATGGTCTTTGGGGCCTATTCTACAGAGTCATGGTGCGTACCTTCATTGTTTTCATGTCCTTTGTGCATATTTTATCCTCACCAATAAAATGGAGCAGCAATGACTTAAAATCTCTTGATATTAATTTTTTCCTTATAGAAGAAAAACAGCTTACGCCTGTGTTGCCTCACAAGACACAATACCCTCACAAGGACCTCTAGATTTTGCCAACGTAAGAAAATCAGTATATCAATCAATCACTCAGTCAGTGACAGGACTTCAGAAAACAGTGAAAATGGCCCTCTATTTCAAGGGTGCCATGCACCCACCCTGTACAGCTCGGCCCCAGAGGCCAGCCAGGCATGGGCGCATGTGGAGACAGTGTCTTAGCTCAGAGCACTTCCCACAGGCCCAGGAAGGGCTCTCCCACCACCCTGCAGGAGTCCCATCTGCTGTTTTTTCCTTCTTTTATCAAAGGTGCATGATAAAAGCAAGCAAGTCGCCCCCTTTCCCAGTAGTCTGGCAGGGCAACAGCCACACCTTGTTTTGTTAGCACAGAGAGAGCTGTCCCACCAAACCTGTCCCAAGAAGTGCTGGCTGCTGTTCAGTCAGTGCAAAAAGTCAGCTGCTTCTTCCTAGAGCGCTGCAGTTCTGCACATCTCTTGCTTTGTGAGAGGAATGACAAGTTTGGTGAGCTTGTCACCCTCAATCACACAAAGTAGCATGTTGATTCCTCTCGGCCCATTTGCAGGGAGAAGTACTGGTTGGCACAGGGGTGACCGATTTATCCAAAGGGGACAGCACAGCATCACTGTCTAGCCTGCAGACACAGCTTTGGTTTCTGCATCTGCCGCAGGAACGGATCCAGGATCTGGTAGGTAGGATCCCCTAAGAGGCCAGTCTGAGGGGAGAAGGAGCCCAGGAGTTGGCTGTGTTTTAAGGAGGCCCTTTTAAGGGTGCAGGAGCAAGCTATCCTGATGTGAGAGAAGAGTGGGAGGTGCCCAGGACACCAGGCTGGCTGACCAGCAATCTCTTCAATGAGCTGAAACCCAAAAAGGAATCATACAGAAAGTGAAAACTTGGTCACAGCACTAGGAGAGCGTGTAAGAGTATCATACCGGCTGCAGAGAGAAATTTAGGAAGGCCAAGGCATGAAGTGAGAGGCAGCTGGCACGGGCCATAAGGCAATAGGAAGGGATTCTACTTGGATGTAAAAAGTAAGAGGAAGACAACAGAAAGCTGAGCCCCCATGGACTGTAGAAGACAATCTAGCTACGGATAATGCCAAAGTATTGAATGCCTTTTTTACCTCAGTCTTCACAAACAGGGTCAGCTACCAGATGATGGGAACAGTTGGCAGCAAAGACAGGGAAGGAGACAAACAGCCTAAAGTAGTGGAAGAACAGGTTAGGGATTACTTAGAGAAAAGAAACGCATTCAAGTCAGCAGTTCTCAAAAAGGATAGCCAATGTCTCTGAAAGACCTCTGTCAGTCCCTTCAGTACCCCAGAGTGCACTGCAGTCTAGGCTACTGAGGGAGGCACTCTAGGGGCTTCTATACGTGTACCCGATGTAGGCTCCGATGCATCACGTTTCACATGCATTCAGCATCCTAGCGCTTCCAAGTGGCAGCAGGGATGCTTTATAATGCTTGTTGAATGAGCTCAGCTAACGTGCCCCTGCTGCCATTTTTAAGCATGGGATGCAGAGTGTACAAGATGCTATGGGAGCTTGAATTAGAGTGGCTCTGGAGAGCTGCTTTAATTAAAATGCCCCTCCAACCCTACCCTGGAGCACATATAAAGATGCTCTAGGGTACAGAAGCAACTGGCTGAGGTAATTTCAGAGACATTGGCTATCCTTTCTGAGAACTTGTAGAATTTGGTGAGGTCTCAGATGATTGGAAAAGGGTAAATTTAGAAGGAGGATCTGGGGAATTATAGACCAGTCACAGAACAAGTCCTCAAGGAATTTACTGTGTAGAACCTAAAGGAGAACAAAGTGATCAGGAACAGCCAGCAGCATGTCATGCCCCACAACCTGATTTCCTTCTGTGATAAGGTGATAAGCTCAGTGGATGCAGTAAGAGCAGTGGATATGATATAATTTGATTTTAGCAAGGCTTTTGACACTGCCTCCCATGACATACTCATTAACAAGCTAAATAAATACAGTCGAGGTGAAAGCCCTGTAGGGTGGGGATACATAACTGGTTGGATCATTGTACTCAGTGAATAGTCATCAATGGCTCAATGTCTATCTGGGAGGAGATATAAAGTGGGGTTCCCCAGAGGTCTTTTCTGGGTCTGGTGTTGTTTAACATGTTTATTAATGAACTGGAAAGTGGGACTGAATGCACACTTAGCAAATCTGCATATGACACTAAGTTGTGTATGGCTAGGATCCAGAAAGACCTGGACAGACAGTAGAAATGTGTCTGAAATCAGAGTAAATTCAACAAGGAGATATGCAAAGTCCTGCATTGGGATGGAATAACTGCATATAGGGATACACCAATAAAGGTTTTTTCAACAATACCAACGGCCAATTATTAACCAGCCGTATCGATCGATGCTGATCCGATTCAACTGCAAATATGCAGCCCAGCAGTTTGAAATCTCTGGGGGAGAAAAGGGGTGAGGGAAAGGGAAAGGGCAAGGGCACGAGAGGGGAAGCAGACTGAGGCCCCCCACAGTGAGGAAGGGAATGGGGTTAGGGCAGGGACAGGCGCTGCCCAGCCAGGGTAGGGTGTGGGGTGGAGCCAAAGGCGGCTTGTTCAGGGGTGGCTCCTGCCACTGTGCGCACCTCTGGGGGAGGCACGGGGGGGACACACACCCCAGATTTGTGCACAGAGCAGGGGTGTACTGCCTCTGTGGGATGAGGCCACAGGCTGCGCTGTCCTGCTCCCGATGGGGAGGGCTGGGCCGGGCCAGGGCTGTGCTCGGGGCAGGTGGCAGTGGCGCTGGGAGGGGGTGCTATGGGGTAGGCTCAGCCACCCCAAAATTCACCACAGTCTGCCCATAGCCCTTCCTCTCAGCACTGCTGCCGCCTTCTCCTACACATCCCAAGCCCAGCCCCAGCCCAGCCCCTGCCAGGAGGAGGCCAGCGCAGCCCCCGGCCCTGGCCCCAGCCCCAGCCTGGGGTATCACTGTCACCACCCAGGCATTGGTCTCTGGTAGGGCTCTGCATAGCTCAGGGCACAGAGACCCTGCAAACCTTGGGGGTGCTTTGCCACCAGTAATATTTCTGGGAGCTTCTTTCAGCCCAAAGCATTCAAAGATAGTATCAGGTAACTGAGGGAAAATAAAAAGATACACTTTACTGGCCCAGCAAAGGCATGGAAAGCCTCTTCTCTCGCTCTTACCACAGTGTAACACAGCAAGGCATGCTGTAACCTGACACCTTTACTGAGATCCAGGGAGGAAAGGGGGGTAGCACAAGGAAGTCAGAATACACTTTAAGCTAACATAAAGACGTGAATCTTTACAGAAATTGGATGCAATGATCCTTTTAAGAGATGACTGACTGGCCTACACACAATTCCTAACTCCAGGCTAGTTTCCAGGTTTTTTTTTTTACTTACAGTAAATCTCCATGCAGAAGAAGCATGGAGCCTTTGCTAGCTGCTTTCAAAACGCCTGCTAGAGGGAGAGAGTGCTCCTCCCACCCCCTAGGAATTTATCTGACCAGCCTGTACCAAGAAGAAAGCCAGGAAAGAGAGGGGTCACCTAGTTTGGCCCAAGGGAGGGGCAGAGAGAGGGGGATTTCTTCACAAGTGTCTCCTGCAAATCAAGGAAGATGTGGACAGATTGGAAAGAGTCCAGCAGAGAGCAACGAAAATGACTAGAGACCTGGGAACCATGACTTATGAGGACAGGCTAAAAGAACTAGGGGGTTTTGTCAGGGGAAGAAAAGACTGAGGTGGGAGGATTTGACAACAGTTTTCAAATACCTGAAAGGTGATTACAGAGAGGATGGAGACAGACTATTCTCTGTGGCTACAGGGGACAGGAGTAGGAACAACGGCCTCAAGCTGCAAGGAGCAATTTAGGCTGGCGATTAAGAAGAACTTTCTAACTACGAGGGTGGTCAAGCACTGGACCAGGCTACTTGGAGAAGTTGTGCAATCCCCATCCCTGCACGTTTTCAAGAGCAGACTGGACAGACACTTAGCTGGGATGATCCTGCCTGGATCAGGGGGTGAGATTAACTGACCCCCTGAGGTCCCTTCTAGCCCTGCTTTCCTATGATACTATGATCACTAGTGGTACTCTTCATTCAGGCATGAGTCCTGCCACAATTAACTCACTATGCTTAAAACACAGGATAGCTGAAAGCGTGGAAATGAACTGCTACACAAGGAGATGGTAGTTTTTAAGACTATACGCAACTCTTAATACTTTCTTGTAATGGGTTATTTTGCCTGGCCAGAAACAGGACACAGAAATAACTTAATGAACCCAGAGACTAATCAGCTGTGGAGTCATTTACATTTAGCACCTGCCAAACTAAGGTCTTCAAAGTCCTGGTGCCACTATAACGCGAATAATAATCTGTCTTTACTTGCATGCTACACACACCTTCCCTCAAAAATGTAGCCAACCAAAATTGGGGAAGAAGGGATGTTTTCAGCAAGAAAGTTGATTTCCATGCCAGGATGGAGGTACAGGGACTCTGCTGCGGCCGTCCTGCCTTCCCCAGTGCATGCAGGAGATGCAGACTCGGCATCTCTCACCCTCTCCTTGCAGTTCCAAAGTTCAAGCTTTAACTGTGCCCCAGCTACGGCTGCAGCTCCACATTCAGCCACAATAAGCCCACAAGGGCTCTGGGAATTTTTTTTCTTCATTCTGCCATCCCAAAACAAGGTGTGTGTCTTGTTTGTGGGGGTGTTGTCTGTGAGAAATATGGTAATAATAATCTTCATATTGGCTTTAGCCAGCATTGTGCAGTAGCACAATGCTCTTCATGCTGTTGTCTAATCCAATATTGGAAGTGCTGGATGGGATTGTATCATGGTCCTTGAGCACAATCCAAAATTTTATTCCAATTACCACTTCTGTGCTCCAAGCAAAAATGAAGTATTGGAAGCTTAAGAAAACACACTTGAGCTGATGGCACAGATATGCTGTACTAGCACAGAGAGAACTCACAAACAGTTTCACCATCTTCGTCATTCCCAAAAATGCCTTTTTCTTTTGGCAGATTAAGCTCTAGACTCCAGGTTCTTAGCATGGGCAAATTCGTCTTTAGAGGAATGCAGGGCTCCTCCATGAAAATCTATGGAAACCTATTTGGATTCTTGTTTGATCTGAATTATAATTTGAATGCCTACAGCAAAGCAAGCAGACTCCAGCTCCTGGACGGTAGCACTACAAAAGCAGCACATAGCAGTAACAGTACAACATTTTGTTAGTTTGTCAAAGGAATAACTCTAGGGAGTAGTGAGAAATTTGTGAAGGAAGCACATAGGCACTTTTTAATCACATACTTAAGTGCTTTGCTGAATCAGGGCCTAAGTGCTTTGCTGAATAGTAATCCATTTAAGCAGGCGCTTAAAGTTAAATACGTATTTAAATACCTTGCTGAATCAGGGCCTTTTAAAGGCAGAAGATGGTTGTTTCAAGAAAGCATGAAGAGACTGAACAAGCTATTTCATGCTTGGTTCTGGCCATGGTGTTTGAAGGGTGTTTTGAGGGACTGTGCAACAGGGTGCAGGAGCATTCACTCACAGACAGCATCTGGAGGCTTTTTGTCAACATCTGGCAAAGGACAAGCAATGCAATATTCTGCTGAAACCTTAAACAGTACACTCTGTTGTTTATTTCCCAAATGATTTCTGTTTAAACAGAATTTAAGGGGAAACAGTCAACTTGAAATCCTAGTCTATTTTAAAAATGAATTAGTTGTTTAAAGTAGCATGACTGCTAATTTTTGTGGTTTTACAATAATATTTTCCTATTTTTAAACATATTCTCTTCTCTGTTGCTGAGAGCAACTCAGGTAAACAAAAGCAAGAATGACTAGGGGGGTGGACTAGAGAGCTGTCAACACTCTTTCCAACCCTGTGAGTCTATCAGACTGCTGTCAAAATGACACATGCTTTCTGTCCTCTCCATGTAAAGTTATCTTAGCTGATACTCATAACAACGATAGGTACAAACATCAATCAAAAGAGTATGGTTTTTAAATTAATTGTGTCCCTTCCCATTTAAGTCAAGATCCAAATTTCCATCCTAAAGTGTCATGCTTAAATAAAAATGGGCTCACTGAGTTTTCCTGCTAACTTTAATGATACTTTCATCCCTGTCTAGGGTGCATTGTTGGGGCTGTTCTGGGTTTTTTAAAACAACTATAGCTTCTAGGAAGACACTGAGAACTATGGGATGTTACTTTCTGGAAGGAAAAAAGTCTGGCTAAAATTTTAATTTTTCAGAACTATGAAAAGTTTTCGGTTTGGATTTGATGGTCTTTGTTGTTTCTAAAGGCAAGCTATTTTGCTTTCCATTTGCAAGCTACCACAGTGGCACCTATTATAACAATACACCAATGTTACAATGAATAGTCTAAGATCCTTCAGTGAGTGAAAGAAAGCTGGAATGAACTGATGATCTCTGTGATATGGAGGAAGAAATACCTTAAATTACATTTTGTAAACGCATTGTTTTCAGTGCTCTGTTTCTGTGATCAATTGTGTGCGCCAAAGGGTAATGATTTCACCTTGTTTTTGACCACGATGACTACACACAATTCCTGTTTGTAACTGAGACAGCGATTAAAGAAATGCAGATACAGCCATCATTTTCTGTTTACAATAGGACTGTCCAGCGGGACAGAATGTTTGTTTTAATGTGATAGTACGAGTGAGGCTAGCCTAGCATATCCATTAACTCTACCACCCTACCATCTTCCTAACCCTATTCCTAAAAGCCTAATTAATTTCCAGATGCTTTCTCTCTTTTGGAGACAATGATAACTAACAATACTAACACAGCACTGGTACTCTCTGCTGCAGCTGACAGAGACAAGATATGCTCCCAACCCAACAGCGCTTCCAGTCTAAAACAGGACAAAGCCCAGGTGGGATGGGAAGCAGGGAGGGAACGTTGTCTGGGGTGTCGAAACTGTGATGGGCCTTGCTCACGACCAATACGCTGGGCAGAACATGTCTTGGGATCTCTCCCAGCTGATGTGACTTCAGTAATTACTGTGCATTAAACACAAGGCTCTACAGGAGATGAGTCGGGGGAGGAAAAGCGGCACGAGCCGACAGAGCACTGGTACAGGGCTCAGGAAGTCAGGATCTACTGGCTCTGCCCCTGGGCTGCAGGCAAGCCAGGGCACCTCCCTTCACTGCCCTGAACCTCAGCATCCCCATCTGTAAAGTGGGGAACATGGCACTTCCTGTGTTGGGCCTCTACGATCTCTAGAGAAAGGCCACTGCTCAAGAAGCAGGTGCTGTCTGTCTTCTGGCGGCTGGCCAGAGCTGATGCACATTTACTCAGCGAGGGAGGGGAAGCCTGCCGCAGAAGTCTGGCAGAATCCCCTCCCCTCTGGACTGCGCAGCGTTGTTGGTGGCCCCCATCTTCTCTGGCCCTTTCCCTAAGCTGCCAGAACCGTCAAGACTCTTTCACCCGCTGTGTGGGTGAAGTTCCCTGCTGTGGAAACTGTTTTTTCTCCTGTTTATTTTGTCGAAGGCTCACCGCATTCTTACTTTTTCCAGAAACAAAGACAGTACAAAGAATGCTTAGATAACCAGCAATGGTTGCTACTCAAAACCCTAAACACAAGTGGGATCAATACCTCTTTGGTATGAATGCAAAGCAGAATCGGACACTTCAGGGCAGCTGCTCAAAGAGAAACAGCCAGTCAGGAGATTTAAGAAGTACAAGAATCTGCCTGGACCTACCCAAGCAAGTGTTTAATCCCAGAACAGAATAAGAATGCAACCGCTGGTAAATCGGGTCCTGTAGTGTCCTCTTTCCCCCCTTGGCAAGTATATGAGAGGAAGGAAATTAGAAGCACACACCCAGGGATGTGGACTTTCTGGGCTTGGTTCTTAAGAGTATTTAGGCATTATACTCACTCAGCATTGAAGTCTCATGGGCCATAAGGTTGGGTGGCTTGCTTCTACGCCACCCTGAGGTCTGTAGTGCATGCAGCCCTGGTCTGCAAGGTCCCATTTTCAAAGGTGACTTCAAAGGGCCCAGTGGTTTTTGGTAATGGTTTGGCTTCTAAATGCCCAAGGGCCAGATCTAGCAAAGGACCGGGCACTGGGTCTCTTGCAGTGGGATCCAGTACCCTGCAAGGTGCTCATAGTGCACTGTCCCGGGAAAGGCAGGTGCCTCAGGTTGGGGCCAAAATAGCCAGCTAGCTAGGGAGGAGCTGCTGGAAACCAGCCACCTTTCACTGGCTAAGATTCAGGAATAAGGCTGGGGGCAAGACTGGACCCCTGTCACCACTGCATGGCGAGTGCTCAAACCATTAAGCTATTGTGGAAAGGGGGCGGGGGGGGGAACACCCTTATGCTCCAGCTGATGGAGCGGCAATTCACAGGAGCCTTGCACTGCCCGCGTGAATCCGGTGTGTGGTGAGAATGCCTGTTGGATCGAGCCCAGCGGGCGACTCCAGCAGAGACGCACAAGACAGCTGCCAGACTGCTCAGGCCTATCCAAACTGAGGGCCTCTGGACATACGCCGAAACACAACTCTCAGGCAGTTGGGAAGCTTTAAGGACTGAAGCTGGGGTGCCGACAGAGTTCAGGTGCTACCAGAGTGCAGTGGCAGCTACTGGGAATTTCCTGGACTGCAACTTTATACTTAAGGTGCCTAAATCCATGCCAGCCCTCAGCCCAGCCAGCTCTGGCAGTGTTTGTGCCCCTCTGTCACTCGCTCCTAGCTCACACAACATCTCTTCCTCTTCCAGGGCCCTCAAGATTTCCCAGTGTTCTACTGTTCCCTGTGATGTCTCTCCTTTCAGCGCTGGCAAGAATAACCCACTCAATCATGGATGGGTCTCAGTAAGGTAGTTTTTTTCCCAAGTCGACTCAGTCATTGACAACTTAGCCACTTTGAAGGAGTGTAGTGGGGACTGGCTTGTCTTCACCGCTGTTTTGGTTCCTGGGTGTTTTCCCCTTTAACTCTGCAGCAAGTAACACTCATGACTGCACACACAGGTGTTGGAGGCAGCTGAATAAGAGAGGTGATTGATACAAGATGTAGGAAAGAGACAAGCTGTGAAGGTCACTGAAGGTGCAAACTAGGGTTTGAAGTAATGGAGAAAAAAGAGCCAGTGGAGGCATGCACAAAAAGGGGAGACTGGATCAAAAGATGAGCCGGGATAGCAATTTTTGCAGCAGCATTCTGGATGGATATGAATGAGACAGAAGGTGAGTTGTCAAGGCCAGAGAAGAGGATGTTGTAGTAACTGAGAAGCAAGATGAAGAGTCTTAATAATGCTGGTGGACAGGAAAAGCTGTATCCCAAAAATGTTCAATGGGAAAACACTGTGACACGTAGGCACAGTCTGTATGGGCAGATCTAAAGAACAGGCTGAGTTGTGGAGGACACCCAGCTGATGAAGCCAATGGTGCTGTCCACAGCAATGAACACAGAGAATGAGGAGGACTTTCAGGAAAACCATTCCCTTTTACAGGTCTGGAGTGCAGCAGCCAGCATCAGCACAGTGACTGCAGCAGGCTCTGTGTTTGCAAAGGCAAGGTGCACAGGTAGAAGAGAAGGGGCCAGCCCAAGAGTTGGAGGCAGAATGAGGGGCGTCCTCCAAACGACACACTGAAGGAGCAATCAGAGACAGACAGCACAAGAATCATGAAAGGAACAAGTCACAGAAATCAAGGGAAGGTGATTTCTTGAGGACAGAAGCCTGGTCAATGGCCCTGGGGGACTGCTGGGAGGCTGAGGAGGATGGTTATCCTGTCCATGGCCCACAGGGAGAGAGGGCAGCTATTTGTCTGTCCCTGCTAGTAATTTAGTGCCACCAGCCTGCATTAAATCTGGGCAAGCAACCCTTTCTCCATGGCACCAATGGTACAAAGCTCATAATTCCCCACCCATCGTTATGCAGACAGGGACTGGACAGTTCTACGGGTGTGTGTTGTTATACCCAGCTTTCTGGTCACTACAACAGGTTGAAAACTAAGGTAGTTTCTTGGGGGGAAGGGATAAAGATTCTTGGTGGTAACGCAGATGTTGAGGCCCAGTTGCAATAATGTGCCTAGCTCTGCACACTGAAAAAACTCAGAAATGCTCTGTGCTTAGTGGCAGATGTGAGGAAGCTTAGACTCACTTTTGGTAAAGCAGATATGAAAGAGGCAGGACCCTCCAGGACTATGACGGTCCCTTCCAATACTATTCAGTCCAGCAAGGGCTCAAAAGCATGTTCACATTTTAAGCTCTGCAAACATAGAATTCAGCTGGGAGCTAAAGGACACAAGAAATTGAGAGAAACAAGTGTTTTAAGGTCAGCAGCATTTCAAAAGCTGTACTGGTTTACCCAGGCAGTAGCCAGTGATTTGTTCTGCAGCTGTTCAGGGACACTCAGCATATGGAGAGAGAAAACTGAAGATCTCCTAATGGCATATGGACTATGTCTTGCATGACAGGATAGCTGCTTAAAGATATCTCATATAGTACAGGAAACATTAGCAGCATGCAAAGCTAACAGCAGCAGTAATGCACAGAACTTGCATCTAGCTCTATTTGTCTTCCAAGCTCTCTCTAAAGATCTATTGTAGTTTGAGTCCCATTTAAAATGATTTCAAGGGACACAGGAATGGGATGAGAAGAAAGGAAGAAAAAAAAACCGGACACTTTTCCCACAGCTGAGTAGCAGAGATAGCTCAGGGAAGACAGGAGTGAACAGAACTGCAACCTTTCAACAAGGCAGCCCCTGATGGGGCAGGGGAATATATCATGACTGACCAGAAATGCCCTTTCAGGGAGACAAGATCCATAGTCTGGCGTGCCAGCAGGCTCTCAGCCTGGATGCAGAAAAGCAGGACCGCGCTGTCAGTCACCAAGAGAAGAGAGACTCCCCACTCCACGCTGCGCACTTGCGGTATGCATGCCACCTGGATCCACGGGCTAGGTGAGAGGCTCGGGGCCAGTCCACAGGCAAGATCCAGGGATCGGAGCCACATTATCCGGCCTACAGGGCTGGGTTTGGTGACCACAGCATTACCTGTTGCACCTTCTGGAGTCATGGCAGCTTCTGCTCCTCCTGCCACCCAGTTCCTGTGCCTGCCGGCCACGTGATACAGCTCTGCACTCTGAGGTGGCATGGGCAGCTCCCCCACGGGGCCAGAAATGTGGTGGCAAGATAAGCAGTGGCAGCGTTCATGGCTGTGGCTCCCGAAGCTGCAGCAATTCACACTGCCAGTGCTTGCCATACCACTCAATTTCTAGGCCTGTACAAAGCCCTGCAGGCCTGATGGCAGGGCCCCACAGCCAGGTCTTGGTCACCCCTGTTAGCAAGTCCATGCACACCCTCCGAATGAACTGCACTGCTACTGCACAAACACCACGAAGAATCAATTTTGAATGAACTAAATGGAAATGTTATCCATTGTGACAACATACCAGTGCAAATCTACAGAGCCGGTAACTAAGAGTCATTTTCACTAAGCCAAGATAAATGTTACTATTTCATCTACAAGGGCCACACATGGATTAACCACTAGGATTTTTAACCCAGCAGGCTTGGATAACTTGCACTTAGAGGCCTAAGAGAGTTACCTGAGAAAATCTATGGCCAGCAATTTTAATTTTTAAAAAACCTTGAACACTGGGGAAATTTCAGAAGACGTGGCAAGTGTGGATGTAGGGTCAATAGATAACTAGATGCCTCTAGGCTGAACATTAATCCCAAACAACTGAGCAGAAAAATCTGATACAGGAGTCACTTGACACAAAAATAAATTACAGGAATACAATTTACACCAGCAAACATGACTTTATGGAATAAATGCCATGCCAACTACTCCAATGTCATCCTTTGATGAGATACGGTTGTTATGGGGAACTGCAACTGAACACGAACATCAAGTGTGATGCTGTGGCAAAAAGTTCCTATGGTCCTTGGAGGTAAAAACGGAGGACCCAGCTAGTGGGAGAAGGGAGACAATTCTGCCTCTGTTCTTGCCATTTACATGACCAGTACCAGAATACTACTTTGAGTTCACACATTTTAGAAAGGATGTTGAGGAACTGCCAGATACTAAAAACTCAATGTGTTTTGCTTATTTAAAAAAAGATGATCAAGAAGTTTCTTCATTGCAGTGTTAATTACATTCACGGGGATAGAACAGCATGTGCCAAAGGACTCATATCTCGAGGAGAGAGCCGTACAAAGAACCAGGGGCTGGAAACTGAAACCAGACCACTTACAGTTAGAAAAAAGATGGGGGGGGTTAACAGTGCCAGTGCTCTCTACTGTTTGAACAACCCGTGAAGGCAAATGATGGCTTCTCCAGGACTTGATGTCTTCCAGTCAAGACTGGATGCTTTTCTGGAACATCACCGTGTTCCAGCAAGGGAAAGGCTGCACATGGTTTCCTGCTTCCTGACTTCTGAGATTCTTCCTGTGACCTATGGGAGACGAGCAACCTGGGGGTTGCCAGCGATTAGCTGTATGCAGCAATGAAAAGCTACAATCCTAGGAGCACATCTGTTGTCTCCAGCCCCTTTTCTATCTTTGGTGCTGTCTCACCAGCAAGAGCACCAGTTTTTCCACCTGCTGACAGAGATGTCTGGGCTTATGAAGTAATGATCCCTTTGTATTCAGGAGATGACACAACAGCAAAGGTTTTGTGTACAGTCTTCACCTTCCCGCAAGTAGAAACTAAAACCAAACCTCTCAACTGATACAATATATTTGCGTGAAGTAGATGCATGATTTTCCTGCCCTGGTCCTGGTCTGGGAAAGTGTGCATGCTGGGATCCTGCCCATGTATTTTAGGGCAATTTTCTGTCTCTCAAGGCTTGCTACTGAGCTAATCCCACCTTTCCTGCCAAAGATCAATGTTGCTCCCTCCTCAGTCTGCTAATGCTGCTCTTTGCTCTGCAAGAAACATTACTAGAGACTGAGAGAGAAGGTTTTTACTCTGCAAAGACTGAATTCCCATGGCCTTCTCAGAACCCACAGGATGCCTATACACGTGCAGGGAGGCTGCTCCGATGCACTGTAATTACAGTGCATCGGAGCAGACCCATTTAATTGAGTCTGCTGGAGCGTGGCAATTACTGTGCTCCAGCAGACTCCAGTGTCGTGTGTACCAGTGTCCCTGCACTGAAAAACATTAGTGGGGTGCTTTAAACTAAAGCTCATTCAATAAGCTTTAGTTCAAAGCATCCCACCGCCATTTTTCAGCACGGGGATGCTGATACACATGATGCTCCAAGTACTTTAAATTGGCGCAGCAAGAACTGCACTAATTAAGGTGCCCCGTCATCTCCCAAAGCAGGTCTATAAATGCCCACAGTTCTTGCTGGCATGGAAGCAGAAATGAACAGGAAACCTAAGATCTATGGAGGAGGAACATGTTGGAATATGTTGAGTGAAATTTCTATGAAGAAGTCCATAACCTGTCTTCAAATTCAGAGAAAGAAAAGACTGAACTTTAAGGACTAACATGGGCTAGATTTTGGATGAAGACAAATCACCTTGAGGTAAGACTTCGTTTTGGAAGAAACACACATGGCAGCACAAGGACTGAATTCCCCATGAGCAGCTCCAAGAAACTACAGACATCATTACGACATTAGGTATCAGGTTCTGCCCTGGTTTCCTTTCATTCTTAAGGTTCTCTCTGTATTTAGTGAATCTATCCCTAGACATGCTCTGGCTTAGAAAGAAAAAAAGCAAAAAAAGATCTGCTCAAAGAATGTACTTTCCCAGGTATCCAGACCAAGGGAAAAGGATTGAATGCCCCCTAAAAATACACATAAACACCTCTCAATGTTGTGAGGAAACCTCTGTTGGGATTAAAATAAATTTCAAAAAATTTAAATTGGAATTACTCATGACTTGTAATTCTTCCAAGTATTATGTCATGGTACTAAATATTTATAAGGACCATTTGTTTTGTTCCTTTTTTACAAAGATATTGAAACTAATGAAAAACTACCGTCTATATCTTTTTAACATTGTTGCATGAACAGGAAAGTCTGTCCAAGAATTAAAATTAAGCAGTGTTTTCAGTCTCTTGGCATTTAGTCCAGAAGTTGTAAAGACCACTAATAACAACCATTCACCTTTTCCCTACTGTGCTCTTCATGCCTTCATTTAATGAAGTATGCAAACATATGAGAAACAAGTAAATAAAATTCCTGCTTTTTAAACCCTAAGATGCAACAAAGATCTGAAAGGCAGATTGTAATGCAAAGCTCAGACTGCACTTTTCTTTTACAAGGCAGCACAATGTACAAATGTTCAGTGTGAAAATCTCTCACACTCTGCAGAGTAACTATAATACAGGGAGGGAGAAAGATGGAAATGCACACATGTTCCACCATGAGTACTCTGGTACAAATTCAGTTTCTGTAGCAGATAAGTTGCGGTTCAGAAAAAAATTCTGTAGATACATTTTTTCCGTTTGGAAGACAGTGCAATACATGGAACAGGGTTCTGGTATAAAAACAGTGTTCCTACAATCTGCTTTCAGTCTGATCCAAAAATATAAACTTGTCAAAACCACAGACAAGGATGATCCTCTGCAGTGAACAGGCTGACACTGCCTTGGCTTCCTTTGCTAGAGGCTTACCTAAGCAACAGGACAAATTATGAGAGCTAGTCCCTCCAGTTGAAGTCTGTCTGACACGCTCAATGCAGCTCTGGTATCACTTCCAGAAGAACATCTGCTCTGCATGCTATCTCCTCTAGAATAATTTTCTCAGCTAAAGCAGAGTAAAATTCCAAACACGTTCATGTCCTACGTGGCTCCACACTACATTATTAATTATCCCAGAGTTTATCACAATTGCCTCATTTCAGTTACTGTTTTTGCCTGAGGAACAGTAGTATATTTGCACTGGTCTAAACTGAAGTTGAACAGAACAGCTTTCACAACTTGATGTGATGTTTGGAAGTAGACAAGAAAGGGTAATTAACTGTCTTCAAATCTGTCTGCCTACCGCCGGTTCTAGAAGGCCTATTCTGGGTGCAACCACATGTGCCATTAAAGCAATGTGATAAGCTCCGGCGCAGTCTGTACCAGAGTCAAGGTTGCTGCTCCCAGTTGTTGCAACTGCACGCGTGCTTGGGACTGCACTAGTTTGAGCAGGGGATTTAGAGGGTCAGCCCCAGGCTCCAGGCAGCGGCGTTGGATGGTGGAGGGGCTGGCTGGGGCATGAGGGTGCTAAAGCGTGGAGCTAGGTGGCAGGCAGCCCCCACACTTTAACATCCCTGAGGCCCAGCCAGCCCCTGTCACTGTCTACTGGCGTGTTTCAGTGCACATAATTACTCTGCCATAGGACAGAACTTGTGCTCAACAGTATTATCTTACAGCACAGTTATTTAATTTACTGTACCCTAATACCAGTGCAAGTATAGACTGTGATGCTTTACTGCAGAACTAATTAGTTGACTCCACAGTAAAGTGCACGTGTAGATGCATCCGCTCTCCATAACCTATTCTAAAAAGACACTACTTTTCCAGCCTAACACCAAAACAGAATAATCTCTTGTTAGCTTACCATCTATTTGGTGAAGAAAGTTGTTGATTCCTAACTCTAGGAGTACATGTGCCCCACTATTTTTAACAGTTTTTGTTCTCTAGTGCTGGGAAGTTAGTCTCCCATAATGACACAGTTCACTTAGTACTTTTTATTCTCTTTGGTAACATTACCAAGATCTCTGTCCATCTCCAAATCCAACCCCAGGAGGCTACTGCTGACTCAGCTGTAACCCAGAGAACCTCTCTGACCATCATTCCTGGAAGTAGCTGACTCAATTCTGCTCTCTCCATGCTACCCTAGCTTACTTCTTTACACTCTACTGTATCAAAAAGGTAAAATTCTCCTGCAATCACCTTCACTTTAATTTCTGTCTTTCTTGAACAAACACAAACCCTTCAATACATGTGCTCTGGTCAGGATGGCTGTTCTACCATGATTCTCTTATGTCTCCTCTGGAACACCAAAGTGTTTTCCTGCATGCTGTACGTCGCTTTGAGGCTGGTGACCAGGTTTGCTCTCGACATCACCGTAAGTGTTGCTTTAGGTTTAGCTGAAGTCTGACAAAATCAGAATCAGTGATGGTGTGTCAGCCTAGCATAATTATTCATTTGCATTTAAAAATGGTTCACGCTATTCTAGTAGCATCAGGTAATTTAACCTGAGTCGTGCAGCGTTCCAATAGAAACACCAGTTTCAGGGTTCCTGAGTATTATTCTCTAAGGAGCGCTATAGTGCAATGAAACAAATGAGACTTTTATTAGTTTTTGCCTTTAACTTTTGCAGAGGTCTCATTCTGGAATGACACGAGAGTCATGAGGATAACATCCAGCTGGGGTTTTGCTCAGGCCTTGACGATATTAACTCTGTTTAAAAAGGTTGAAAATATACTTACATTTTTGCCAGAGATTTTCTATGAGACTCCTACTCAGAACTAACAGCCAGGCCATCTTTCTATTAAATTGTCTAGAGGCAGAGAAAGAGGAGGTACTTACTTGTAGTTGTCATCTTCAACAAACTTCTGAAGTTCTTCAATGTAGCGAACAGACTTTAAATACTTTTGCACATGGGGTAATGTTGTGAGGTGATCTACAGGGTATAAAAAATGGCCAGGATGAATTTCTACAACTTAAAGAAATAAAAGCAATTCTTCTCTGGTTTCCTCTAATTCTCTTGACTATATTAACAGAAGCAAAATGAGAACTCCAACCCCCCCAGGGAAAAAGTGTCTAGGAATATTATTCTGTTAGACAGTCTGAGAACGTCAGGGATTTGATCACATATCAACTTGATTATTCCTCAGTCCGTAGCTGAGATTCAGCTGCAGACCTCAGCCAGGAGCAGCAAACCTAAAGGAGCCTAGCTCAGACCCTGCTCTTGCATTTTTCAAGGAACCCATTATTTAGGAGATTACAGAAAGGAGTTTGTGGTAATTTATTTTAATCCAATTATTTGAAGGAAGGCATTACAAAATGAATGTACAGAAATAGCAGAGGCCACTGGAGCAGACAAGAGAACCAGGAAAGGCATCAGGAGGCGCTACTTCACGGTCAGGGCGGTTAGGATCTGAAACCGACTTCCAAGCGAAGTGGTACTGGCTCCTACCCTGGAGGTTTTCAAGAGGAGGTTAGATGAACACCTTGCTGGGGTCATTTGACCCCAGTACTCTTTCCTGCCATGGCAGGGGGTCAGACGTGATGATCTGCTCAGGCCCCTTCCGACCTGACCAACTATGAAACTATGAAAGCTACAACACATTCTTTTATCACTCAAGATATTAAAAACACCATATAATAATAAGTGCAGTCTGAACATTGCCAATATATTCCAAGTATATAACACTCAAACTAATAACTCGTTCCCATATGTCTCAACATTTTTGCTCTGCAGGCTGGATGGAAGGTCCCAGTCTGTCGATGGGCCAGATCTGGCTGGTGGGCCCCATCTAGTACATGGGGTTGGCGAGGCGAGGCCCGATGCAGCTGTGAAGGGGTGTGCCGCCCATCCCTAATCCATCTACTGGGGGAGGGTAGGGGGGCAGTGGCATGGGCCTGGGACATGTGGAAGGGGTGGGGATGTGGAGCATCTTGGCCCAATCCAGATATATGCGGGGGCAGGCCTGGACCTGAAGCTACTGCGTCACACTGGCCTGGGCAAAACTAGATCCAGATGCATAGAGCTTCTACCACTCCCCCACTACTGAATTTTCTGATCCATAGGGATCCCTGCAGGCCACAGGCTGAGCACCCCTGCCCTAAACTGAAAGACTGATAAATGAGTATACCAAAACATTCAGCAGTTAGAATAAAATCCGTCCAATCTATGAAAAGTAAAATCATGCATAGTTCTTATCAACTTTGACACTCCTCTTTAGCCCCCTGACAGCTGCAGTCCCACTGACACGCTGAGATTTGTCAGGATGTTACTTCCTTACCCTGTCAATAAATTACTTTCAGCACTCCTGACCAAGCCCATTAAAGTCTGTGACATGGGGGGCAAAGATCAGGGCCCGATGATGGAAGTGCCAGGCCCGGTATACACAGGCACACACATGTGGCCTCCAACTAATTTTTGAGTCCTAAGAAAAGGTAGTTTTTGAGTTAATTCTCTTGCATTAACTCTCCCTTCAACCCCAGAAAAAGAAAACTCTAGTGTTAAAAACGCTGTGATTTTAGCCCATTAATTCTATACATACTCTCAAGGGAGCTTTAATGCTTGCTTCTGGTTTAAACAATGAGAGCTCATGATAAAGTAACAACAGCAGGCTCCACGTTGGCCAAGACCCAAGAAATGATGAATTTCCTGTACAGAGGCTTCACAGAGGGCTGGAATTGTGCATTTAGCAAGTATGGGTTTTCGGATAAAGGCCTAGCTGACAGCAGAAGCTAAGGGCCCAATGTCAGGGACAAAAGCAGCAGGCTTATGTCTCACATGAGGCTATGGGATTGAACTGTTTCCTTCTACGGGCTGGGCTATGTAGGCCCATGGAACAAAACCTTGCTCTAGGATCTGTTCAAAAGCACAGTGCTTTACCTCTTTTACAAGTAAAGGTCTTTAACCGCAGAGAATGAAACACTGCTGTAGTCTGGACTTCTTAGGAGGACCCAAGGCCTGGAGGCAGCTGCTCTGTGCACAGGGATGGCTCTTGCAGCAGTGTCTGAAACATCTAATAGGGCTTGCAAAGCAGGCTTTGCAAAGACTTTGGCCCTATGAAGCTGATCCCTGGAGACCTATAACAGTTATCCAAGAGACTTACCCCTGTGACCAAACAGTCATAGTTGGTGGGTGAGGCACCAGGAGAGAGATTTAGATGCTACTGAAAAGGAAGAAACAATGGGCAGAGGGGCCTCTGGCTCCAGTGTTTCCAGTATGTCTGTAAATGTGCTGAAGGCAGTAAATGCTGCTGAGGCTGGAAGCACCACAGGTCAGGTACCAACTATATCAGTACCAGGAAAGTCAGTCCTATGGATATCATATTGGTCTCTTGGCAGAAGGCAGTATACCAAGGTCACTGAAGTCTGTGGTGAAGAAGAGATTAATGCAAGATAGAAGCAAAGATGACTGTCAAGGTGGAACAGCCCTGAGTTGGAACCAAAGTCACCAAGGTTGGGTAGTCAGATTGTAGAGGACAGTGGTGCAGTTACATTTGTTATCTGGCTGGTACCAGGGATGGTGACTGATGCTGGGGCACAGTTTAAAAGTGGTGGTCTTTGCTACTCTGGGCAGTAGGTGCCACGGGTCTGATGTACTGTATCAGCAGTTCGCAAGGAGATGCTCAGCCTCTGAGCTGAAGACTTGGGAACCAGGAGTGACCACACCAGTCGCTGGGGCAGTAGCTGCCAGAAGCTCTGACATGGAAGCAGTGTCGTTCTTCCAACTTGCCTGAGAACCATTTTCTTCCTGCAGGTATCTCCCCAGCCATCTGAGTGCACTTCAAGAAGTTTGTGAATGGAGCAGTTTTCAGGCTCATTCTATTCTTTAGAGCAGAACTAATGTATTAAAAGTCCATCATTTAAGAGAACTGAAGATTTAGAGTCTGGCAAGTCGTAAGGCATTAGAACTTGGCCTCAACTGTAGCGGGCATCCTGGTGTTGAGCAAAGATTCCTTGAAAAGATTAAACGTTTTTCTCCTCGCATGCATACATATGTTTATGTGTTTATTTTATTTTGCAAATGAATTAGCAGGATACTAATTAACTACAGACACGAAGCATACCAGAGAAGCACTAATGACAGGGGTGCAAAGGATGCTGAGGCAAGCAAAGAAGAGACCCAATTTAACTGTCAACCCCAATGCAAAAGCCTAGACCGTCCAAACCCTTCACTTTTACCTTGTACAGCAGTTGCATTGGTCTAGCAGACCCTAGGCACTTTCCCCTATTCACAGGGAATACATGTTATGCTCATTCCAGCTGCCTAACTTGATACAGGCAACACCTGCTTAGCTCTCTTAATCGGGTCTGGAAAAACTGAGCGTTAACCGGAACTGCGTTAAGTGAAACGCATTTTCCTATAGGAATTAATATAAATAAATAGAATTCGTTACCAGGGTACCGTTGCTGGCCGCTTGGGTCCAAGCCACGGTGCTGTTGGTTTCCTCCATGCCAGGTGGCGGGCAGGAGCAGTCACGGCCACAGTTGCGGTCACTCCAGGCCAGCTCCCCCTTCTCCCCACTGGTGCAGCCCAGCCTGCTCCACAGAGCCCCTGCCAGCCCGGGACGCGTGCTCCTGCCGCCCCGCCCTGGGTCCCTGCCAGCCCTGGCCCCAGGCCATCGGTGCGGGCCCCGCACTCACGCCCGCTCACTCGCTTCCCCACCTGCCGTCGCCATTTCCCCCGCTTTCCTGCCCACTGCTGCCGCTTCTCCCCGCCCTGCTGCCTGCCCACTCAGCATTATAACAACACTCGCAGAGCACTAAGTGGAATTGGGTATGAATTTAAAATGAGTGCTATAGCAAAACAGTACTAAGTGAAACAGTGTTAAGTGGGGGTTGCCTGTATTAAAACCGAAGTTAGACAGCAGTGGTAGCTAGCAAGTTGGTTGTGTAGAATCTTATTTACTTATATTATCCACCCAAGTCCTTTTCATAGGAGGAAGACATCTGCTAATAATTTATCATATTACAGAAATATCAGTAAAGATTTTATAACGTCAACAAATGGAAAATGACCAACCATAGTTACAGGAGACTTGCAAATCAGCTATTATTCTAAGGATATTGTTCATTTGATTGGATCTTTGTTCATTCTCCATGATGCTGCCTGAGGCAGGATATGCAGAATCAATGTAGATTAAGTCCAAGAGATAAATTCCTGAAATTAAAAACAAATTAATCAGGTGTTTTATAAATAAACAGGCGCATACATGACAATAACAGAACAAGAACGAACCACCACCTGCCCTTCTGTGTCTGTCCCATTCAATAAAAGGGGGAGGATATTACAAGCAAAGAGCTCGAGATTCGTCTAACCAAAAATGTAGGTGTTGGGCTTCAGTTCTGAGACTCCTTCATAAATGCAGAGAAAAGCTTTAGCCAATGTGCACCTGCATGAGGTAGTGTTTCCAAAGACACAATGGGCAGGATTTCAGGGTTTACACTCACCAAAAATAACATCCACAATGGAAAATACAGTAACCCAAATGTGGGGGAGGAAAACAGAAATGTCCCTACACCTGCTTTGTTAACAAGGGCCTGATGCCATGCTCCGCTGAGCCCCTACAGCTGCCCCTGGCTCCACAGAAAACCCTGAAGTGCTCATTGCCCAGCATGGCTCTCCAAATTTACCAGCCTGTGGCTGATTTGTACCACTCTGCATTTCTGGTAACAGCCAATGGTTAGAGTCTTTAGAAAGATTAATGAAAGCAATGTTTTAGCATCGATTATGTGACAAATTCAAGGTGTTTCTACTTGTTACCTTTTAAAAGGGGGTTAAATTAACAGGTCTGGTACTAATCACTGAATTCCTGTACAGGAAAATAACATTTCACATGGGTTTTGCTAGTGTCCTGGCATTTTCAACAAGCACAGAAAAGAGCATTATCTACATTTGACTGGGACATTTCACCCAGAAAGATGAAAAGTGCTTTATGGGATGACAGCTAGACAGACAGAATCAAACGGTGAGCTACACGGTATGAGGTACATCTGGAACAACCTTCAGTTATCTACTGTCACATAATAGGATCATGTTAAATATATTTTGATCAATATGCAATTTTTAACAACAAAGACCTGATACAACAACAGTGGTGATAACAAGGAAAATCAAGTCACCAATAAAGAAACTGCACACCATCTACAACTGTTATCAGGAATAAAACCCCGGCTTCTCCATGAGCAATTGAACCAGCTCTGTGAGCTCTGTTCAGCATTAGTGTTTAGTAATGAAAGAAGGCACCTGAAAAGTAAATACTGCTCAACTTAGATATGTGGCTAACCAGAAGCCTTGGCCTTCCTGCTTTGGAAACCTTAGTTTAAACCTTGTGAAAAGAGTCTGGTAGTTTTCAGCAAGTTGCTATAAACACCAAAAAATGCTATGGTGTGTGGTACAATCAGCTGGTCTAATCACTTTGGCTCAGTTCAGGCTCAGTAACAAAAAGCATGGCATAAGCTGAACTACATTCACAGACCCGTACAGGGAGGGCAGCTTGCACAGGCTGTAGCATCCCCATCATTAACAGCACCGCAGGCATCTGACTGTCCTGCAAGTGGCTGAGATCAGAATCGTGCTCAGGAATGTGCCAACTACAGCAAAGGCAAAGTCCTTGCCACGTGCAATAGAGAATGTGCGATCACATTAGCAATTATGATCCCCAAGTCGCTGCTTCCACTTTGCTCTGGGCACCCAAGCTGTGTCCCCACGCTGCTCATCTGCACAATCTTCTGTATGCTTTTGGAGATCCTTCATTCAGTGTTAATTTATCAGCAAATATACCTCCAAAGCAGGCCAGAAGTACAGAATCCCTGAGAAAAATGGTCTTCTGCTGACAAAGAAGAACTACTATCAGTTCAGGAGTTGTGGAAAGGGAGACCATCTGAAAAAGGACTGCTAAAACAATTGTTTTAAATTAATTACTCTTTCCCCCAACTTTCCATTATGATGTTCCTATACAACTGAATACAGTGAATGAATGAGCACAAAAGAACACACCTGGCAAGACCACAGCAGGTTTTCCTACAGCATCAGCCCTCACATACAGCCACATTTCCTTTAACCAGGTCCTACAATCTCCTAGCGCACCAGTCTCCAGAAGTTTCGGATCAGATGGGACAATGTAATAAGAGCAGAGGGGGAGCGGGCCGGGAATGGCAGTTATGTTGACTTTTCAGGGTAGGAAAGGATCTCCCCGACTGCACAAGGCAACGTGCACAGCATGAGGAGGGTAACAGCAATCTCTCCTCTTAGGTTCCCCCCAGACTGAAGGCTGAGTGTGGTGCAGACCACAGTATGGTTGGTTTGCAAAGGCCTGTGAAGAATCCTGTTCATGTAGCTGAGCAGCTGCCACGTTCAAAAGAAAAAGTCCGTTAATTGTTTCTTTAGTCTTTGTTTGTACCTTAAAAATTCTTATTTTTGCATCACGTAAGGCTAAGCTGCAAATCTGAGCCCTCCATGAATCATAATGACCCATGACGGGGTGGGGGACTGACAGCACCTCCTATCTTTAGGTAGCCAAACACGTTCCATTGCAAAAGTTTTCTGTGGCCTGTTTTTGAGAAAGTCTAGTGCCTGGATACGAACGTAGTTCAACCTTTATTACATGATCAAGCACTTCTGTTTTTCCCAGAGGATCTCTTCCTGTATAAGGCTCAGGGCTCTGATCTGAAGTACAAAAGGAGAGAATTATGATTACACAACCAACTGCACTTCTAGATTTTTAAACTTTCAGGTGCTTCAGTTTGCAGCCTATGTAACTTGGAGTATATTTTTGTATGTAATTTATACATGCAACATAAGACCCTACACCCTTATTAAAGGCTGGAAAGTGAATACAACCCAATGCCTATAAAACCACTAATAATGGAAATCTTTGGCATCAAACAGTCAGCAGTTTTTCACTTCCATGGATAAAAATAAAGTGCTCTGTTAATAGCAGATCAGATTCTGCTGGTTGCTATACATTTAGAGACAGAAACCACAGTTCATACAGTACTTGTTTAGTGCAAATACAGTTGGGAGACTCATGCTTAGACTGCATTTTTTCCTTGTGTCTGGTAGAGACACTCCCTGTTTGCTAGTCAAAAAGAGAAACAACAATTGTAAGGGGGGGAGGAATTAAGCGTAGCTGGATGCACGTATTTATCTGCTGCTGTTAGTTATGTAACATTTTGACCCAGAGTTGTAATGGCTTGAAAGCTAAAGATAAGTGGTATATGTCAGCAGGCACACGAAAAGACATGCACACACACACAAATTTTTACATATGCTTGTTACTTCTATTTGTCTTGCAGTCACATCAACACACAAATGCTGACTTCACTAGCTGCCTGTCAGATACTGTGGCAGACTCTGTGGTCCTCTGAAGGCTTCTGAAAGGTAAATCGTGAACTACCATCGTAGTTCAATTCAGGGAAGCTGCTGATTTCCATTACAGAGGCCAGCACGGAGGGAAGCATGGGGCATATGTGAAAGGGCCATACTTGACCCATAGACAACTGAACAGATGAATAACTGCTGGAATTTATTCCACTTCAACATCACCATGCTACGGCAGTTGGCATCTTTCCCTACAGGTGAAAAGTAAATCAAAATGAACTAGACAGAGGTAGAAAGAAAGGGAAGACAAAGGGAAAGATGGACAACTGCAGCTGAAATCACCAGCTGTTCTTTTATGAGATGAAAGCAGGAGGTATTGGCCAATAAGGTAGTAAAGAATGGCCCTTTCTAAAAAGCCTTAAAATACTCTGGTAGCTTACATAGCTTTGGAAATACAAAAAGCTTAGTGAATTTCAGAAGAGGAAGTGTCCTTGCACACATTCTACCTTCTTGAAGCTTTCCTCTGATAGCATAAGATAAATATCAAAAAAGGCAAGTGTACAAGGTAGCTGTGAAATCAGATCGCTGGAGGATGAAAACCAGGACTTACTGTTCATATGTTTGGATGAAAAAATATGAAATAATAAATTAATAATATTTTCCTTCAGCAACAATGGTAAGTTTTTAAACCAAAATGGTCTGTAATTGCTCAAGTCCTCTGAGGAAACCTGGAAAACTGGTCACTCTCACAAAATAAAATGGCTTGCCAGCCAATTGGAAGATTTAAAACCACTGATCTCATCTCATAAAAAGCAGCAGGAGATTCTCTCTGTGTGATGCTTGAACAAGCTGGGTGCCAAAGTGCACTCAGTGCAGTGGTCTCTGGTTTCATTAGACCCTTTCTGAATACCGTGGAAGGTCAAACTGACAATGCTGGAGTCACAAACCACAGAACAGGCCTCTGGGTGGTAGAAAACACTCTACGCTCACTTTTATTCCATCAAATGTTAAAGGTTGTGTTTATAACAGAAGCTTCAGAAGACAGGACC
Organism: Crocodylus siamensis; assembly: GCF_052110815.1. Lineage (NCBI taxonomy): Eukaryota > Metazoa > Chordata > Crocodylia > Crocodylidae > Crocodylus > Crocodylus siamensis. The sequence continues at coordinate 272,797 of NC_143405.1, forward strand.
ACTATTGGTTACCAGCTCCAAACTCACAATCCACAGGAAGTTCTGTGGCCAGATAGTCTTTGCTTGCCGTGGAGCTCAGAATCCCCCCAACATACACCTACTTTGGTCAGACATATACAGAACTGTGGCATTCAGTAATATCCTGGAAGGAAGACAAAAATAAAAGACCCATCTTTCATTTATGTAAGTATCTCAAATTAAGTGATGATGATGAAACCAAGAACTGGAGAGGTAACCATGGGTGGATCAAATACAATACTAAGATTTGAATTACTTTAACTAACTCTTCTTACTTCTTGTCTTGGCTTTAGATCAAAACAACGATTTTCATTGTTACTATAGTTTGTTTTAGGCCAAGCATCTTTAAGGTTTTGCCTCAGTTCTCATTCCAGGCAGAAAATGGTACTGTGTACTATTCACCTAACGAGCCAACTTAAAAAGAGGGGGTTTTAAAGCACAGTATTTGTGGAAGGGATCCTCAGCCCAAGGACTCTCTTATCTTGCTTTCATATGAGGTGAGTCATTGCAGCAGCCACCCAGTCAGATTAAAAATAGTTTTTCCATTTACTTTAAGTAGTTCATGCCGCAAAGCTCCCCCACCTGCACCTGATCATGTTAGCAGGCTTCAGGATGAGCCCAGAGAGAGTATCCAGGACTCCAGAGTTGACAGAAATAAACTGCCTTTGAGCTTTTTAGCCTCATAGCAGCTGAAAATAAAATAAAGAGGGAACGGTCTGGTGTTAACTGCTACACATAAGGCGCATCTACATGAGACACTTAATGCGCAGTGGCCTAATAACAACGTGCAGTAGTGTGCTGGGCAAAACCCGTACTAATATGTTACTGAGCAGTAGTATTAGAGCACTGCACAGTAAGTGTCACTAAAAAACCATGCGGCGGAGCTACTGCACGGTAACTCTTTGCATTCAGTTAGTACTTCATTAAACAAGTACTAAACTAAATGCAGAGTAACTACTGCACATTAATGAACATGTAGATGCAACCATAGAGAAGCAACTCACTGACCTCAGGTTTCTGCTCAGAGGTTTGGGTTGGATCAAATCAATCTTCCTCGCCCTTCACTTCTCTCCCTGCAGCAGGCTTGCAGAAAGAGCGGCAAAGCACAAGGTGTATGAGACTGATCATTTTAGACTCATACAAACTTTCTGACATTGTACTGTACTCTCTACAATGGGGGATGCATTTCACGACACAACATGACTCTCTACAAGGCCAAAAGCCACTAGGCAGAAGCCTGAGCCAGTGAAGCCACAAGAAGATAGCTGGTCTGGTTATGAGGAATATCAGCACAAATAAAACCACTTTCCTCTTAACTCTAGCATTTCACGTAATAGATTTCCCAACATGAGGTGCACATTCTACAAAGTGAATAAGACGATAGTGAGGCTCATGCTTGTGCCTGGGTCTAGCTGTGCTGGTAAGAAATGTGCAATGAATTTGTAACAGCAAGGAAAGGAAATACTGTATTCATACCTTCTTGAACAAAGTAACTGTATGCACCTGAGGCAAGTATCTCATCATTTTGGGCCTGTACAAAAGCAGACCCATGTATTAGATGGTGTGTAAAATTCACATAAAAACAATATACATAAAGAACTAGCCTTAACTATTGATCATTATTCTTCTCTGGGAACTGCAGCCAGTGGCATGACAGCCAGGGAAGGCAAAGCCTTGTCTGAGCCCTAAACAAGGTCTGACTGTGCAGGACAGATTCAGTGATAATTTTGTGGTGCACACATGCACATGTACACACACACACATACACTCACGTGCATGTACATGTGCATGCAGACACACACACACCCCACACTTAAAGTTAAATCCTATACGCACAGATCACTTGGCCTGCCACAGGAATGCAGGTACCCTTGCTTAAAATGCAGAGCTGCACTACATGACCATTTTGAACTGGAAGTGAACTCCTTCCCCAGCAGAACTCACCCTGTGCCTGGTTCCACATGTAGCTGTCACTGCATCTAATCAGCAGAGACTCAGCACCCGGCACCAGTAGCTGTTTTACACTAGGGCCACATGCAATTCATAGATGCAGCATTTTTTACCTACAGTATTTTTTTACAAATCATTTTGCTCAGTGCTTATCACACATGAAAAGAAGGCAGTCCTGGGGTCAGATAACTTCTTGTCTGAAAGACTAAAGCACAGGTTGGCAACCTGTGGCCGGTAGGCCAGGCTGTGCTTGCGGGACCGCTGGATACAGCTGTGGATGCAGGACTTCAGTGGCCTTTGGCAGGTGACAGGCACTCTCCCTTTGCTGCCACACGCAGTAACCAGTGGCAGTGATGGCCAGGTCCCAGCTCTTGCCTACCCGTCTACCTCCAGCTCGGGTGGGTAGTTCTGGCCTGCAGTCAGAAAAGGTTGCCTCCCTCTGCATTCAACGAAAATGACTGCAGGCCACAAAAAGCTCAGAAGAAGACAATCTTTGAGTTACACTTCTTGAGTGTTCCTGCAGGACAGAGCACCGTTCGCTGCATCAGCAGCCTCACTTCCTGAGATCCCCGCTCCTTCTGCACGGCCACCCAGCTAACAGCGCATTGCTTGCACAATCAAGGTACTGGTGCAGCTAGAGGGTGCCATGGTACTGAAGGCATTTTGTGTTGTGTAACAGTCAGGCCCTTGCTACTTCCTACCTTATTTGGGGTGGTCTCTCATCTCCTGTAAAACGGTCTCTGATTTGCACATGCCATGACAGATGGCTGCACTGCAGGGGTGGACAAATGATTGCTATGCTCTGTGAAAGGTCACAGATCCTCTTGCTTGAAAGGAGCTACATAACCTAACAGGACTGTACCAAACTGTTACTTATAATAACTATGGCAGAGATTTTTGCCATTCCTCTGCTATTGAGATCCCCTTTATATGGTACCTTTAGAGGAGAAAGCAACTTCTAAAACCTTGTTGAAGTCTAATAAACCTAAAAGCACAGCATAAGAGCTCTACCTAAACATGCTGATGGCATAAAAGTCACCAGAAGTGTGTAACAGTCTATTGACAATGGACAAGCAACGCTAAGCATCAGACATAACATGTCCATAAAGACTGATGAATGCAGCTCTGTGTCTTAGGTGACAAACAACTGAACTGCACCGTGGCCAGGAGCTTCTGTAAAAGGCACGTTTATATAGCAGACTGGATGGACCCTCAGAAGTTCATAACCTGGCACTGAGTAAGCCCACTGACTTCATCGGTTACAGCAGGGATAAATTTAGGATAATTACGGTGTCAAAAAAATTTTATTTTCCTATGTATGTCACTCAATAAAACTGTTCAAGTAGCCACACAGACAGACTGAAATGTTGGGTCTTGGGATGGTTGGAACATCAGCATCTCATTACAGATATCACATATCAGCTTCACAAATTACCAGTAGTGATGCCTGTAACTATGTTATTGATTTTTTTCCCTAAACAAAGTATATAAGGCTGCAGGTTCTTTAGCAGGCACAGATCTTTTATCCGTTTGAAGTTTGGGCTTTATGAATTTTCCAATAGCTCCTCCATCTGTGCATGTCCTGACACTCTTGTTAATATTGATTTCATACATGTATACAATCAAGTTACTAGTCCACTGTGTTCCATCAAAAGCAACTTAACTTTAAAACACAAACAAGGGGAAATATTTTATATTTATATTAGCCCTAAAATATGTTAGTTATGGAATTACGTAGCTAAAGAAAGTTCCAGCTGAGGGAATTGTACAATGTCAGCCAAATCTATGGAAAGAAGAATAGCACATGGTATTTATGATGCTTGAGACCCTGAGGCAGCCTTATAATATGCCTTTTGTTTTCTATGGTGCTGTCACACACAGTAATGATTGCACAGAGCTCTCATCACACGGGGAACTCTAGCACTTGCAGTATTGGCACATGGTTTTGTAATGCCCTTCAAAGTAATGAAAAAATAGGAATTTGCAGAGTGCACACACTTTAACTAACATTTTTAAGCAGCAGCTGGCAAGAGCACTCTCAAAAGTCCCCAGAAAAAGAATTACCTCATAGAACTGAACTGGGTTTTTTTGAGGTGGGGGGAAGGGAAGAGTGGAAGGTGAGCAGGGAGTGTAAATACACACGGTGGGACATGGAAAGTAGGAGAGAAGGAGGGAGAGGGGACATTTGCATTTAGACATTGCAGAGACTTGGTTATGGTGCTCTGTAGCCATCTGAAAAGGAGTCTGATCAAAAGCAGTTGATGGACTTTGCAGCAACACTTTTCATGATTAGCAAACTAGGGTTATGGAAAACTAGTCATCTATTCAAGTCCAAGTACTTCTGCTAAGTTGTCTTAAGTCCTTTGTTTCTCGACATGCCAGATAATGCTATTTTTAGGAGTAAGATCTCATAACCCACAACTCCCATCCCAAAAATTAGGGCTCCATTTTCATGAAGTGCTTTTTACTCACAAACATGCTTCCTGCAGATTTGAGTCTGCAGAACAATAGATGGGGGCAAGCAAAAGACAGACAAAGAAAAGCCATTCTCTCTGTGCCTGTTGCCCTTCCCCTTGATCACTCAGAAATGTAAAGTGGGAGGAGGGGGCCTGCTCTTCTGAACAGGAGTCCTGTGAGTTCCAGTCCTTGTCGCACAAAGCCCGATGTTTTCATTGGGTTCGTCTTCAGTTCTCAGCAGGCACCTACAGACCCTGGTGCAGGCAGAGCACAGTGTGCCTTGATGCCTTGTCACCAACCCAAACATTGCTTAGATTTTCATTAGTTCACATTTAGCAGTTGTGTGGAGGATTTGGGGAAAGTGCTTTGCTTCCTTCACTGACCATTCAACCTCTTTCTAAAGCTCTTGTGTAAAAGAAGTGTGTTAGGGAGACATTTATGGATCTGCTGATTTTGCAGAACAGTTCACCTGGTCAAGGAGAAAGTAAAGTTTATTAAAAGTAAAATGATCTCAGTTATGCAATGTAATTCTTGAGAGAGATCTGTGAGGCCCGGCTCTCGTTTATCCTGCATCTTGTGTCATATCTGGATCCCAGGAAAAAGCAGGACTGAACACGGAGGGACTTATTCCCCTTTTCATTAGATTTCATTTCATAGATTTCATAGATTTCATAGACATTAGGGCTGGAAGGGACCTCGGGAGATCATCGAGTCCAGCCCCCTGCCCAAAGGGCAGGAAGTCAGCTGGGGTCATAGGATCCCAGCAAGATAAGCATCCAATTTACTCTTGAAGGTGTTCAATGTAGTTGCTTGAACCACCTCTGCTGGCAGACTGTTCCAGACCTTGGGGGCTCGGACAGTAAAGAAATTCTTCCTTAGAGCCAGTTCATACCAACTTGGCAATGTAAAAGTGGCCTGAAAGTGGTAAAAAACTATACTAACACACTCTTTATGCATTCTCCACATGAGCAGTATAAAGGAGAATCAGGCCCTATCCTTCTGATTTGATAACTTTTTATAAATGAATAGGCAAGGCATGGGGCACCACAGGAGGTCAAGGCCATGGAATCAGAAAACCCGATGTCCTTTGCGTCAGAGAAAAGCTAGTGGACTAATGGAGAAGCAGCCCTGCAAGACACAAACTGAAAAATGTCATCTGACCAGTAGTCAAAACCTGGCAATCATACAATTTTTGTACATGTCAAAACACAAATTTGAAAAACTGAAGAGGAGCAGAAAAATTATGATCAATAAAAGCAGTACATAGAAAACCAGCTATCTCCACTTTGCACTTCCTGAAATGCTTTTCAGCACAACCTGAGTATCCAGCTATGCCCCCCAAAATTATTCTGATTCCCTAAACACCTTCTAAGCTCCTAGAAAGCATACAAACTCCTTGAGCATCAAAATACTCAGACCTCTCTAATTACTGGCAGTTCTGTCTTCCATTTCAGTTGTCAGACTGACAAGAAATCGTCCTGGGAAATGTGCAAGTGAACACTGATCCTGCAACAAGAACTGTGCAGCAAAGCATTCAGGCAGCCTGAGCCTTGCGGAAGTTGACGGGACTGTGCTGGGGCACTGGGCCTTCCTGTTTTCTAGGGCAGAATGAGACCTAAAGCATTTCCCCCCAGCATTGTGCTAAAGCAATCGCAGCTTCTCAGGAAGAGCAAAGTAATTTCTTGCAACTTCTGTGTGGCAACACACACCCTGTGAAGGTCCAGTCCTCAGAGGCTGTGGAAGCACCACCACTATGCTCTGTGACTCCAGAAGGAAAAAGTACAGAAAAAGTTTGGTGGGAAACTTGTCTTGCTGTTTCCTATACTCCTTTCCTTCTGTTACTGAATTTTTAGTATTATGCTAATATAATCTATAATCCATTTGGATCATCTGAACAGTCTGCTAGTCATTTAGATGAAATTAATTGGCAAAAAGAGGTGAATTCAGCAGGGTTCACGCAGTGGTCACTGCAGCTACTGCTACAACGTGCAGCAGGCACCCGAAACTACACACAGTAACTGGTATGTTCAGGGTCACTTACAAGGTGGAATTTATTTGCCATTTATTAGTAGGTTGTCCTATGTATTAGTGCCACAGCTTTATCTGTTGCATAACAAAGAAACAGTCTTCTGGGCAGGAAAACAACTTGTGCCAGATAAAAAATTGCCACATTTCCATATTAAACTTTCCATTTTCTTTTTTGAGGTCATTTATGATTAATGACATTTTTTCCATGTTTTCTTGCCCTGCCTTGGAAAGAGCACTCTAAGGTTTCAGAAACGTAGCTTACTGGCTCATGTAGCTGCACTCATGTGGTTTTATCGCATCAAACCGTCTCAATAAATTCCAGCCATTAAAGTAACAGGAAATGCAGCTCTGCTAGTAAAGGATATTTTTCTAAGGTAGGGAGAAGCTATCCCAGTATATTGTATGGAGTATATCTAGAGCATCAAATACTTCCCGCAGAGAAGAGGGGAAGCTTTGCAGTTATTCATTAGTAAAAGAATGACAGAACTAGGCAAACTTGTGCAGTGAACACAAAAGCTTCTGAATCTCTTACTTGGGACAAATTATATTAGTATAATAGACTGGTAAACCATTACTAACTGTAAACCATTACTTTTTTAAATCCAGATGCAAGAGAACTGGTAATAACAATTCCATCTGGGGAAATGTACATTCTTTCCTGCAGACTCAATGTCCTCGTGTGCTCTTTAGTCTTCAGCAAAGTCTCCTTACTGTCATCTACAGCCATGAATTACATAACAGTACAAGCAGTAACGGGAATTGAAGAAAAGCAGTGTGGCTGGCTGCAGTTCCTTTCTCTCTCGTTTTCCAGCAGGGGCAGGCTGGCAAGGTTATTTAGTCTGAAAAGACACCGAGTATCAGCAGGAACAGCGTCTCGTTCACATGTCTGGTACACCTGATGCTGGATTGAATCTGTGTTGTAAAACACCAGAATAGTCTCACAGCACAACACTGCGTATTCCAGCCGAGGCCTGGATGATCTCTTCCTCCACAGCTCCCTCTTCACACTCCCCAAGACAAGAGAGAGCAGTACCTAATGGGACCCTCCTTCTGGAGCTTCCTTCACACCACTCCAAGCCCCTGCCAGCCTGAGAGGTCACATCAAAGAACAGAAACCGGTTTTCAAGTGTTGCCCTTCATTGCTAGTTGTCTTTAGAACTTGCCAGAGCCTTTCCCAATACTAGCAGAGCCCTAGTGCATTTTGCAAAACTCTTCTGCTGCTTAGAAAAGAAAGGGCGACATGGTGAAAATATCATGGATGCTCTCACACAGAAGGGCTGAGCTGGAGCCACAGGGCCAATGAGAGGCAAGAAGGAACACATTTCAAAGATGTCTTTTAAGCAACTGAGAGGCTAGAGCCATGTAGCTTTCTCTGAAACCCACTCTAAGATGTGCACTTTGGACTAAGAAAATGAAAGGACCATGTCATGCTCCCTCTTGGTAACACTCCCCTGACAGATGTGCTAACACCTTACACTGCATACCTCCCAGTGCTGCCACCGGGGTAAAGGATGTTCTTCTTTTGCAAGGGCACAAGGACCCAGAGCCCAGTCAGGGGCACTGGCAGCACCTGTGCCATGACAGTACCAACACGGGCTGCCGTGAACATAAGCACAGCGGAAAAGAGGAGTTTGGTGAATTACTAAAAAAAACCCCAGTCCGGTCTGTAACATTCTTCAGTTGGCCCAGACTAGTCTTTTAAACATCTGCTTCCCTTGCTACAAATGTCCTCCTTCCCAAACAGGAGTTATACTGCATGGGTCTATTCATTTTAATGTGGGTATATACATATATGCACATGCATATATACATACATGTGTTTGGTTTGCGGCGGAGAGGGGAAGGGTCGAATGACCTTGGTGCCTTAACACTTCTGGCTGACAAGTTATTTGGGGTATTTATTGCTTTCTGCTGAAAAGCACTTCCTAACAGTCTGGGTTTATTTTCATTTTCACCTACACCCTGCACACCACACACCTGTGGAAACAGTTACTGGGGCTGAACTCCACACCATTAAAACTTCTGTGTACTTTCAATAAATCCCTTCTTAACTGTTCTGCTTTCTATTGAAAACAGCCCCTGTTTTGTAACCTGTTTTAGTAGGCTCAGTGTTTCAGACCTGTGGATTAAGTATGTTGATCTACTCTTTGCATCTCCCAGGTTCCATAATTCAGTGACCAAATACTGCAAGCTGCAAATGCAGAGCAGAGAAATTAGTCTTCGCCATCCCTCCTGACCAAGACTTCCTTACAGTTCATTTTCTGCAGTGACGGTCTACCATATGTTCAAAAGCTACAGAAAAATAAACCATCTCTACATAATAGTGCTGGGCAGACAAATCGGCACAGTCTGCTTCAGCCTGAGTTTTGGTGCAATTCCCATTACAGTGGGTCTGTCTTCAAGATCACAGACAACAAACTTCCCCCATTCACAGGCTAGGAAGAACCATGGTGATGTAGGGTACGCCTAGGCAGTGCCAGGCAGCACCGTGCAGAGACGCATGCTGTGCTTGCTCCACATGTGCAGGCTTTTGAAGTCTATCAGCCAAGCTTGTTAATGTGCACATGGCGTGAAGGCACATGGTTACATGGTCTCCAGTCCTGGAGGTGGCATGAGCTGAATGCTGCCTTGTGTCCCCTCAGGAACCTATTTAGGGTGGCTCTCCATAAACGCTGATGTGTTTACAAGAATGACTGAGCAGTCCTCAGTTTTCTCCTCTGTCTTGACATTTATCTACCTGTGCTCATTCTTCTGTGCTTCTGTACGCCCAGTACTAGTCCAGTCCAAATCTCCCTCTGTGGGCTATGCAGCTTCTCTGAAAAATCCTCTGAGTGGACTGTGGCTGCTCACAGTGTTTGGTGGATTATACAGACAGAGAAAAAGGATCCTTCTCTCACCACGACCTGCTACTGAAGGAGATCACAACTCAAGATCATCTCTAGACTTTGCAAGGAAAACTTCTACTTTAGATTTAATTTCTGTTCACTTGCTTGGACTCCGCACAACAGCTCTAGTTAAGGCTTTCTTGGCTTTGTGGTTTTCCCCACTCGCATTTCTATTTCTGCCTTTGTATCTACTTCACGGACCTGCCTGGGGCAAATTCCAGGCTTGGGCAAGTGCTATGTACATGTCCAGGCTGCAGTCACTGCTAGGACTCCAGCTCACAGACTTGCCCAAGACAGCACTACAGCAGCCAAACTCAGGTGCTGCTAGCAATACAGCTACAGCAGGGCAGACTAAGCGCTCTAATATTTACCGAGATCCTTGAGTGGGGTTTGCAGACTGCACTGAGTTTCCTGCTGCCAGAGCTACACTACTACCTGTACCACTGTGGATAGTTTGAAGTTAGTCCAGATGTGTCTGTGTGAGCTGCAGTACATACACACCCTTTGTTCCAAGCATCTCAGCAACCGATTTGACCGTAAGTGTGAAGAGTGATGTAGGGGAAATGCTCCCTCTCTGCTGTCACGTCGTGACATTTTTTCCAGGAGCACCGTGCGGGCCTGGGCTCCTCCTATGCGACTGACACCTTATATTGTTCTGAGGTTTTTTAATAGAGGGTTTCACACTCCTCACGACAGTCCTTCCTTGCTGCCCTGGCTGGGATTTTTTTGGTCTGTTTTTTATCGGGATTTTGACAGTAACATGGCAAGGCTAAAAAGCAGGCAATTAAAAAAAAAAAAGGGAAGTCTCCTTTTTGAGAAGAAAACTCCACATAGGTGTCTTAAGATTTTCAGCAGTCAGTCTTCCCTTGTCCTGCTATTCCTCTTGCGAGAGATGTTTAAGTTAGATATAAAAAAAAACCTCTCTCGCTAGGGCTGCATCCAGACGAGTGGTATGTGGCGCCACATACCACACATTCAGTTGTTCTCCATGCTGCAAGGGAGCAGCACAGCTTGACCCCTGGATATACAGGGGTTAAAAAGGAGGAGCAGCACATGTGGGAGTGGCATGTGCCACTCAAAACTGGAGCTGGGCTGGCCGGAGCCAGGCTCCAAGTGGCAGGATCGCTGCTGCTGCAGCCCCAGAAGGCCCCTGCCCTTCAGGACAGGCTGCTGCGGTCAGCCCAGTGCGGGCCCCAGCCACCCCTACACCACCCGGGGTAACCCGCTGTGCACCACAGGGCTGTGGCAGGCATTCCCAGGGTGCTGCTGCTAGCTGTCTCCGGAGAACCCAACCTCCATGCTCATGTGGACACGGCCTAGGAGGGTAGCAAAGTACTAGAACAGGCTACCCAGAGAGGCAGTGGACACTCCATCCTTGGAGGTGTTTAAGGTTTGGGTAGACAAAACTTTGGCTGGCATGATGTAGTTGGGGCTGGTTCTGCTTTGAGCAGGGGGTCGGACGAGATGTGACCTCCTGAGCTCCCTTCCAGTCCTCATTTTCTATGGTTCTGATTCAGAAGGCACTGATAATCAAAGCAAACACATTTATTACATCCCACTTGAGATGTAGTCTTTCTGTGAACAGGGAAAAGAAACAGCCCGGTAAAAATGGCACCCGGGTGCTGCCTATATCCACTTCCCTTACACCTTCTGAGTCATACTGGTTTCCAGGGAAAAACAATTGGTGCTTTCAGCCTCACAAAATTTATCTAACTGGAAAAGGAGCCAGCTATAACTAATGCTGCCTTATCAAGCATCAGCCATACCAGAACTCTTATCATCAATGTTTATGTAACACCGAGAGGGCGCTAGGCACATCACAGACGAGAATGAAGGCACCGGGCCTGCTTTTCCCATGTCAGCACTGCACCACACCAGGGCTGGGAAATGAGCCACTGCAGAATTCCCCATTCACAGGGATCCCACATTGCCTAAGACTGACTGTGGCACAGCTATACCACCCCTTCCTGGCAGCTGGGAGAGGGAGTGTGACCGGGGGGAAGCGCGTGACTGGCACAGCCTTAGGTGCCCCAGTCCCTAGCTCTCCTAACAGCCAATGGCAATCTCCAATGATCAGAACAACTTTTGCATTATTCTGAGATATGTGAAGGGCTGATGTTCCTGCCAAGGGAGCTCACTATCAAAACAGACAATATCCAGATGAGGAATCAGGTATCACTGCAGATGAATGAGCGGTGCAGTTGGCATGCATCCTGGTAGTGCCAAAGAGAAAGAGGATGAGTGGGCAGATGGAGGGGTTTATGAAGGAGTCAAAGATACCAGGTAAGTGGGTGGCAACATGCTGGGACGTGACCAGCTCTCTTCTTGGTAACGGTACATCAAACTGCAGTCGACTATTCCTCTCCCTCCAAGCACTGGTATACTGCTTGGCCTGTAAGGTCCTGGGAGCAGCGGGAACCATGTCTTCATGGACATTTGCACAGCTGCTAGTGCAACATAGCCCTCACCCTGACTGTGGCCTTTTGCCTCTGTTGTAACCCAAACACAAAGTGATAATATTAGCGGATGAGAATCAATTTCTTCTCTGAGGAGAAACACAAAATTAATTCCCCTCAGCAAAAGACTTGGAGACCTACCTCCCAGAGGACAGGTCCAAGCCTGCCAGTGTGCCAAAGAAAACACGAGTGAGCTTTTCAAATTCTGGCTCATGCCTCTGCTACTGTGCACAAAAAACTCCTGAAAATGTGAAGCCATCAGGATACTTTCCAGGGAGTGAGCTCATGGGCAGCTGCTTCCATAGGCAAAACATTTTCCAGGGATGCTGACATTTCTCCATTGTCATTGAAACCAGCCTGCCAGCTGACGACTTGCGGACAAGAACAGAGCATTCATTAGTTTACAACATGATGGAAATAATCATCTAGAGCAAGGAAGCAGCATGGCCAAATCATGCACAGTTAAATGAGTCAGTGGGATTTCCACTTTGAGGGGCAGAGTCCTTGAGCTCTGGCAAAGGAACCGCAGTAAGAGTTCCCAGCTCTTACAGCATGCTTCTCCTCACACCATCCCCAAGCCTCTTTTGCCATCATTCCCCTTGCACAAAGAGTGGTGTTGCCCACCCTAGGTTACCTGGCAGGCCAGTCACTGAGCTGGGAGCAGAATCCCTAGGTACAGGCCCAGTTATTGCCAAATTCAATAGGGAAGGGCGGCGGGGGGCGTGAGAGTGCGGTGCTCAGTAGGAAGCTGACACAAGGTCACTTATTTGCACCTTCCGATTCCCTCCAGAAGGCCTCTCTATTTTCGTCCTTTAATTTTATGTTCTTGAGCAAGAGAGATATCAATGTGGACACAAGGACAGTCCCCTTGCTTAGGCACCGCTGTCCAAGATTGGTGACAGCAAAATACTTTTCCAGGTTCCAAACCAGGTCCACAGACTCAATGGATAACTTCCACTGACCTGAATGGTTCAGGCCACAAAGATCTGAAAACTTCATGTGTGCCTGTGGGCGATTTACTCCTCGTTATGGGAATGGGAGACACTGAGAGATGTAGCAGAATACTTCTGCTCCAACAAACCCACCACACTTCCAAGATGCTGCCACTGGGGAAGGCTTTTCTCATTGTTGGAAAGAAAAGAAACAAGAATATTGTGATGAACTGTGCATCTTCACAAGGGACCTACCTAAATCGTGGTTTCACAGATTTCACAAAAAAACAGCACTGTCCGCGATTCTCACGATCGCAGGGAAATCTGGCATGGGCTGCAAATTCCTGTGAAATCAACTAAAGGGAAAAAAAAGCAGTAGTGATGTAGACTGAGTGAAGGCACCCTCCACCAATCAGCAATGAGGGGCGGGGCTGCCAGGGGACCTCTGCCAATCAGCGGTGAGGGGCAGAGCCGCCACAAAATGTATGCAAAATTGGCTCTGCATGCTGCAAGTAGGCCATGAAAAACCCTTTGTCTTGCCACGACTTAGGTAGGTTCCTAATTGTCACCAGCCAGAAGGACGGTGGGCTGCTTACAGCACTGGACCGCAACTCAGGGAACTTGGACTGAGGTCCCTGCCCTGTCAGAGACATCCTGCGTGATCGGGGCCAGTCTCTTTCCCATCTGACAGCACTTTCCTGCTTCAAACTGGCATCCAGAGAAGGAATGTCACAACCGTGAGATCACTCAGATGCTCTGGTAATGAGGGCAATGCCTTTTAGATGCAACGCACACAGCATACGTGCTGCTACTCCTAACAGGATGGATTTTCAAGTGTGCTTTTTTGTAATTTTTCTGTGACTTGTGAGCACACTCTGAAATTCAGTTCCCTGAAGCATCCAAATCAGCTCCAAAATGATCATTATTACAAAACTACAGCAAAAAATCTAGGTCTGGTTAAGACAAGGCTGAAAACTGGGATGGCTTCTGTGTTGTGCCTCTCTCTCCTCTCCTGGTTGTAAATACACAAGGTCAGAAGAGAGGGCTCATGAATCCTGGCTTGGGTATGAAGCACAGGGGATGCTCTGACTGATTAAGCCAAGGGGTGCCCTGACCCTTCTACAATTGTGTAATGCAAACAAATTAGTGAGCAGCTGCTGCCTATTGTCTGTGTTGGTTAAGAGTCCACTACTACTTTTTCTGCTTTACTAGAGCTGAATAACATCAAAAAATAAGAAAAGTATTGTACAAAGGGCTGACCATGATAATTGATTATACTTACTTATTCTTCTGATTAAAGAGGGTAATCCTGAGTACTTGTTTGGTAAACTGTGCTGTTACCGTGACAACAATTATCACTAAGCGAGTGCTATAAAAGGAGCAGAAGTTAAATGTTTTCACGCACAAACTCAGCTCTCCAACACATCCTCAAGTATGTGTGATGCTTTTATGGGATACCAAGAATTGTGTGTTATTCATGTGTGCTGCAGTTCTACATGCTTATTTGGGTACAGCACATTCAGTAGCAGAGGAAGTGATGTCTGCTGGGCGCACAGTAACTGGCACATACAACAAGGGGAAACCTGTGAAAAGTAATATTTTCCATTGTTTTCTCCCAAGAAGTTAAGTAATCACAATGATTTGATAGGAAAACCAGAGAGACAAAAATAGTTTTCATTTTCCAGCAGACTGCATTTATGAAAACCTTTTCCACATAAATCTGTGAGGTTGAATCATACTAAATCAAACAGAGAACACCAAAGAAAGCAACTTATCAATTTACTATTGCATAGTAAAAAGCCCAAATCACTGTAGTCAGCAGTCTGCAAAACCAGAGACACCATTCTCAAGAGCTTAGCTCACAGTCAGAAAGTAGCCAACAGCTCTGTGGTTTGGCTGGTTTCAAGAATTTGGATGAAGTGTTCTGTGCAGTAAAAGCTGGAAAGCTTTTTTGCTGAGATGAATATGAACGTACATGCTGGTTAGCCTTGGTAGGGCTAGGGACATTTTAACAACAAATTGGAGATGAGTTTTTGCCAAACGTACATGAACAGGCGACTTGTAATGCAGAATGCCACCCCGGGGCAACGTGAACAGAATCAGTCCGAGGAAATGCAAAGATGGAATTGTGACCAGATTTCTCACTTTCATCTGGTGCTGGCCAACCAGAGCAGAACACGCGAGGAACCGCACCACGTACACAAGCAATTAGAGGGCTACAGAGAGGCAGAGTTAAAGGGATAAGGCTTTATTTCTTTACTTTTGTTTTTAAAGTGAAAATAAACATTTAATACATGTTCTACAGCTTCAGGTTCTAGCAACTGGCTCTTGAGAAAGCTACTGAATGTCTGCATTTATAGAAAACCATCCATTTGTAAAAGCCATATCACGCTTTAAGCAATGGTTATCACCCTCTGCCTATATGGCTCGCTCTCTCTGTTCTCATTAGAAAGCTTCTCTGACATCCAATACGAGCCCTGTGGAGGCCTGCTCCATGTGCAGGGGTGCTAAAAACGCCAAACGATTGAAAATCATCACTGCTACAATCCTTGTTGTTGCCTCTTGCGCCAGACATTTTTAATGAATTTTTAAACCCCACAAGTGACCCCTCACACCTTTCCCCTTCTCACGAACCTCCAGAGTCAGCGTTTTCCCCATTTTATGCCATTTGAGTTCTTAACACCAGACTTGTAGTTATCCTTTCTTCGTATGCAGCCTGTGTCCAAACTGGATCTACAGGACGGGGTAATGTCCTGTTTGTCCGTACAGCACCCTCAGGATTTCCACTCCATAGCAACATGGTAAGTTGCTTTCTAAATTCCTGCACCTAGAAGAGGTTTGCCTTAGATCCGAATTTCTGTACAGCAAAACAAAATGAACCTTACCCTCACTGCAGCAACAAAGAAGAGTCACAAATAGCTGCAATAAACACCCTTTGGATCTATGTCTTCTGTGTCTTTCACTCATCTCTTTCTCCTCATTTATATGGTGCCCTGGGAACCAAGGGGAGGGAGTTCATACCTGCCAGACTTCACACTAGCGCTCAAGGTTATTAAATATAATGTTTAGACTTTACAGTTCTAAAAGCTGCCAGCTCCTTGTAACCACAACTGTAACAAAAGAGGAGCCTGGCTTTACGTTGCATGGTCTGCCAAAGCTTTTGTGCTGTGTCTGCAGTTTGACTTGCCATTCATCCCCCAGCTATGTGCTACTCATTGTTAAAAGACCAAAAAATGTTCCTTTGTTACAGCGCCGGTATTTTGCAAGCGCATTTCTGAGTATGAACCCTCTGAAAGAGAGCATCTGGCATGTGAGTCAGAACAAACAGCTGCCCTTCTTTATCAGGTGTCCTTTTACTTTTCATTCCCATCCTTTTGTTACTACAGCTAACATTGATGCTTAACTGAAGCTATCACAGATATCACTTACTGGATAGCAAGTTCCTATTTGCTTCCAAGACAGTTGATACCACTGTCTCCTCTACAGACATGAAGACCGTCGTCTGCACTGTGCCTATACTCTGCCAGCCCACGTGTACAGAGTCTCTAATAAGGCAGTAAAAACCAGTTCTCAGAAATGACCAGAACAAAGTAGCCTGCAGGTCTGTTTTTCACTTCTTTCAACCTGGACCAAGGGGCTCACTTGACTTATGCAGAACGTGTGAGTGGAAAGGTCATCAGTCCTCCCCTGAGAAATACTGCCCACACTTCACTGACAGGTTGGTCGTGTGGGGTTGTGGCAATAACATAACACTGTCCAGTGCTGGGCATCGCCCTTGTTGCACAAGTTTTAATTCTACTCCATAATTCAAATGCAGTGTCCATTAATGTTAATGAACACTCTGTGTCCATTGGAGGCTGCATGAAATCCTTGGTGAGAAGGACCACAATAAGTGTCATTTAGCATTTTTAGCTTTGAAATTTCAAGCAAAATAATTCATCCTGTTTACTTTAAATGAATCATCACATGATTTTCTATTACGGCTTGTTTTGCTGCTCTCTCAGATTTTAAAACTGAAAATACAGTACAAGTTAGGGAAATGACAGGGCTCTAAAGTAGATTTGCTGAGAAGGACTTTGTTTTTAGTTTCTGCCTGCAAGTAAATACATAAAATTACTTAGCTGCTTTGAGAACTTTTTAAATGCAAAAGCAGAAACAAACACACACTTTGAAGGGAAAAACATTTGCTAGTTAGAGCCCCTGCCAATAGGACATGGGAGTTTTTTTCTATTTATAGAAAAGTATCATAGCTTTAAGTTGTCTTAGAATTTGACATTGCAAGTATAGTTAAGACCCAGCAACAGCAAGACAATCCAACTGCACAAAGAACTGATTTTAAAACACAATAGGAAGTGTTTGATTTTACTTTTCTTTATCTTTCATTTTACTTATTTTCATAATTTATTTTCACTGAATTTACACTAAAATCAATCGACCAATCCATCAACCAACCAACCAACCAACCAATCAAAATAACCCCAAATCCACACAAACAAAACTTCTTCTATTTGAATTTAGCTACTTTTTGGCTTCGATGGCTCTAGCCAGCGCATATGTTTTAAGGATAGAAGACAATTAATTAGTCAAACATTGTGAATACATAGAAGGCTATAAAGTCATTGGAAATTTCTGAAGTGAATTTCCAAGATGGAAAGGGTACAGGAATATTTAAATGCACTCAAGAAGTAGCACTGACATTAATCACTGGTGAAGTAATGTTTAAAATGACCTGCAAGAGGAATGTTTCAGTCTGTTTCACATAGATTCACTGACCACAACTGTTCCAGAAGTTGGCTACTTTCCCCTCCTGATTTGCAAAGCAGAAATCAGAAAGCTTGCTAGGACTGGTCCAAAACCTTGGATCGACACTGTACCTTATCATAGTCAGGTACAGCAGTGACCCAAACCAATGTACATTTACTGAATACACTTTTTACAATTCTAGTATAATGTATATTATTGCCACGTTTAGTATTTCACGTAAAGTGCTAAGACTGAAACCACTTCAGTGAAACAGTCATTGTATTAAAGCTGTGAGAAAAAGTGAATCATCATAAACCTTCCATTTGTATAAATATTACACATTCCTGCATGTTGATTACCAGTGACTCAAAGGGGCCAAATGTTTCAGCAGGAGGAGTTGAAAAAAAATTTTTGTACAACCTAACGTATACGTATGTACATCATTTTGGAAAAAGTTCTATTTGGTAATAATGTATAACTATAATTCAAGAAGTTGAAATGCATATTTTCTGAGAAAATGCCACCAATACCAGCAGGGGTGTTACAAGAATGGTCTAACGCAACCTGACCAGATCCACAGCCTTGTACAAATAGCAGAACATTAAAAAAAAATCTTGACCTTACTGCAGGGCCATTTATTGTGTGGGCTGCATCTGGGGATGAGACAGAACAAAGAGATGATAAACACACGCTCTATGTTTGTTGTAACCACAGGCCTACCTGGAAACCACAAAAGGACAGGTAAAAAGAGGAAGAGCCTGATATGATGCAGGCATTCTCTTAGATAAGAGTGCCACGAATGTAAATGCAAGACTAATGTCAAAGAAACCTGTGGACAGATCCACAGTTCAAAGCAACCTTAAAGCTGGCCTGACAAGCCCGTGGAGGTTTGCTCATCACATGGGAACCTCAGCGCATGGGCCATTATTAACTGCTGTAAATTAGAACAGCTTCATGCACTACCTTGACAGCACATGCATCAGAGGACCCCTTTACACTTCAGCTGCCCCAGACACTGAATGGCAGCCCCCATCATCCAGCGCTACAACATAAAACACTACTGCAGAGTTGTATGAATAGCTGGAATGTAACTGAATGTCAGATCTTCATTTCTTTTTATTTTTACCTGGAACAGATTTAAGAAATACAAGCACTTCTGACAGAAGTGGGAGGAAGTGTTTAGGTCCCCCATCAACCTGAATTATTTCATCTGAGGGCTTTAGCATCTCAACAGTCCTTTCTTTGAAAGCACTCTGTGGACTCTAGGGATTTTCCAAGCTGTGCTCTTCTTTCCCTGGCAATCAGTCACTTGTGTTTCTGAGAGGATGCACATTGTGCTAGACCCACAAAAATACCTCCTTTCCCCTTCAGTTTGTTCACACGGAGAGAGAAATAGCTTGCAATACTGGGAAAGAAGCTGAGCATTTCCTCCTTTTGGAACGGCAACAAAATGCTAGATGTACTAATAGAGAGGCTTGGACTTTCTTTGCAGCGCTTGAAGTCAAGTGAATGTTACCCAACTGCTTTCTCTCCAGACTACTTGCATACATAGCTTCAGAGGACTTCTACTCAGAGGTGGAGAGAAACATATCCTGAAAGGCAGACAGAATATTGAAAATGCCTTAAAAAGCTTGAAGTTGGTAAAAGTTTTCAAGGCTTTGCTGTACTGTTGGCCTAAGTTTCTTCAGCAAAAGACTGAAAGTAAATATCGCTAGTGGGGACAAGTTATCTTTTCAACCTTGTTATCCTCTCTCTCATTTTGTATGAGTTGATTTAGTTTAGTCTTAAAAGAAAAGGCCTAGACTTCAAACCACACGATTATGTAAATTAATATCTTCTTCCCAAAGAATAGATAGGATAATCTTTAATACCATCCAGAAGCCTATCATAGAGGCTTTCTCTATAGAAGGCGCTATACAGGTAAAGGGAAAAGAGACGAGGAAAACTTCTAAAGTGAAAGCCTTTAACTCTTTAAGCTTCAAATGCTTAAGTGGCTTTCTCCTTTTTCTGTATCTTTAATAAAAGATTTAAACCCTTTTAATAAGAATTTTTGCTGTGGAAGCCACCAACAGTTTTAATGCAACTACAGCTAGTAAGTTTATTGGCAGACACATGGCACGGGGGCTGTAGAGGTGGTTTGCTACTGTAGGATTATGCATGGAAAGCGTGGGCTGCTGGTATTTGTTTGAAAAAGAGGAAGCTATTGAAGCTTCCTTTAAACAAAACACATAAGAAACTAAACAGATTTTACAAAAAGATACAAGTAGTAAACAGGAAGCCAAGCTGGGCTCCGTCAAGCTCACCAGTGTTACTAACAGCCAGCCATAAGCCTTAATCTTTCCATAATTCATATTGTAACAAGTCATTTGCTTAAAGAATAGTGAGTGCTCAGACCATTACATTTAGTTACCTCAGAAACTGCATGGTAATCTCTTTCTCCAGTGTGTGATCTAGCACAGCCTTCTGTGATCAAAAACTAACATTTAAGCAGTGTAGGTTAGTTTATAATTTCATTTCCTTTTGTAAGACGTGAATAGGGACTGAAGTGACAAACAGTTCTAACCAGTATCAGAAAAACAGATGTGGGAATCATTTTGCACTTTGTTACTCTGGTCAGAGCAGAAACTAAAAACACTTTATAGCTATACTGAAAAAAAATTGGATGCATCACAACATAGTGTTAAAAAATTTATAAAGGTCATTTAACCTAGACACAATGACACAAAAGGCAAAACGATGCTCTTTATTCACAATGGAAGGAAACAGTTGCTACAGAAACAATAAAAATTGGATATTACAATTTGTGCACAAGCCTAGAAAAGAGTCCTGCTAAGATGACAAGCTTAAGAGGTTTGAAACATGGACAGAAATAGTGTAACTGCTATTACGTATTTTAAACATGTCCATCCAAAGCTCTGAGCATTCTGAAAATTAAAAATCCATGCAGCATGCAAACTGGAACACAATCCCCACCTCCCACTCAGCCAGAACTGTCTGCTCCACCTCTGCTATGAGCCCAAGACAATAAATGACACGAATCCAGAGCCTGGCAGACAAGGAGAGAGAAAAGTGCCCTCCAGACCAGAATGCCCTTCCAGACAACCCTCCTACTGCAGTCATGAGCAATTAACTTGAGTACCTCGAATGATTGCAATGGCCACAATGCTACACAGACAAAGGGCAGCCCTTGCCACATTGGACTTTACAAGACAAAGGCAGCACCCTCAACTTCAGCTAAAATTCATATAGTAACTAAGGCAGTTTGGGGATCCCAGGTGCAACATGAGCCCCAGTGCTCAACAGCTGGGCAACCACACCTTGCAGCCATAGTGATGCCCAGGGGCCCCAAGTCAGCTCAATGCCCCCAAGCACAACAGATGGGGTATCTCAGTGACTTGATGATGTGGACACAATCGTTTGGAGGAGGTGTGTTTACTAGGCCAACCTTGTGCTAAAAGCATTTTTCAGGAATAAAATGGACTTTTCCAGCCACAGTTCTCTAGTACCCTAACTACATAGTGATTGGTCTGTAGGCTTTTCCCAATACATGTGCTGACAGCACATACAAATTAACACACGGGTGTGGCTATGGGGTTGACTGCATTAGTTAATTATTTCCTCCTAGAAATGCATGAAAACCAGGTATCTGTATTTATTATGTCAGATCTGTCCGCAGATTTCAGTACCATTGCTCAAAACATTTTGATTTGCTTGTGCACCTAGCAGGGGAGGTCAGCTGCTCTTCAGTATTGTATCCTTACCAAGACGACAATTCAGAGAGCAGCTCTGGTAGCTGGGCTTCTGCCCCACAGCTACTCTTTGGCCGGACACCACATGGGACTGTGCAGTCACCTCTGGCAGAATATGCCACAGGTCTATGGTTTCCACTCCACAGCAAGGCAGATAAGAGAGTCCTTGATACTAAGCATTGTGACACCCAACTTCCTTTGTCAATCTAAATTCTGGTGTCTTGAGGAGGCAGCTAATTGGTAAGAGCAAGATTCCTAACATTTAATCTACATAAAAGTAGGTGGAAGAAGCTCAAGTCTAGGTGGAATTTATGCTGATGCCCTGACAGAGAGAGCATGACTGCCACTTCTTAAAGTTCAAAATTTGGCTAGATACCTGGATATTGGCCAATTCTGAATGTCCAAGTGGCCAGGAGGGAAAAGAACACTTTTTTGCCTGTGCGTCACAAATGATCTGGATGATGGGACCAAGAGCACACTTAGCAAGCTGCTGGATGGCACCAGATTGGACAGACCTGTGAATGCTCCGGAGGGCAGGTCTAAGATCCAGAATAACCTGCGCAGACTGGAGAAATGGTCCACAATCGACCAGATGAGATTCAACAAGGACAAGAAGTCCTGAACTTGGGACAGAATAGCCACATGCACAACTACAGACTGGGGAATGCCTGGCTAGGCTGCAGCTCTACAGAGAAGGGGGTTACAGTGGACAATACTCTTAATATGAGCCAACAGTGTGCACTTGTTTCAAAAAAAGCCAAAACCACCCTGTGTTATATTAAAAGGAGTGCCACTTGCAAATCAAAGGAAGTCATTCATCCACTCTATTCAACACTGGTGAGGCCTCATGTGGAGTACTATGTCCAGCTTTGAGGCCCACACTTCAAGAAAGATGTGGACTATTTGGGAAGATTCCAGACAGACACCTGGCTAGGACGGTTTAGTCAGGGATGATTCTGCCTTGAGCTGGGGGCTGAACTACATGATCTTGTGAGGTCCCTTCCAGTCCTACTTGCCTCTGATCCTATGAAAAGTGCCCTTGCTACATTTTTCCAAGCCACTGACACCATGAGGCAATATGCTCTGCCTGGACCTGCATCATGAGAAGATTCAGGATGGAAGGTGGTGCAGAAAGCTGTAGCTGCTTAGCTATGTGGAATTCCATTTAAGGAGCAAATATCATTATGCTCCAGGACATGCACTGGTTCCCACTGACTTGGGGTGGAAGTCCACACATCATTGTACAAAGCTCTAAGGACCATAAGGTCTGGTTAGCCAGAAGAGCACCTCTTCCTCCTAGTCAAATTCTGCAAAGGTAATCAAAAAAGATAGTTGAGTTGGGAACCCCCTCTGATAAACTGCAGGGAGTTAGGAGAGAACGTTTTTCCACTATGCACAGTTCACTAGAGCCCAGATCTAGTTGTTTTCATGCACACTGAAAAGTCCACATTCAGTCCCAGGCTTCTGGGGAGAGAAAAGGCTGCAGACAGTATGGGTTTATTACCCTCATGTTACCTAATGGATAGTAATATTCATGTCAAGCTGAGGAAAAAATGACCCTCTGAACTGTATTTTGTAGTGAAAATGTTAATGTGGAGGACAGATCTCTCTCAAGGTTGTTTTAAAATCTTTTAAAAAAAGAAAAAAGAATAAAAAGAAGAATCCTAATTCACTGATCTGATTAGGAGGGCAGCTTGGCTTAACTGGCACACCAAACAATACCCTCTAGCCACAAAATAAAATGACAGGTTATTTGTTTTTTAAAAAATGTTCTATGGTCAGATCACATTTTTCCACAATATTTATGAGCACTGACACTACTAATAGTAGATGCAGCTTCCAAAGAGTTACTCAGACACATTAATATGTGATTTTGGTTTAGGCAACCCCAGATATTTTTTGGAACCTTTTTCTGTACAAAAACCAAACCTGGTTGTGGGGAAACGCACAGTTACCCATAAAAATGCTAATCATTCAGTCCTCATTTCAGGACAGCATAGAGCTTGTGTTAGTGAAATGCAAAAGGCAATAACTAAGCAAGAAGCCAGGACAAAAGCAGTCTAAGGTGCTATTCCCTTTATGCGTCTTTGCACAAGCATACGTGCACCTTCATGGACTCTCCACTTCTACTTGCAGGCATTTCCTATTCTCCATGGTTATTCCCAAGATAACTAATTTATAAAACTGTGCTATCCCATTTTCTTTTCACCTGGCCTCTTGTTTTTCAGTCAGAGCCACAGCAGATATATTCAGCTGCAGGGAGGGTTGTCTCCTGAATTAAATCAGTTGGTATTACCTTTAAGATTGTTTTCAAACAACTCTGTTGTAGGGAATCAGAGAGCCAGCCCAAAATGAAGTGACAAGCTCAAAACTGTACCCAGTCTGTTATGATGTAATTTGCTTCCAGATGATAACATTTGGAAACATTTGGAATAACCCTACATAGTATCTTCTTGCATCTTGTTCCCACTGATCACACCTGGCATCTTGCAGATGTTTTTTTGCACTGTATCATTCTGAAGATACAACGTGGATGTAAAACTATCTTTAAGAAGAAATGTATCACAGAAGATGTCAGCGCAGGGAATCAGAAATCTACGGTGCAACTTCATTTCATAACTACAGTTCTTGTAAGTATGGAAGCTCAATAACAGGTGAAACGCCTTTTGCCTCTAGGACACTGGGTTAAATTAAACTGGATTCAGTACTGCCTGGATAGTTTTTTCACCTGCTGATGATTTTACGTTCACTGTGAAATAAAAAGTATTGTTTGGGTCACAGCAGTACGAGTCCAAGAGCCAGCACAGCAAGGCCTTCAAACTTTCACTTACAGGTTGAAGTTTCCTTGCTTGGTGCCTCTATTTTGGAAATGCAACAAAAACGGTCCCACTTCAGCAGAGCTGGCCAGGCACTTTGGAAAGCGGAGAAGGTGGCAAAGTAATGGCTATGGCCATCTGCTTGCGAGTGGAAGGTATCATGTGCAGCTATGATTTGAACTTACTCCCTACCGCTCTCCTGTGCAGTTACTAAGGGTAGTCAAAGCCCATCTCTGGACCGTGACAATCTTCACCTTCTTCTAATCTGAAATCTAAACAAATGACATCATGCGATGAAGCAGGAATCAACTGTAACAGCAAAGCAGTAGTCAACACTGGCACAAGCTGGCCTTTAACTGGGCAATGTGGGCCCTTTAAACAATGAAATGTGCTTCAAGAAATGTTTTGGCCTGCACGGCTGTTCTTGCAGGACTTGGTTTCCAGTACAGGTGATAATCATGAGTTCTACCCAGACAGCTGCCCTGAGTTATGGTGGCTTATCAGTGTTTCCAACCATATTTAGGAGAAGAAAAACTACTGTATCGCATGTTTGAAATAAAAATGCATCTAAAGTGCATTTAATTGTTCTCTCAGTGTGCAGCAGGTGCAGAACACATTCATCAAATTATGGACACCCGCAATTTGCACATGAATGCAACATTATATGACTTGAGTCATTTATATAAAACTAGTTGCTCTCTTACCTCTCTTGTCACTCCTGTATTTTAGTGTAAGAAATTCCAACAAAAGGACACAGTTTTCACAACAGAAAAAATGTGTTGGAAAGATGTTACTTAATTTTTTTAATAAGCCAACCAACCAGAAAAACACCACAATCTAAAAACAACCTTCTCCTTACCATACAAGAGTCTGTGTCCCTGCCAACAAGTAATTTGTGCATTTGCTCCAGAGCAGCAATCGGCTTATGCTTGCGTACATTGTATATTCTGAAATCTTTTATGAAAAATGCTCCAATAAACAGTTCTCTCATGGCTTTAATGTTTATTCTGAGAAGTTCAAAAAACTCATTACAACGATACAATAATTCAATTACATCATCTGTTTAAAAATATCAGTGAAGGATTATAAAAAGAAGAGGATGAAGCAAGATAAAAATATAAATCAGGTTATTCATAGATCTACACATGTGCACACAAAATCTGCACATTTTCCAACATGATCTTTACTCTGAAGAAACTGGCAAAATGGATATGTATAGGCATTCAAGATATTAGTTAAAACATAGTCAAGATGAAAAAGGCGGCCTTTGCCCTGGTACAAATGTGTACTTGACAGCATACTCCCTCATTAGAGTCCTCTCCAAAAACGTGGTTGTGTAAGTTTTAATTTATTTTTTGTGAATCATGTCTCCATTGTGTCCTCTGAGTCATAAATACAGGATACAGTGTAAAAACAAAAACACATGATGAGTATATGCATCTCAAATCCTTCACATGAAACCATAGTTACCCCTTCCCCCAATACGGTTTCAGTCATCTCAAAATGATTTGTGAATAAGAGTGGAATTTACTGAATAATTATGGCTGGAATTGATTTTTATGAGCTCACATCACAAAGCAGGAGGTGGCCGTGATGTGGTCAGCATCATTCCCCATTTATACAACACTGCTAGTTTACAGCAGTCATTTGGGATGAGGGAGACGCTGATTCATTTCTTCCTCTATTAGAGGGGATTTGTAGCCACATCTTCCACCACCCAGGAGAATGCCCTAAAAACCACACTATAAAGTTTCAGGAGGAGGCACTGGGGAGGGCACGGGTCTCAATTTCTCTTGCCAATGACATCTCACTTTATATAAAATAATTCATTATCCACTGGTACACACATTCCACCTCCCTGGAAAAAGTCCTAACCACCAGCCTCTTGCTCTTGTCCTATAGCTGGGCGACTCCCCAGCTATTCTACACCTAGTGGAACAGCTTCAAGGCCAAGTGGGATCTACCTCACAATACTTGGCAATTCAGTGCTTAGGACACTCACATGGGTGCCCCAAGTCTAAGCTCCCTTGATTAATCATGCAACACTAATGTTCGATAAAATGGAGATGTAAAACCACCCAAGGTACAGAGCTATTGGGTTTGAGACTTACATACCAGAAAGAACACAATTTATCTAATCAGCATCATCCTCTGCTAGGGAACATGCAGCAGATTCATAAAGGTACTGAAATTGAAAAAACATATTTTTCTTTATTAGCCAGTTCTTTAGAAATTATTCATGAATGAAACACTATTCACAGGGCCATTCTGATGTCATCCATAACACCAGGGCATAAAATGCCCAGATTAATTTCAGTCTCCATGAGACAAAGTTTTTTTGGTTTTTTGGTTTGTTTGTTTTTTCCGGGGGGGGGGGGGGGGGAGGGAGCAGGGAATCAACACTTGCCCACTAAAGAAGGCAAACCAAGTACAAAACCTATTCTCACCTTTGTACGAGACACCCTAAACAACAGATGACAAAACCAAAGTCTCAGTGCTTAACTGTGTCACTTTAAACAGCAAAACCTGTTAGATGGGAAAATATTGTCGTCTTCATACTTAGATATTAATGATGACACTGACCCATTTGGTCATGAAAACTATATGAATATAAATAGATGAAAGTCAAAGCTGCATTAAAATGGAAAGAGTGACTAATATTCCGCAAGAAAAAAGTTCCAAAATTAATTAATTTCATAAGGCATTAATAATTAATTTAATTGACACCAACAGCATAAAGTGAAATTTAAGAGAAGAGACAGTTTTCTTACAAACTGGTAATTTTGGAAAGCACAGTAATTGCATTCTCATTACTGTTCCTGCACATCTGTCTCTCCATAATTTAAGTCTAAGAGTCTTTAACAAAGAAAACCTATAAGTTTAAGAACCTGAACATCCAAATAGGTACAGAACCTTAAAAGAAGCAGGCTAAACGAGCATTTCACTCCAAAGTGGTGCCACAAATAACTAGGATGGAGAGCAACCAGGCCACTGCAAAGTTAAACTGCCCCTTCCTTCATGAGCCTGCTGGCCCCCCCTCGGGCCGCGGGGGAGGCACACCTGGGCCACGGGTTAGCAAGGATTTAGTTAGGGAGCTTCTGGAGGGGTTGGACGTATTCAAGTCAGCCAGCCCGGATGATCTCCACCCTAAAGGAACTGGCCGAGGTCATTGCAAGTCCCCTGGCACGGCTTTACGAGCACTCGTGGTGCTCTGGTGAGGTACCGGAGGACTGGAAGAGGGCCAACGTGGTCCCCATCTTCAAAAAAGGCAGGAAGGAGGACCTGGGAAACTATAGGCCAGTTAGTCTCATCTCGATCCTAGGCAAGCTGTTTGAGAAAATTATGCTGCCACACATCCAGGAGGGGCCAGCAGGGGACTGCGTGCTTAGGGGCAACCAACACGGGTTCATCAGTGGCAGGTCCTGTCAAACCAACCTGGTGGCCTTTTACGATCAGATCACCAGATCATTAGATGCAGAGGTAGCAGTGGACATCGTCTTCCTGGACTTCCGGAAGGCTTTTGACACTGTCTCTCACCCCGTTCTCATTAAGAAACTGGGGGGCTGTGGTGTCGACACCCACACAGCCAAATGGGTCACCAACTGGCTGGAGGGCCACACCCAGAGGGTGGTAGTGGATGGGTCCTTCTCAACCTGGAAGGACGTGGGCAGTGGGGTCCCCCGGGGCTCGGTCTTCGGGCCCGCGCTGTTCAACATCTTCATCAGCGATTTGGACGAGGGGGTAAAAAGCACCCTGTTCAAATTTGCTGATGACACTAAGATGTGGGGGGATGTGGGCACATTGGAAGGATGCAACAGGCTACAATCAGACCTAGACAGGTTACAGGGGTGGGTGGACGAGAATAGGATGGGCTTCAATACAGACAAGTGCAAGGTGCTGCACCTCGGGAGGAACAACCGGCACCACACCTACAGGGTGGGGAATTCCCCTCTTGTCAGCACGGAGGCGGAAAGGGATCTGGGGGTCATCACTGACTCCAAGATGAACATGGGCCGGCAGTGTGGGGACGCAGTCGGCCTCAGGAAGGCTGACCGCACCTTGTCGTGCATCCACAGATGCATCTCGAGCAGGTCCGGGGAGGTGATCCTCCCCCTCCATGCGGCACTGGTCAGGCCGCAGCTGGAGTATTGCGTCCAGTTCTGGGCGCCGCACTTCAGGAGGGATGTGGACAGCATGGAGAGGGTCCAGAGGAGGCCACTTGCATGATCAGGGGGCAGCGGGGCAGGCCCTATGAGGAGAGGCTGCGGGACCTGAACCTGTTCAGCCTCCAAAAGAGAAGGCTGAGGGGGGATCTTGTGGCCTGTTATAAACTAGTCGGGGGGGACCAGCAGGCACTGGGGGAGTCACTGTTCCCCCGAGCACTGCCAGGAGTGACCAGGAATAACGGTCACAAGCTGGCAGAGGGTAGGTTTAGGCTAGATATCAGGAGGCATGACTTTACCGTCAGGGCGGCTAGGATCTGGAACCAACTTCCAAGAGAAGTGGTGCAGGCTCCTACCCTGGGGGTGTTTAAGAGGAGGTTAGATGAACATCTTGCTGGGGTCATTTGACCCCAGTACTCTTTCCTGCCATGGCAGGGGGTCAGACTAGATGATCTGCTCAGGTCCCTTCCGACCCTAGAAACTATGAAGTCCCAGAACCGTGGCCCAGCAGGGAGTGCTACAGCCTCCCGCTCGGTGCCACGGCCCAGCGTGCCCTCTGCCGGCAATGCCACACTCAGCCCCGCCCACAGCAGAGCACGGAAGACCGCCAACCGGATCTCCGCACATTACTGCCCGGTCCTGTACAGCCCTGGGGGATCCAGTCACACGAGCATGAGTCTCAGAACCAGCAGCATCTGTGCGGCAGCATGACCTCAGCGGGTAATGAGCAGCCCAGGGCAGAACTTGCCCTCAGAAACATTTGCTAGCTTCTGGCTGCCTAAATACTTAGCTCAGCTGTAACACTTACACCCTCTACACCACCTGAGGACAGAGCCACTGCCAAGTTAACAGACACTTTTTAGAAGTTTGAAGTTTCAGACAAGACCAGCTAAAGTGACCAGCTGACTCCAGTTTTCTGGGAAAGTCCCAAAATGTTGGGGCTGCATTGCTGAAAAGTCCCTGAAGAGAGTCTGACATAAACTTTCCGGCAGTGCCTTGCAGCTTCCTGCTGCGGCTGCTGAAAAGTCGCAGCACTACGCAGCCTGCAAACATAGCTAAACTACTTATGGCCAAGCACCACACCTCTTGGAGCAGAGCTCATTCATCTACTGGCGGCACTGCACCACGCTGCTACACTAGCTGGAACTGAAGGTGTTGGAGACAACTGCCGGTTCTGGAGGTCTGCACGGCACCCAGGACTGCATCTTCCACCCTCAGGGGCATCCAAGAAAACTGTGGGTGCTCAGCCTTTCCTGGGGCTTACTCACCGGCCTGAAGGGCCAGGCTCATAGATACCACATGCAACCAATGGCCAGAAAGCAAAACCAAACAGCAAGAGGCTGGTCCAGATCCCACTGGAATCAGAGGACAGGCTGACCCCTGTCTCCCTGGTCTGTGAATCAGGCCCTAATCCTGTGATGAAAGGAGCATTCAGTTACTTTACCTTCTTTCAGTGAGCTACAACAGAATGCAGTGACAGTGACTAAAATGTCTCGCTGTGGCACCAGTTGTGCGCTGGAGCCTCACTCCAGGAATCATGCTAAACCCCATCTCAGCTCCCCCATCTGTTATTAGGAAACAGACTGCTTGGGCTGGAAAGGTTGGTTAGGTTGGCTGATCTCGTATGGTGAGCTTTAAACTAGGTTCGTCAAAGGATGGGGATGCAGAGGTGACACTTTGATGTCAAGCCAGGTGACGCGAGCAGGAACAACCCAGGTAAGTGACAAGGGCCTGGGAACAAGAGGACAGCACAAACACCCAGGGGAGGTCTCAACCACCTCTACACAAATGCTAAAAGTATGGGAAATAAGCAGGAGGAACTCACCCTCCTGCTAGCTAGCAAAAACCCAGACCTGGCTGGGCTTACAGCAACCTGGTGGGATTCTACCCATGACCTGACAGTGGACATCGAGGGCTATAGGCTGTATAGACGGGAGAGAGTAGGAAAAAAAGGGAGGGGGTTGTAGTGCTCTATGTTAAAGAGCAGTACACATCCTTGATGATCAGGATGGGTTCTGAGGAGGGGCAAACTGAGGTGCTCTGGGTTAGGATACAAGGGGGTCATGGGGAAAGGGACTTGATAGTGGGTATCTACTACTGACTGCCTCACCAGGGGGACGAGCTGGACCGGGAACCCTCAGGTCAGCTCACAGAGGCTGTAAAGTCAAGGGATGTGGTTGTCATGGGTGACCTAAACTACCTAGACATCTGCTGGGAAGAGCAGTCAGATGGGTGGCAAACTGGCTAAATAGTTGCACACAGGGAGCGGTGGTGGATGGGTTGTTTTCGACCTGGAGGGATGTGGGCAGTGGAGTCCCCCAGGGCTTGGTCCTTGGGCCCACACCTTTCAATATTTTTATCAGCAATCTGGATGTGGGTGTGGAAAGCACGGTGTCCAAATTCACTGATGATACCAAGTCATGGGGCGAGGTGGGCATGCTGGAGGGGAGGGACAGGATCCAGCTAGATCTAGACAGGTTACAGAGGTGGGCAGATGAGAATAGGATGGAATTCAACACAGACAAGTGCAAGGTGATGCATCGAGGGAGAAGGAACCAGCAACACAACTACAGGCTGGGGAACACCCTTCTCAACAACACAGTGGCTGAAAGGGATCTTGGAGTCACTGCCGACTCCAGGATGGACACGAGCCACCAATGCAAGGAAGGGGTCAGGAAGGCTAACAGCACCTTGTCGTGCATCCACAGATGCATCTCAAGAGGTCCAAGGAGGTGATCCTCCCCCTCTATGCGGCACTGGTCAGGCCGCAGCTGGAGGACTGCATCCAGTTGTGGGAGCCGCACTTCAGGAGGGATGTGGAGAACATGGAGAGGGTCCAGAGGAGGCCACTCGCATGACTGGGGGCAGTAGGGCAGGCTCGACGAGGAGAGGCTGTGGGACCTGAACCTGTTCAGCCTCCACAAAAGAAGACTGAGAAGGGATCTAATGGCCATCTATGAACTCACTGAGGGGACCAGCAGATAATAGGTGAGGCTCTGTTCCCATGGGCACCACCTGGGATAACAAGGAATAACGGCCACAAATTGATTGAAACAAGGTTCAGGCTTGATATCAGGAGGCGCTACTTTATGGTTAGGGCTGTCAGGCTCTGGAATGGGCTCCTGAGGGAGGTGGTGCTCTTCCCTACCCTGGGGGTCTTCAAGAGGAGGTTGGATAGATGCCTGGCTGGGCTATTATGATCCCAGCACTCATTCCTGCTCAGGGAAGGGGGTCGGACTTGATGATCTGTTCAGGTCCCTTCTAACCCTAGAAACTATGAAACTATAAAGTCAAGAGTCAGACGTGAACACTAACCCTGCTGTTCTCCCATCTGCCATTGGCAATGGACGCTAGCCCAAAGGCCATCGGCTTAGGCAGGCCATGACTGACCAACAGGGCTGTAGCTGGACAGAATAACTGGAAATCCCCTCCAATGAGATACACAAGTGTGCACCAAGACATTCTGGCTTTAAAATCTAGACTACAGCAGATAAGCATTCAGCATGCACTTTCTTTTGAGATGACAGACTCCTCCGACCCTTTCCTCACTTCTGCATAGTTATGTGCCCTGGGAGAGCCTGGAAGCTACCAAGTGTAGCTTCCAGGCACATGCTTGGGAACCCCTGCCCCAACCTGCCTGCTCATCTTAGTTGCTGGACTTTGGTTGATGTAGTTTGTCTTTTACCTTGGTGCAGGAAGAGTTGACAGTTCTCCTGAATTAACTCGTCCCTTATCCAACTACACACAAAACAGTTCACACTTTTCAACTTTTGTCTATCTTTAAATATAATGGTTAGGTACAGACATTCAAAGCCAAGGCAGAATCGATCTAAAGTTATGCAGTCTTCGGTCCGTGGCTTGATAGGGAACAGAGCACACATTCGCCCTTTGGTATGGGAGGGCAGTCTATATGTGCTGAACTTCTGTTTTGTTACAGATAGGCTGGCTTTGTGTGCTGAACTACTTCTGCTGTAGGTATAGACCAGTTTCCAATCACTTATACCAATAAAATGTAATTTCTGTGCCTGGCCAATGAGTCAGAAAAGTGTCAGAAAGAAAGGAGTACTGCAGTTAAGGACTCAATTAATGGCAACTGTTATACAGCTGCACAATATCTCAAATTCCATTGCAACATACTTCTGTGAACAAATGACTACACACATACATCCAAAGGCAGAACAAGAAATATCAGCTGGTCCGCAATAAACTCTTGGTAGAAGATCATTTAGAGAAATGTTCAGAGACAAGGGTAATCTGTCAGAGGACGAAAGCCATAAAGCAAGTGCTACCCCATTAGAGCAACCTTTGGTAAAAGTTTCTGCAATATATAGCGTTAAGTGTCGTTACTCCAAAGCATCTTTCCTCGTGTTTGAAGGAAAATCAAAAGAAACATGACTGCAGCAAATCCAGGAGAACTGGACCACTGTAACAGGTAAACTTCAGTGTCGATGCAATCTGCCATCTTTCTAAATGGCTGCTTGAGGCTGTGGATGCCAAGGAAGCAGCAAAGCAAGTGGTCTGGTAGTACAATCTGTGTGGCCCATCGCTGCGCATCAGAATCACGTGTGCGCCAGTCAGAGGAGACTGTCACAAGACTGACTCAGAATTGCTGATATTTACAAAACAAACTCCGAGGTTTTCTAGCTTGCTTTCTGTTTTCAGAGCCACTGGGTTACAGGTGATCAGATTTTCACGTTTTTCTCCATAACCATAAAAATCACCTCAACCCAGGAACTGAGGCCTTAAGAAAAATACCAAGCTTATGACACCTGCGATAAAACTGACAGAAGTAGTAACACTGACTCTGGGCTGCTGAATTAATCAGACTGTGCCGAGAGAGCAGCATGCGCATAAGTTACAGTCAGTATTCATGAAGATGGTGCACATATGTTACTTTGAACAACATATAGATGGGTTTCTTTGCAACCCTTGCTCAGAACCTGGTTCAAAGAGAGGCTTACACCATTTCCATAAAGAAAAACAAAAAAACCCCTCAACTTGATTACTCAAAGGTAATCCTACAGAAAGCCAAGAAATTATGTAATACAGGCCATAACCTTTCCCACCACATTTACCAAAGAAAGGGATTAAAAAATGACTTCAATGGAAGTGCTTAATTCAGTGGCAGGAAGTCTATTTCTGCACTGAGTTACTGGAATGCTCATTTAAAAATTCCTCTTGTGAAATGTTTCTGCACACGTGGAAGCCCAGGCTGTTAAACGGCACTCTTACCAAATGAGACTTGGATTTGAATAGCACTCTACATTTTTCTGAAAATTCTTTTGAAAACAAAAAATGATGAAGTCTTGGGAACTGGCAGGAGGAGACAGAGACAATGCTTAGAGATGAACAGCAAAAATACGTGCTCCAAACATATTACTTTCTGAAGGATGACAGATGCACACCAGCTAAGCCTGTTAGAAAGCACTAATCCTTATCCCCAAAACAGACTTCCCCTCAGTAACATGGCATTGCATAGACATCCTCTGGTCCAAACACAGTTTTAACAAACAAACAACATACATACTTTCAGGAATATGAATAATATAGTTTACAATTTTCTACAAGCACCTGTAGAAATGCAGACAAGTAGAAATGTGAGTGCTCCTGCTGCGACATGACAACACTGGGCCACAGCTGTTAATTCATGAGCTATAAAGGAAAACTAAATTGACATGATTTTATTAGGTTTTACAGTAACAACCAACCTTAAAAGGTTCAGAGAAAAAGGAGATTCCTTCGAAACATCCCGTTTGCCTCTGTAGTTCCATGAAGTGGCAAGTCATCACTTGAACAGGCTAAAACCATCACTGTTGTTTGACACACATAAAGTGACAGTTGTTCCAGAAAGTTCTGTGCTTTTTTAGTCCCGGTACCAGGATGACACTATACAAAAGGTCTGGGTTAGAAGCCAAGCTGCTAATACAAGCAGCAGCAAAACACCGCGCTGCTTCAGTAAACAACAGTGCTTTCCTGGAGTAGCAAAAATCAACATATCACCTAAACAGACTGCCATCCTCTCCTTTGTATTTTTGCAAAAGAAAGGACACATTGTCAGCTCTGTATTTACCCATCTCAAAACTGAAAGGAGGAAAAAGCATTAAGAGCAACACACTCCCAACAGTGCTCTCCAAGTGACCTTGGACTGAAACCCTTTGGAATTCATAATTTAATCTTTGTCACTGCAGCAATAAATCTGCCATCTAATAAAAACAAGAACTAATGGGGAAATGTGAACCTAGGCCCGAATCAGAAAGTTTTTAAAAATAAAATTTTTGGTTTTGAAGGAATAAGCAGCAGCTCCTATATATTTAGCTGAAATGATGATTTATATACTTTTGCACTAAAAAGAATCTCTGTTGGTCCAGATTCTCTCTTTCCACTCCAGCAACGCACAGGGGCCAGGAGCTGGCTGCAGCTTCATCTGCAATGAGCACAAAGACAACTTCACCACCACAGTAACCCCAAGAGCTCCCCCATGAGCGTGGAATGGCCTGTATGGGTCCCCAAGAGCTGGAAGGCCTGCTGGGAGCTGTTTACTACTACCAAGCAGAGTTTAACACAGACCTTGGAAGAAGTAACTCTGGTGCTCATGCAATACTGTCCTAAGCATTCAGCCATTTCATACATGTTTTTATTTGTCCCCCTCCTCAGTCCCAGAAGCAGCCAGTGGGAACTAGGAGCAACAGAGAATTTTTTTCAGTGTTTGGAAACCTATAATGGGACCGACAATATCAGGACCTATTAATCCTGTGCAGCTTTGGAAGGCATGAAGCATTACCAATGAATAAGGTCCTAAGTCAACAAGAAATGCAAGATATGATGCACAATTAATGACTGACAGATTTTCCATCTGTTCTATCAAACTGCATGTGTGGGTACACTACAGCTTGTGCCTTCAAATAACAGTGTCGTTATTTATGGCTTTCAAATTCTGTGACTGCTCAGCACTCTGCCTGTTTGAGATTCCTCTGTCATTATGGTTGTTAATTGTTCAAGGCAATGGAGGCTTTGTGTGAGTGTAAGAAGCAGATAAGTCCCTCTAGGACCAGGGCCAAAAACTATAAAGTTACACCTTACAATTCAGTATAGATTTATTTTTGTTCCGTACTGAGGGCCTAAGATTTCTCATTGTTACAAGAATTCTTAAAAATCTACAAAAAGCACAAGAAAGCCCTTGTTGGCATCTTTCACACATATCTCCCAAAACAGAACAGATTAGCATTTCATACATGGCAGGCACTAGGCAAGTGTCTTTAATGACACAGCATTTCCTATGCATTTACATAGAGCATTTCATGCTTTATCCTATCAGGTTAACACAGCTAGCCATCTCCCAACCAGACTGAACCTGTGGTCCTTCTAGTCCATTATCTTAGAATGATCTTGCATTTTGAATGACTGAATTTTGCATTTTACACTACTGAATTTCACTCTATTTCACTCCAGTACAAAATGCCAGCACTGTCCAGGTCTTCCTGCATAATACTCCAATCCTCCCTGCACTGCTGCCCCCCACTTTGCAGTTGCTGCCATTTCATTAACATGCTGTCACTTTGGTGCCAAGGTTACAAATAAAAATATTTTTAAAAGACTGCTGTCCCAGACCAACACTTGGGAAACTCCACAAGTAACATTCCCCTGGCCTGACTGCTTCTCTTCCTATAGTGGCAGTAATTTCCCTTTTAGATATGGGCCTTTACAGACTACTAACTAACTAAGATACCTATGGAGAGCATAAGCTTTTGTGAATCCATGTTTTGTAATCTTCCTTTAGCTAGTTCCTTTCCTACTTTAAAATTCTTGTGCTAAACCGTATCTTCTCCAATGTAATCATTTTTTTACAGGGCACCATATCAGATGCTCTTCTGAAGTTCAGATACGTTAGATCCACTGCATTCCTCTTAATCAAAGAACATCACTTATCAAATACAGATACCAGGTGAAATTGTCATGGTACACCTCTGCTAAACCAAAGCTACATTTACATTTGATCCCTTTTCTGTCCATCCCCATGTCTTTAAGCACCTCACCTCTAAAATTTCATCTAAAACTTTGTATACCCTTGATGTCACTCTGGCACGTCTCTAGATCCCCAGTGCCCTCTCTTAAATATAGGTATTATAATCACTGTCCCACCACTCAGACGACAGGACCCCCAATCAGTTAGATGTATTCTGCATTTCCATGTGCCCTTCTTTCCAGTATGTTGGAATATTTGGTCCTTCCAAACCAGGAGTATTCAGCTCTGAACTTTTCCTTGTCCTTGGACATGGTAATTGCTGTTTCCATGCTTGCTTCCATTTGCCATCCTGCCTTTGCTCCCATGTTATCCATTACCATACTTATCAAAATGTATCAGCAAAGCACGTTTAGATTAGCTATCAGGAGAAACCTCTTTTCTGTCAGAGCAGTAAGACAGTGGAACACACTGTCCAGGGGAGTGGCAAGATTTCCTTCACTGTCAACTTTCAGGAGACAAGACGGGCACTGACCATGGATCAGTGATGTAGTGCCCGTATGTCTGTGCAAGAGTTAGACTGGACAGCACTTGTGGTACTTTCTACCCCTAGGATCCTACGGTTCTGGTGTCTGGGCCACCTCTAAATGATGGTTAAATTCTACTCTATCCTCAGTGCAGAACGGCTCCACTTCTTTCCTGGTTCCCTCTTCATTCATATGGCTACAGAACTTTTGCTGTTAGTATTGATTTCCTTTGCAAACTCAAACTCAACTTGATTTTCAGCAACTCTGACTTATACTTACACTTCTTAACCTCTAAAATGAAGCTGTCTTTGTTGATCAATCCCTTTTTCCACTCTTTCTAGACTTTCTGCTTATACGTAATATTCTTTTTGAGACATTTATTCAGTTGCATCTGGAGAGCCTTCGTACAAGTTTATTTTCCCCTTCCCTGGGATGCAAATTCCAGACAGTTTCTGCACTTGCAAGTTAGAGAAAAATCAAGTCTTCTCCACATTAAAGCCTTTCAGCCCAGACAGCTTCACTAGCCAGTTCCCTTAATTTCTCAAAGTCTGCCCTTTTGAAATGGAAACACAGTTACTGAGCTGTTCTTATTCAGCTTTACATGTATTTTATACTGAATCAACTTGCCATCACTGGATGCAAGGTTATTTTCTATCATCATTTACTAAAAGGAAGTCTAACAAAATAAAGTAAAATCAGCCTAAATGCCTTATGAAAAAGAAAGGAGATAAATTTTACTTTACAGCTTTGCAATTCTAAATTAAGCAAATTCCCTTTTTGTCCAAATGGAAGCCACACCATGTAAAATAATCAATTCAAGATCCAGGTTGCCTCCCTAGGACACAGAAATAAAAGAGTCTGCCAAGCCATTCTGATTTTCTGCAAACATGGCATCTCCACATAAAATTACCCTAACCTCCGGCACGTAGGGATGCTTTTCTCATTCCCCTGGATAAGCAGATTTTAACAAACGCTGAGGAAGAAAAGCTCCTCAAATCCCATTTTGAAAGATCCATGTAGAAAAAGCACACAGAACGTTGTTGGAAGCCATAAACACTGTGCCTGTGCTCACACATCTTATGGGTCGCTCAGAAAGCGTGCCTGCCCAAAAACCAAGGCTGAGCA
Organism: Crocodylus siamensis; assembly: GCF_052110815.1. Lineage (NCBI taxonomy): Eukaryota > Metazoa > Chordata > Crocodylia > Crocodylidae > Crocodylus > Crocodylus siamensis. The sequence goes on from NC_143405.1 coordinate 310,606, forward strand.
GTTTCTGCCCTTTCCCGTCTCTTCTTTTACCTCTTTCTAATGTTTCTCTGAGGTAGAAGAAAAATCAACTGGTTTTAATGTTGTAAAAGAAAAACTCTGCCTAAGAAAGTCTCACCTCAGCCTCTACAGGAAACTGCTTCTTTTCTGACCTCAACTGTATAAAATACTTCAACTTGTGCTTACCTAAGCATGTTCTTAAGTACCAATAAAGTCAATTATATATCAGAAGAGGTTGGAGGGCTCTGTTCAGTAAGAATGGTTTGCTGAATAGGTGCCAAAGCAGGGCTGGGCAGGAACAGGGAGTTCCTTCTTATGGAAAAATCTGCATTTCCAAAAAATTTCTCCTGAAATGGACCAAAAAGTCAGAAATGTAAAACTCTTAGCTGGCTGCCCAGCTCCCCTCATGGCTTTGGGTACTAAATGCCTGGGTGAGCATGGGAGCCACGCAGAGAGCTGACCGCCAGCCCACAAAGCCAGTCCCTTGTGGATCCCATGAGCTGCATGACGTGCCATCCGCTCGTCTGCTTGGGGGCAGCTGGAATCCCAGGCCAGCCCACCTGCAGGTCTCTGTCTGATGATGAGGCGCTCATTTCCACAGCATGCCTCAGTTCCAAGGAGCAGGCGGTTTCCTGCAGACACCTGTTTTCCAGAACATTTTAAAACTGCTCCAAGCCTAGCTGAATGAACTTTGGTGGTCCTTCATGCCCCACTACCAGGGTCTTTTGGGCATGTGGAACTTGTAAATATTCTCAAGTCAAACTGCACACGAATGGCAACAGCAGGCCTGCAAAATGCCAACAATACCACGTCCCGCAGGAGTCACAGGCCACATCCACTGAAGGAGTAAGGAACAGTCCCAGTGAAAGCTAGTGAGCTAATGGCAAAATACACTACGTAGCATGCAATTTCTGACATGTTATGCACTGGTTTTCTACAAATAGGGAAACTGCAGAATCTCCACTAAAATGGCACATGGATTTGCCTACATTTTAATTTTACTCAACAGAAATTCATCTTTTCCATTGAAACACACACTTCTCTCCTTATTTGCCCCTGGAGAGGCAGGTAGTGAGCTGCACTAGTCTCAAGTCAGACACAGGGCAGGGTGGGGTGACACCTTAGAGGTAAACTGATTCAGAGAGGCATGAGCTTTCACAGGCAACAGCCGACTTCCTCAGATGCCAGGGCCTTTGAAAACTCATACCTCTCTGGACCAGTGAGTCTCTCTAAGATACCGCCCTGCCTTGCCTCCTGTCTTATTTTCCCTCGGATGACTCCATCTTAAAATATTCTACTGCAGATTTCCTCAGCTCCCTGCAAGCACAAGGGAGATCTTGTACAAATCTGACTGAAAAATTAAGTAAAACCTAAGAAATTACTTAGATATGTATGAGCTTTTTCAGATGGCTGGGATATAAAACAGCATGTGAGAGGAAGTTAAGTAATACTGTTTTGTTAATTGTTGATTTTTAATTCCTCTTTAAAAATCAGAATTTAAAACTTAGAACAAAAATTCCAACATTTATTTTAAATACAATCTGTGGTTATTGACCATAAGTAGATACCATTTATATAAAAGTTAAGTAATGGGAGATTTTAGGATACATCTGTTTTTATCATCAATGGATGGAAATCTTAAAGAACAAATAGTGAGCAAAGAACAAATGAGTTCTGGAAAACTGATCAGCGTCAGTAGCAGGCAAATATTTATAAACCCACTGGAATTCAGCCAACTTGAATTAATATATTATTTCCTCAAGCATTATTAGACTACCTTGAGAGCTTGCTTGAATTTCATCTCTCTCTTACCTGGCAAACATTGGGAAACATTAAATGATCTGAGTTGTGCCTCCAGACTGAAGTGGTACGGAAGTGATAAAACAAGAAAACATCTCAGATTAGAACAGCCCTTTTTATTTATTTGCATCTTTATGCAATTCTATATCTAAAAAGCAAAAAAAAAAAATCTGTTTTTTAAACTTCACACTGAGCTAAGAGGGATGAAATGCAACCGCTGTCTTAGTAAAAACCTCAGATACATTTAGGGGTTGCTATACAAAATGTTCTAAGGGCAAAAATGCTCCATCTCACCTCCTCATATCAACAGTTATACTGTAAAAACTATGCTAGAGAGAGGCAGACCTGCAGCTCCTCCAAGGGAGTTTTCAGTTGAATCTGCTCTAAAATTTAAAAATCCTGTTTCTTAAATATACAAGAGACTCCAGAATGTCTCTGAACCAAAGCATATTATATATTGCAGATAAATAACACATTTCAGATTAATATCAGCATTTAATCAGTAACTCCAGAAAATCTGAGTCTAGTTTCAACTTGCTTTTAAGTTCTGTGAACAAGGGGTCAGAGTGATTCAGACAAGCTTTACTATAAAAAAAACTAACTGCAAAAAAGCAACAGAAAAACACAGCTAAGAAACACGTTACGTAATCCCAAAGGTAAAATCCTGGCTTTTTTTTTTTTTTTTTAACTGAACCGTTTACAAAGCATTGATATCTTTGTATGTAACGTGTAGTTTTCCAAGCTCAGCTATCCAGAGGAAAGTGTTGCTAATGCTCCCTGCCAAAGGCAAGGAGACAGCCTGCTGCACGCCAGATTACTTTGGACTGCTGCAAGCTGTGACATCACTGTGTTAAAGTTTGGTTTCAGCCAGCCCTCCCCTCTACTGTTTGCGGTCAGGGGGAGGCCCTCAGTGTGTCTATTGCTGGTGGATCCCTCGTATTTGTGGGAGGGGGAAAAGGGCTTATCCAACCAGAACTTGTCTACAGTACTTGCTGCGTGCCTGGTGATTTTTTTTCTTCCAGGATGTAAATCCACCACAAAGGAACTGAAGTTCAAATAAGGGTGCTTTAGTCTTGCATGAAACGATGGATTCAAAACTTTAGAACTGAAATGCTGGAGTTTCCTTTCATCAACCACCGCAGCCCATTGTACCTCTCTGCCTATAGCATGGGAATGTATGGCTTCCATTTAGCAGCTGAGCTGTGTCTTCTTCTATAAAGAGACTTGAATCAATGAGGAAAGCAGGACTCTCTTACAACATCTAGGTATTTACTTTTCCAATTATATTATTACATGTATAAATCTCCCAAGCAGCAAAGTCGAGGTTGCAGTCACAGAAGAGACGTACTTTTGATACAGCCAGCTAAATGAAATGTTGGGATTCCTGTGGATGAGCTGTTCAGCAAACCTTTGATGAAAAGCACATTAGGACTGAAGAAAGAAGCCAAAGGAAACGGTAAGAATGTTGCCATAATACAGCTGGTTTACATTTAAGATATACAGATGTTTTCACATTGATTACATTGTTACCAGCAGACAGAGTGGCTGATTTAAAAAGCCAGGCTTTCATTTACTGCTTTGCTTTGTTATGAAAGTTATTACAATCTTTGTAATACAAGTTTAATCAGGAAATGCATAATGTCTATTAAATGAGCAAACATATGCAACTGGTACAAAGGTGGCCTTGTATAATACCATAGGGGCTGTAGCCACTGATTTTTCTTATGTTTTACTTCAAATATAAAAAATGGATATTCGGTAAAACTATTTTTGATACATTTTATAGAGTCAGACAATCCAGGACTTCTTGCTTAGCAATGAACTCTGAGAACATGAAGCTAACTTTACTCTCCTTTACTCTGTATTACTTTGTCTTCTTCTGAAAGTGACAATATATATGTGAAATAACTGTATGCTTTCCAGCAATTTTTTGACAATAATTCTGTCATTTATGCCTGCTTTTTGAAAAAAAAAAAGCTGCTGTATTAAAGTCAGGAATCATGTATTCACTCTCTCCTATATTTAAGTCAGATAAAACAGATAAAAATGTTTCAGAAAGTAACAACAGATTCTGTAAAACGTCCTGCTTAACCGAGCCTTCACTTCAAAAGCAGAAAGTAGAATTTGTATGCACTTTCTTGTAAGTGTAATATATACCACCTTTATCAATTAAATACAAATATTTTTACAAGGAAAATAAAAGTCAAAATTATTCTGATCTAAACTCTCTGGCAGGTCTTTATCACATACTAGTAACAGGCTGAAAGACAGAGAGCTAGCTTGTTATATGCTTTTCAGCAGAGATTGGAGTATGTGGAAAATAAGGTGAGGCCAGTGTTAAGGGAAGTAAGAGCAAATGCAGTGCTCTCTTTCAATAGCTACACCTCCCAATCTGTGACAGCTCACTTCAATGAGGCACAAAGAATAACCTATTAAATGATGCTGCCTCCTAAATTTCTTAGTGATCCACAAAAGAGAAGCATTTTTTCTCACTTAAATGAGCTGTTTTCTGTTTGGAGGATAGAAGGCACAGGACATGTAATCCTTTGAAGTTTCTTGAAACAATTCCTACTATTTCAAAACAAGAGTTCTTCAAGAACTAATTAAAAACTCTCACTGCAGCACTTCATTAGTCATCCATTCCCCCAGCAAAAACACTTGATATTTTAAGAATGAAATAGTGTTTTGGGAGTTACCGGCAACTTAATGGAAGCAGAAAAAGCTGAACTTAAAATGTATTACAACATATTTATCTGAAGTAGTTCATTTCAGCCAAAAGCTTAGCATGCTTTACATGGGAATTTAATAATTAATGGCACAAAACACAAAGCAGTTCTCCCCAGCAATGTGTAAGTCTGGTGTTTGCAGTTTTTCCAGTTTGTCAATACATCATCTTTTCTGTAATTAAACTGTACTCTACAAATTTCAGAATTTTTGTTCCATGTGAACTTTTTTCCATTTTCTTTAAAGAAAAACTGAAATAAGCTAACATGCTCTGTAATTAAAAAACCCTAATATTCCAGAAAGATGATTTGTTTGATACATAGGAATCCCCTAGAAAAGAAAAGGAAAAGAAAAGAAAAGAAAAAAGAAAAGAAAAAGAAAAAGTTCACTCGATCAGAAGTCCAAATCAATTAATCTTTCTACTCTTGGAAAGCACAAACAAAAATATCACACTAGCTGTGACAGAGATAAAGGACAATGAGATTTTGCTATCATAGCTTCACACCATTATACAAAAGAATTACTGGAAAAGGGGGACGTAATGTTTAGGAATCTGGACAACTTTGAGAAAAATACAGAAAATGTGTTGTGAAATACAGATCTAATTTTTTTACCTGGTATTTGGAAAGGGCAAATGATTGCAAGGATTCCTGTAGTCACTGACTACCAAATTTTGCAGAAACAGGAATTAAGATGATTCTTCTTAAATAAATATGAGTTGGCACCCTAGTTCTATTAGCTTTTACAATCCAATTAATGGGTAAAATGTCTGCTTACTGCAATCTAAAACAATGCCACCTCAGTGTGATAGATGGGAAAAGCTTAGAAGATTTTACAAAGACATCCACTGCAGCTTTGCTGCCTCTTCTCCAGAAAGGCCCAGGTAACAAAGCTGTTATCACAGTCTAGCATGTGAACACATGGTCATCTATATGGGCTTATTTTTTACAGGCATATATACCATCTCATCTAACATTAAGCCTTTCATGAATTTGCCTTCATTTGTGTGTGTACATGATTGTGAGAGCTTCACAAAGAGCTGCATAATGTGCTGTTCAGCTCAGGAGCCTTCCCACCCAAACCTAAGAATGTATCACTAACTCCACTGCAGTAAGAGCAGCCTATGGAAAGTGATTGGTTCACCTGCTGACTAAACTTTAGTCATTCAATGATTTGGTAATCTGCTGCAAAATTAATCCCCTGGCATCTACACAGCTCAGGATGCTGTTTTTTTCCCCTCTTTTGAAACAAATATTTTAAGAGAGTCATTACCAGAACATTATGTACTCTTCAGTAAGTGGTCATCTCCTCCTGCTTGTCACCTTATCTTTAGATGTTAACATCTATCTGGAATATTTCTGGAGTGCCAAATTAGTAATTAAGTTATGTGCACTCAACTTAAAAGCCTTGCATCTAAGGATGGACTCTAGACTGAAAAACTTTTTAAGACAGCAAAGGGTGAGAATAAGCTGGGAGCACTTGATCATATGTTACCAGAAAGATGAGCATATTGCAGTTATATAAATAAAACCACATTATAGGGATGAAGAGAGAGAAATGGGCAATAATAAAAAGTAACAGTTTGGGACAGGATCTTCCCAATGCAATTATAGTCCAGGTATTGTGTTTTGCTTGAAAAAATAGAAAATTATCTCCCTTGAATGCTCCAACCATGCAAACTGGGAATCCTATTTTGTTCTACCCCGCTGCTCACTCAAGAGGTCCTGCTCAAGTGCAAACACTCACTTAAAGATCATCTCTTTTTTTAAGATTTATCAAAACTCCAGCATAAAAAGCTGCCTCCTCAACTCATAACCCAACTTCCAAATTCTTTTTAACACTTAGTGAGATGAAATGCTGGTTCCTTCATTCCTGAATTGGAAATTTATTCTCAGCTCTGGGCATTAAGCTGTTAATGTCAAGCAGATTTACTTAGCCAGGCTCTCTGATGTAGTTATTGTATTGCAATCTATAACGTCACCAAAAGTTACTGGAAATCCCTTTGTGTAGTATCTTGACTTAAAGAAAGAAAATCGCTGTCCCTGTAAAAGCAGCCCCCCTGGGGTAGATACAGCATGATATATTACCCACACAAAAGCAGCATTTATGCAGCCCAGTGCATGAGGCTTTCATACCAACTTGTCTCTGGTTTCATAACCATACATTGCATGTTAAAAAAAAAAGAGCAGCAGAAAATAAGTCAGCTACCCCTACCTACCGGCACATTTTAGGCTCACTGCCTATAGCAGTATCCCTATGAAAGTGAAGATGGATTGGTCTCCCTTGGTATGAAAACTATGGCTGATTCATTACACACAGTACTGCCTCAGTTGAAGTTTTCTAGACAATAGTTATATCAACTCATTATTTTCCTTTTGCATTGCTCTGAAGACTCACAGCAGACAGTAATTAATTTAAATCTTAAAATGTTTTCCCACTTGCATGACTGAAAATGATTTGTGACTCTTATCCTATTAAATAGTATAACAGGAGTCAGTGATAGCCACAATCCATCCTTCCTGTGGTCTCTGCTGTTTTCTAAAGACACTGAAATTTAAACTGTGGTGGAAAGACCAGAGTTAGATTCCATAAAAATGTTTCATGAAATTCTATTCCCTCATTGTCTCAAAGTTTAAATGGCACAAAAATCTTTTCATATTAGATATGTTCCATCTACAGTAACAATAATAAAATCTCAAAACTTTTGTTTTTCTTCTTGGAAGTGCATTACAAATACTAACTAATTAATGCCACTAACTATTTGATCTATATGATGCACTCCACTGTACTGTGGGGTTATAAATATGGTAGCTTTCACAAAATCTCGATGCCTTAGAGAGCACATACAGTGATGAAAAGGAAAAAAGGAAAAAAATCTGTGAAGTAATTCAATATGATCACCTGTATATATATTTTGTAAAAATGAGAAATTTAATTCTGAGGGGCATTATCATAACCACCTGCTATACAAAGGAACAGTTTAAGTACAAGATATGCCTTATTCCTGTAAGTAATGTCTAAGAAAATACACCAGAGAATGTCAACTTTAACACATCTTTTTATGATAAACTGAGCAACAAAACATGGAACGTTTGTAAGCTGGGACACAGGTATGCATGAAACTTTGCTTAGAAAAATATTACAACCTCATTACCCTAAGGTTATGACAAAATTCATGCGGTGAAATACCTAGTTAATTTCAGATAGTAAAATACTCAAGTCTTATGGAATCTCATTTGTGTGTTTTAAAATATTCAAAGTAATCAAAGCAATATATTTTGACTGAGCTAGAAAGGTCCTACAGATATGCCCTACAGTGCAAACAGGACAATATGGCCTACATGCAACTAGTAAGTTCAAAGAAAATACCTTTTATTTGCTTTTCTTTTCAGGGACAGGGAGAAAAAAACTGAAAAACATATAGTATCTTTTTCTGAAGGCTTGTTTTTTCATCATTCATCAGATGAAATGAATATTCTTCAGTTGTTTCCCCTGAGGTGCAATTAGCTTAACAAACAATGAAGGAACAAACATAAACCAATTCATTATTAACTACTGCAAACCACCTACAGAGTTACATTAAGGCTTGGTCTACACTTAAAGTTTTGTCTGCATAACTATGGAGGATAGGAGAATACCAACACAGCTTTGCTGGCAAAGGCCTTAACGTAAATAAAATTACACTTTCAAAAAAAAAAAAAAATCCTTTGCTGGTATTCTTTATTCCATTTTGGGGAACTGGGGTCAGGTCTAATGGCACAGGAGCTCCTCCCATGGTTCAAGCTGTTTGCAGAGGAGTTCACATTTGTGTGGGACAGGACATATTGTCTGACCAGGTGTGTTTGGAAGCAGTTATGGCAATTCACACTGACACTGTGGGCAATGCCTGCCTTTAAATATCATAGCTTTGCATAATAGGGGACTTTAGGTTCATGGACTTAGGAAACAAGGACAGCACTTAAAAGTTCCTGGCTTTCAAAGGCAGAATCATTTTAGTTTAAGAAACCACAGAGGAGGGTGCAGCAGGAAATAAGATGCTCAAGAAGCAGAAGGGCCCTTGTTTTTGTGACCAGGGCTAGAATACAGGTAAAATGTCTAGATGGGGTGGCCAGATACCAGAGGGGAATTTCATATCTGTGAGCCACCCATGTCCTGGGTCAAGTGGTGTCCAACCCTTGCGACTCAAAACAATGACTGACCGAAGGAAACATGTTGGACTTGGCAAGTGGGGGTTGGCCAAGATGCAGCTCTAGTTATGGGGAAAGGGGCAACAGCTAATGCAAATACTTGGCAGGAATCCAAAGAGTTGAGCTGGAACATATGGCCCCTGGAGATGCAATAAATGCAAAATCTCACAACAAACCTAGATAAAAGGTGAGTCTCTTGTACATAAATAAAATACAATGTTTGCTTACACAAATAATTTGAGGTACTGACGACTGAAGTGTCTTAACCTTCCCTAGGCCTGTCTAGACAGCATGTGCTCATTTGTCCCATTTCCTGCTTCCTCCTCGCTGAATACTTCTTCCTCTCCTACAGATTCATTGCACAAGGTTTGTTCAGGCAGACATCTTGTTTAGAAAGCTGTTTTCATCCACTCCAAGTCATTTGACTTATGTAACCTCTCTCACAGTGGTAACAAAAGCCAGTAATCGTCACTCACTCCTCACAGTTATTCACGTACATTTTTCACTGAAGAAGTACAGTCAGCAACAGTGAAGGAAAAAAAGTGATCTGTGGACAGCCCACAGAGAAAAGTATGTAATTTGTAAAACAAGTGTCCAATTGCTGAATAGTAGCTACAATGAAGGAACATGAAATATATTTAAGGATGTGCCCTGAGGGAAGGCACAAGAGACACAGTTTGGGTCTTCTTGTGTTAAGATGAAGACAATGTACTGAATTTCCTTTGCTCCCCTACAATTCTCTAAAACAGAGAAAAGAATTATTATTGGAGAATATCAACAAACTCTTAGAATTTGCTTCAGCCTGAAAAAGGAATATTTACCCCAACTTCTGTAGTCAATTAAAGTCATGAGGCAAGAGGGACACAAGGGAACTCTGCAGAAAAAATGAGTTTCCTTTCATGGGTCACAATAAATAGAGTTTGCGAGGAAAGAAGGCCTGCAATTCACATATGGAAATAAAAGCCTTTTTTACACCTACCATGCTGGAGACATTTGCAAGAATAGTTCATCTGTGTGGAAATACGAGTCCTGGAAAACTGCCAGGGTCACTAAGTGTGACCTGCTGTGCAAATGCTGGTTATGCAAGTTAAAGCTGTCTGGGGTCATTTTAATTTATGTTCCCAATTTTTCTAGGATTTCAAATAACTTTGCTTTAAAGAATACATGGAACTTGTTTGCAGCAGCCAGTTCTTTTCTCCTTTGGGCACACTGAACCCCAAACTTGTCTCTGACAAGTTGTCAAGATTCCTGCCAAACACACATGGAACAATCCCTTGCTATTTACAAAAAATAAGAGCGAGTGTCATTCAAATTCCACTAAAATTTGAGAACTGTCAGGTATAAACACCTTTCAAATGGATCGACAAGGATCACAGCTGCTGACATGTGCTTGAATCACTACTGAAACTTACTAAACAAATCTGAGAATCTGTCAGCTCTTTGGGTTATATCAGAGCAATGTTAATGACTGACTGAACAGTCACTCAGAATACCTGGATATAAGCACACGCACAGACTCAGAGATAAAAACAGCTGCACCACAGACTACGAGCAACCCCTTACAGGAAATGACCTTCTGGAAAACGTGAAAAGTAAATGTTATAAATCAGGGCAAATACATTTTCTTAAGTTGCAGCTCACAAAACTAATTTCATCAGATGCTGTGATGTGATGCACCTGATGAAGTGAGCTGCAGCCCATGAAGGCTTGTGCTGTATATACATCTACTTTGGTTACTTTATACGGTGCAAATCTACCCTGCCTTCTACTTGGCTTCAGGCTAACACAATTAACTACGTCTCTGCTCAGTTCTAGTGCCAGGGACCCAAGAGCACCCAGGAGCAAGAAGCCTTGCTTGTCCCCTACAGCCCAAAATGGTACCTTCTTACTGTAGATAAAATGTTTAGAGTAGGCATGCTTAACCAAATGTGGCCCATGGAGTCATGGCATACGGCCTGAAAAACTCTCAAGGGGTCAGGAAATTTGGCAGCAGGGAAGCAGTGGCAATTAATACTGCCACCCTGCTCCACTGACAACCCCCAAGCCCCATCGCAGGTTGGGCCGAGTCAAACCTCATTCCCCCCACAGATTTGGGTTGGGGCCAGGCCACATGCCCCTCCCTCACGCACAGCTGGTTGGGTCCTGCCATGACTGCCTTGGGTGCCAGATTGGGACCACTGGTCAGATCCAGCCTGCAGATATACTGGGCACTACTGGCCCACCAGCCTAAAAGCTTGAGCACCACTGGTTTAGAGATTTTAACTACCAAGTCTTTAGTGAATATGTACAAGCTATAATTCTGGCAATAGAACAGACTGCAGCAACCATCATGGTATTGCACGCCTGTCCATAGCTGGGAAGATCCTCACCCGCATTCTCTTCAGAAGACCCACTGCCCTTGCTGGGGTGATTTTCCCCGAGTCCCAGCATGCTGTCAGACCACTCAGAGGTACAACAGATTTGTTGCTACACAGCTGCAGATGAGCCATAAGCAACACAGATCTTTACATGGCCTTCACTGACCTGAATAAAGCCTTTGATTCAATCAACAGAGAGGCCCTATGGAAGACCCTGATGAGATCTGGATGCCTGACAACATTGGTTACCATTATCAGATTTTTCAGTGTGACATGACAGCAACTGTCCAAAGTAATGGCTTGGAAATAGACCAACTCACTATTAGAAACAAGTCAAGCAAGGATGTGTAATTGCACTAACACTCTTTCAGCTATACCACAGCTATTTCACATCTCATTGCTGATAGACTCCATCTGGAGTCAGCATCCAGTATTGCATGGATGAAAATCCCTTTAACATCAACTGGTTACATTCCAAATCCAGAAAAACCAACATCTTCATTACTATATTCAATATGCCGATGACAGTGTTGCATGTGCCCACACAACTGAACGCTCCAGGTCACTCTTGATTGCTTCTCTGAAGCATATGAAATGCTTAGATTCACTTTATGAAGCTAAGATACTTTAACAACTCACCCCAAACCAACCAGTTGCTCCTCCACGTATTACAATTAGAGAGCAATCCTTGGAGTACACTGAGCATTTCCCCTAGCTGGGAAGCCACCTTTCCCAAAAAGTAAACATAGGGTGCGTCTACACATTGCCATATGGCAACACTGCTATAGAGTTGTGCTTTAGTACGTCCTTCTGAAAGTACTAAAGCACAGTGCACAGTTAGATTTTGCTGCTATGTTGTCAAAGCAGCACACTATCCTGGGGGAGTGCATCACTACAGCAACGTATCTGGAGATTACATGTAGACTCACGTGATCACTACGTCACCACAGCATGCTGTGCAGTGATGTAGCACATTGTTATGTCGCTGTAGGGCAACATGTAGATGTGCCCATAGATGACAATATTTAACACTGGATAAAATCTACCAGGCTGTCTTTGGATGTCTCTGAAATCATGCCTTCAGTGATCATGACATTTGGATCCAAACTTCTCATTTACCAGGCTGTTGTCATCCATACCCTACTGTATGGGTGTGAAACTTGGATGACATAACAAACAGCTGAAACATTATCATCAGCAATGACTTCAGAAAATCCTCCATATTAATCCAAAAGACAGAAGAATGAACGCTAGCATTCTGGCTCAAGCGACACCACTGGCATTGAAGCCATGTCTATATGGCACTAGCTCTGTTGGGCAGGACTGAGCCAATGAACCATCCCCAATGGTACTATGATGTATGACAAGGCACTGATCTTTCAGGGGAAACCTGCCTCACTATGGGAGGGAGAAACAAAAGACAAAGGAAAGAGCTGTGACCCAACACCACTACTCCTTTTTCCTGCAACTATCTATGGTGTCTGTAGTCAAATATGTGGATCTCCGATCAGCCTCCTTAGTCATCCACAGCCTCATCAATGACTTCCTTATGTACTGGAAGAATGCCCTCACTGTACCAAGGGACTGCTGATGACTACTTGGCCAAATTACTGAAAACAAGAGCCACATCACTCTGACAGAAGGCCCGAGGTACTCCAGAACAAGGGGAAGAACTCTGTAGGACAAACCCAGCAGGTCCAAAAGGCTAGATGAATGATGTGGGGCTGGCTTGCAGGCCAAATCAGGCCCATAGACCAGCCTTGCACTCTGGACCCAGTGCAGACCCTACCACAAACGCCACAGGGAATGGCAGAGGTTCATGTCCTGAAGGATCAAATCAGGCTTCCTGAGGAACAGGTCCTTTTACAACATGAAAATCAAATCTGGCCCCATAACAGTCATTTTATTTTCCAACTGGTACTATACCCTTGCTTACAAATTTAATGATTTCAGTATAGTAAATCTGCCCCCGAGATGGATTGTTTTTGTCATCCAAGTTATGAATCATTACCTTGTGTGAAATGCTTTATATATATAAGAAAACATAACCACAATGACATATTGGTAAAGAAAGGAAATCAAACCAGGCATTACATACTGAACAAACTTCACGTTGTATTATTCTCATGTAAACCAAACTACCCATATGCACATATACTCAAATGCAACATGATCTCTCAGTACTTTCCAAGGTTTTCGTTGTTCTTTAGGCCTCAAAATATTAGCTAAAATACCAAAGTCAGAATAAAAAAAATTTATGTGGTAAAAAAGACTACAGACTTTTTGTCTCTATATGCCTATTAGAAGTCATATAGTCCTTTTAAATTCATCACAGGGAGTTACTATTAGCACACAGTGAGGCAAGAATCATTCAGAGAGACCAAGAAAAAAAATCCTAATTTCATCCGAAAGAAGCCAATTATCAGCTATGTCCTCACATGAGAATAATACTAGTTCATGAAAATGAAGTCACGCCTGGGCCTATGGAATACACAGTGCAGGTCATTTGCTACAAGGATTTCCAATTAAGATCACTATTCTTCCTTAGAACACAAAGAAAAAAACAACCTAGAAATATCATAGAAGCATCTTGATTTCTCACGCATTAAGGGCAAACCAGTTTTCACAGAGATTCCCTAGGAACAAAGAAAATAAAAAGCACAAACTGCCATACTGTAAATAAGGTGACTTAGCCTATAGATGACAATGCATTTGTGGCACACATTTTATCCATCTGTAGCCCTAAAATACTGAGTTGTAAATTATTATAAAATCATAATAAATAATTAAAGATATATATAAGAACTTTTATATGATTCCAAAAACATTATGGACTATGGAGATCTTTTTCTCTTTCACCATTAGAGAGAGACACAACATGATAAATGTTCAGAAAAATATGTTATTCAGCAACAAAACACTGTTACAGATTTTCAGTATTAAAGAGCCAACTCGTTGCACAGTTGAAACTGGAATAGCCTGAGGAAAGTCTATTCGTCCGAGTGATCCCCATGCACCAGGCTGAAAGGCTGCTGGCTACGAGCATTTGGCAGTTGAGGTGATCGCATTCTATCAAGTACAAGAGGGATCCATTTTGGTTAGCTTGATGCTTTGAAGATTAAAATCAAATAACCCCCAAATGGTATCACTAGTGTAAAGGTGAAATATTAATAGGTCAAACTGATGTAAAAGGGCAAATATTAATGGGTAGGACTCTTGAAAACAAATAAGTTAGTACCTATTGTTAAGTCAGACTGCTATTAGAAGAAGCACAAAACGAACATCGCTGTCCTTGTGAGACTCGCAACAAACATATCAGATGAAAAGAAATTCAAGTTACTCTGACTTGTAAAGTCACCAGTCAAAAATGTTCAAGTTTAATGTACACAATGTTTAGAGGTCCAATTTTCTAATTAATAAATGTGTGAAAGATAAGTAATTGTGTAGAAATGTCTCTGTGGTTCAAAACAGTTGTGGTTCAAAAACTGTGGTTTCAATTTATCCAAAACTTTCTAGTTTGAGGTCTAAGGCCACTAATTAAGGTAAAATAACATGTAGTGGCCATACTGTGTCAAAGTTGCACCTCATGCAATTCCGAGAGTTCTGCATCACTTCTAGTATTGTTAACCAAGTTTCTGCTCAGAGCTTGTAAATGCAGATCCTGGGTATTGTTGGTTATACTTGGAGGGTTACTTCTACTGTAGCATGTATTTAGGTATTTTTTTTAGTTTACTTTTGATGTATGTTCCAGTTGCTTACCTTTTTCTTGGTATTATTTCTTTTTATTACTTACTGTTTGTTTATTTTTAAACAGATTTTTTAAAAGGGCCTTTACAAAAGAAAAATATCCAAAAAAAATAAAGGATCATGAAGGCAACAAGACTGACCTGGTTAATCTTAATTGCTATCATGGGAGCCACCGCAAGCAAGCCACAGGAATTTGAAGACAACGATGAGGGCACAGAGCAAGAATTCATTTACATGAATAGGTATAAGCGGTCTGCTGATACACAGGACAAATGCACTTATACCTTTATTGTACCTCAGCAGAGAGTGACAGGTGCCATTTGTGTTAATTCAAAGGAGCCTGAGGTTCTACTTGAAAACAGGGTGAATAAACAAGAATTAGAATTACTTAACAATGAACTTCTAAAGCAAAAGAGGCAAATAGAGACTCTTCAGCAACTGGTGGAGGTGGATGGTGGGATAGTAAATGAGGTTAAACTCTTAAGAAAAGAGAGTCGAAACATGAACTCTCGGGTCACACAACTTTATATGCAGCTACTGCATGAAATTATCCGCAAACGAGACAATGCATTAGAACTTTCCCAACTTGAGAATAAGATACTGAATCAAACTGCTGATATGTTGCAGCTTGCAAACAAATACAAAGACTTAGAGCACAAATACCAACACTTGATGACAATTGCCAATAATCAGTCTATAATTATTGCACAGCTGGAAGAACACTGTCAAAGAATGCCATCCATAAAGCCAATACCCCAGCCTCCCCCCCCACCAAACAGAGTGTATCAACCTCCCACTTACAACCGTATCATTAACCAAATATCTACCAATGAGATTCAGAGTGATCAGAATTTAAAGGCTCTACCACCAACTCTACCAACCATGCCACCAGTTACAAGTAGTCCAACTTCAACTGATAAACCATCTGGTAAGTCATTATGGGAATCACTGGATTATATCTATTCTAATATACAGTGATTAACAGTGTAATTTCTAGGGGGATAAAGGGGGGCTGGGGTGGAATGGACACTAAGGCATAAGGCTGACAGCCCTGAGGTTGCAAATTTGGGGTCATAGCAGAAGCGCTCATGGTATGAGCCTGTCAGATTTCTGCAAATTCTGCTAAATACTGTCATGCAAGCATATGAAAAAGGAAGGTAAGAGCACATTATTTTATTAAACAATAATGCAAGCAGAGGATGTGAATTGGTTAGAGCTCACCCTGAGATTAATAATATTCAGAATATTGGGCCAGTCTACTGAGAGAATTCACAGGGGAAGTATCAGTCCTTTTGTTAGGGGTTTATACCTTCTGTTACTGGCTTTGCAATTTGGGACTAAGACTGGACCTGCAGCTCCTCTGCAAAGTGCAGGTAGTGCCAGCAGCTAAGAATGCTTTAACATTTGTGTTTGGAGATGGGACGAAACCATGTTATGAGTCACACCTCTTCACTTGGATCACATTACCACCACTGTACCCACATTAAGACCATTCAACAACTTCAGCTCTTGTTGTAGCCCATTTGTAAAGCTGCTTCTCATGAAGCACAGTGCTTTGTTCTCTGAGAGTTCCACTACCTCCCAGTTTGTTTTGGGTTCAATGTCAGGTATTAATTTCACTGCAAAAACTTTCTGGCTTTGACTTCTAACTCACCTTGTCATAGCCTGAATTCACTGATCTTTGGGGTCAAGCTGCATCTTATTCACTCCCCAGGCATTTTCCAGGGAGATGATGAACAGAGAAAGACAAGCATCTGGGTGCGAGAGTTTTGTGAGGGAGTAGGTATGATTTGGGATTATTATGTTTCTTAGATGTTAGGAAAGGGTGGCTGTATTCTAAAAAATCAAAGTCCATCATCTAACAAGTAGTAATGACCATGTTGCTATTTGACACTCTGGTCATATGGGGCCAGATTCAAAGCCCATTAAAAAAAACAAACAAACAAAAAAATCGCTGGTAAGACTCCCACTAATTCAGATAGACTTCTGATCCAGCCATTCACTCAGAAGGTTGGTGCCTGAGATGAAAAAACACCACTTTCCTGTCCCTCTTGGGTTACTACTACCCTAGGAATGTAAAACAGGAAGAAGTGACTTCACTTCAAACAGCATTTGATGGTTGTTTCAATTTTTCCATTATTAACTTCTTATTTCCATGCATTTCAGTGGCTTCAGGCTAAAACATGATGTACAAAGTATTAACCTGGGAGCAATTAAAAAATGAAAACAAGAACAGCCAAAACACTGTGTTCAACTTATAGTAATGGTCCACTTATAGTAATGGGTAAAAGTCAGTTTCTGAAACACTGGCCTCTGGCTGTTTCTTGAAATGTTACATATACTACAGTTCCTAAGATGAAAATAAACTGGATTGGGACCACCTCCATTAACTCCTGAGTGCCTAGACTCTTTATTTTTAGTCACAGTTATTAAGTGACATACTCTTTTTACTAATACAAATAATACTAACAAAATAATCCCAGGTGGTGTCCTTCAGACCTACATTCTGCACATGCATGAGAGAGCAAAGGTGCTAAAACCTACAGCTGTAAAACATCACACCAGGTTTAGTTTGCACTTGTGTTAATTTGTATTTGCTGCAATCATTGACCTCTTTAGGAACTTCACCCAACATTACTCCCAGAAATGGGTTAATTATTGTAAGCCTGAGGCTCAGGACCAGTGATGCTTAACCTTCTGGCCCTGTGGGCTGTACAGGTAGCACAGGGCTGGTTTGGAAGCTGGATCCCACGGGAGACATTGGTCCATGGGCCAGATAAAACATGGGTTTGGTGCATGAGGGTCAGTCAGCCTGCAGATGTGATCTGGTGTGCAAGACTCCCCATGGGTCTGGACCTTTGATGGCAGGGGAGCAGTGGTGCTGGAAGCTGTGGCAACCAACACTGCCAGTCCAGACTGTGACCAGTTTTGGATAAGCAGAGCTCTCCTTGTGTGAACGGTACATTTCTGGGTCTGTGTTTGTAAGTTGTGTATGTTCTTTGGTGATGAACAGCAACCACAGGAAGACAAACTCATACACAACAGCTCTGATCCCTTTTAACCAGATCCCCACTCAGTCATCAGATGTAAAATGGCATCTGTGTGAAAACATGACCCCACGCTCCTTATGACTGACCAGTAACACTGGTTCAGCTTTAAACTGTAGCTCTGCCACAAGGCCTGAGTAACCCTAAGTAAGAAGTAGTAAAAATCTCCACTGTCTCCAGGAGCAGGTAGCAATTAGGTGTTTATATCTACCTGTTGTCTCTTGACTGACACTTGGATTGTAAGTTTGTAGGGCAAGGCCCGTCTTGTTCTGTGCTTGCAGAGCATGCAGAACATGGTAATACCAATAAACAAACAGTAACAGATTTGGCTCAGAGCACAGTCCCCAGTTCCCTCCTACACTGAAGTAAAGGAACCTACGTCAACTCCAACCTTTGGACCAGTGGTTTCCACTGGCAGGCTGGCTCAGCTGTGCTGTCTAGCAAGTGTGTAGGAGGAGTGTGAGGGGCTCACTGCCACCCCTATTCTCATTCCCATCTGCTCCCATTCCACCATCACTGTGGGAGGAAGCAGAACAGCTCTACAGAGCTCTCCCCCAAGCTCATGTCTTGTACCTGCATGACAGGCAGGAGTACAGGAGGCAAAAGGGTCCTGACATGTCCCTTAGGGTGTTCTGGGAATCCTGCAATAATTCTGATTCCCTCTATGCGTGACAGGAGCAAGAATGCATGCACTGCTGAGCACATACGCGTTACAAGCATAGCAAAAAGATCAATCCCTAAGTCAGCCAAGTGTTCCCAGAGAGTTACACTTTCAGCTTTCATTTTCAGAAACAACCAGTGATTTGTGTGTGCCCAAGATGATCCATCTAAAAGGGACCTGGTTTTCAGAGATGGGTAGTTAAATATTTTACCAAAAATAAGAGGCTTATTTGGGTGTCTGAAACCTGGCAGTCAAGAACTACAATATGCCATGAGCACAGGAGGTGCACACTTTTATTCCCAGCATTTTGTGGAGGGTCTTTTCAAACCCTCTGAGATCATCAGGTACTCTCCAAATTAACTGGCAACACAAGGAGACCCACATTTCTTTTAGGAAATAATTAGGCCAGATGACACAGTGGCTTTGGGCAGATGTTTCATTCTAAAACCCACTTCTAACAACGTATTGCTACACAGCAGATGTTCTTGCAATGTGCCCACAAATGCATAAACCTAATGGCTATGCACCTACTTAATCAGAAAAACATGGCTCCAATTCAATGGGAAAAACGAAAATTGTTTTATTATGTGCATAACTGTCAGTGCTGGAAAAAGGTCTTATTAAAAAAGTAAGTCTTGCATTTGGACTGCAAAAATCATGGTCACGTTTAGCGAAGACTTCTTTCATGAAGTACCCCATAGCCAGGTTTCTGTGTCCCATATACCTATGATTCCAGTCCATCTTCTCAATTTCTTTTGCGTCACTGTGCATAAACGTGGTTGAGAGATTGATATTCATTAAATATTACAGTGATACAACCAGGAAGAGAGAAAAAAAGAAGACCTGGTAATTAAGTAAACTAGTCAACAAGGAACAGTTTTCGTTTACAGTGCCAAGAAAAACCTAAAGGAATCAGCAGCATTTCCAGAAAGGGTGCAGTGGCGTAACTGCATCCCACTTTCTGACCACGTGGCAGGAACGGCAGCTGGGTGCTGAGTTTGACAATCAGTGCCATTATGATCTGTTGCCATCAGAAGCAGTTCCAGGATTTTGCAAAGTAGGGTGCAGAAGCAGCAACCGGTGCTGCAGGGGTGGCTGTTCTGCCCCACTCACAGCCTCCTTCTGGGCATGAAATTTAATGTTTCCCATATCTAGCCATTTTACATAATACTTTTATCTATCTTTCTCCTGATAAGCCTACTGGCATTTGTTATTCCGCTTTGCCAATACTTCTTTCATTTCTGGCACATACTTTCAACATACAAAGGAAGAATATTTGTCTAGAAAAACAGAATTAAAAGGATCTATTTCACAGATGTGAGGAGCAGAGAAAACATGTTATATTAAATGATGGAAACAATGAATTAGCAGGCATAAATCAAAGTACCAGAACTACATGGTGTTATCAAAATAATAACAATGATACATACCTTGTATACCAATTCACAAAATTCAACACTGTCTAGCTTGGCAAAGAATCTACCAGAGCAACCTCCTGGAAATCTGCTTGCTGTGCAACTGCCTACTTATGTATTCTACCAACAGTCCATGCAAGTTCTGTAAGAGAATCTTGCAATGGAGTTTCAGGTAGTAAAAGTGAGTAAACAGGATGAAAAAATAAAGAAACAGAGAACTGTGACAAATGACTACAGGGAGGATTTAAACAACATACCAGTTCCAAAATTATTTCTACTGTTGTGCTGTGTGACAAAAGGATTAAAGACTATGAAGCAGAATTAGTGAATAGTTAACTCTATTTCTTGGTTACAAGTATAAGAATAAGATACTCTTGCCCAGCAGAAACCATTTTTGTGGCACAAGAAAAGTTGCATGTTCTGAAATATAGATTTTGAGATTCCAGATTCTCTCATTTATCAGAGAAATGAAAGAGGTTTGTAATGAATTATCTTATTGCTGAAGATGACACAAACCAGTTGTGCCAAGACTTCGCTACAGTTGAAATAAATTAGTAGGCATAATTAAAGTCACCATGAATTAGAAACTTCTGAGCTGTGTCCATATATGCTGGCAGGGCTTGTTAGTTCTAGGTGGAAAGAACATTGCCAATGTGATGCAGGCATTTAGAAGAAAGGGCAGTACAAATCTATAGTTCCACATCCTTTAATTTCGTTGTCTTTTTTAATTTACATGATGTACAAGTTTAATTTCTGGGAAAGCAATTTCTACTTAGCACAACTTTCCTTTCCAAGCAAGACACAGGAAGTGAAATAGCACTAGAGGACTACTTCTATCCACGTTTACACAACATGCCTTCCCAACTAAAAATCAATATTCCATCAATTGAATCCACTTTTCACTTTTAGCCAAGACTCCAAATTGAAGCAAAATAGCTCATCATCATATTAATTTATTATATTGTAGTAGGATAAATTAATTTTTAGTACAATTGCACTTTTTCAAAAATAGTTAAGTAATGTGACGTAAGAGTCTAATTTAATGTCAACGTTACTTTGTAAGGCATGTTTACACTCCCTCTAGGTAAGGTCATATCAAACAGTCCACATCGGCTGTATGATAGTCTACTACTCTAGGTTCCCTTTGTTTTTTGGTTTGGTTTTTTTTTTTTTTTTTTTAGAAAAAAAGTATACTTAAATAAATCCAAATATTTTCTTTCAGATCTTAAACCTCCTGGCTTTTGGATAGTCATTTTCTTACCAAATGACCAAGCAAAATCATAGCTTCATGTATGCCATTTCAGAAAAGTAGCATAACTTTCCAACATTGCCAAAATAGTAAACACTGACTAAACTCTGTCTCTAATCAAACTATGATTTTCCAGAAATTTGAGAAGTTCATGGTAAGCAAGCACACACTAAAATGTAACAACACCAGAGAGCATCTCTCTGGCCATTTTATACTAAAAAGTCTATAGCTCAAAATCTATTTGAATTATAAGAACAATTCATATTCAGCATCATTCCATTTGGCATAGCACCTTTCATCATTCATAAAAACATCCAGCTTCTACAATCTACAAGCAAGCAAGACTGTTCAGACCATATATATATAAAAACCCTCTCTTCTTTGCTCCATGTGACAGTATTGTGACTGACAGGCAGCTGTATCAACTTTAGTCAAAATTAATATGAGAGATTTTAACATAGGAATGTGAGGAGTATCAGAGAAAACACTCCAATCAACTCTTGATTCTATCTGCATTGTGTTTTATATCATTGATTTTGATTATGCTTATCTGTGTGAAAATGGATGCAAATGCAAATATTGTTTACATTACAAGACTGGTGGGATGGGGACTGACTTTAGGTGACAAGTTTGTTCAGTTAGTAACCAAAGCCCCCCACATGTTGCCACAATACAAGTACATAATAAAAGTACTACTCTGATACTCTTTTAAAACATTCTGCTAACAGTATTTGAAAATGTTGGCATAATGGATACATTATGCCAACATGAGACCAAAAATGCAACCTGGGTATTCCCCGCCCCCACATTCATAAAGGCTAAAACATGACTTCTATATACAAAGAATGTGCCAAAATTAAAAAAAAAAAAGAAAGATATAAATAGACTTGACTTGGGTACTATATCAAATTTACCAGGAAAGGTTTGGGTTATATTTCAATAGATACATCACAGTCTGTTTTTAGCTCCCATCATATTTTAGGGGAATGAAAAGCGATGGCTGTATAACAAACAGCACTAGCAGAATGCACTGTAAAAATGTTATGTAGATATGTTGAAAAAAAATTGGTTAGCTCCATCATACAATAAGCCACTTCTAGAAAAAAAAAATGTGTAGATGTTGCTGTAAAACTGTACAAGTATCTTTGGAGTTCAATAATTTGAGTTACATGAATTTTATACTGCACAAATTAGGGTCACATGCTTTGGTTCATACATTTGCCAAAATGGTCATATTTTACCATAAAGCAATATATGGGAACCGCCCTGACACTTTTGCCATCTGGTTCTTTGTGAAAATAAAATGTATTAGTTTTATTATTCTGCTTTGGTTCTGAGGAGAGCGACTAGTAATTATGAACATAAAATAGAACGACCGATTTTCTCCTTAATTTTCATCTATGCTTCCTTCCTTTTCATTGCCAATCATAAATGACAGCAGTTGGATAAAACTACTTCTCAGCCCACTGGATATGCAACAAATGTACATCAATGTGAAGTTATATACAGAATGAGACAACTCTCTGTAAACCAGTGAGGACCAAACCTGGAGGCACTAAGCCAAATGCTGCCATATTATTTTATTTACCATTTTACTTTCCTGTTCACCTATATAAAAACATGACTATTTCAATTCTCTCATTTTACTTCTGGCCAAAGCAATGAGGTGCTTACATAAATTGCCAGAGGAGCTCTTCCCATGGGCACACCGTGAATCCACAGTGCTGCAGACTAAGCATTACAAACAACAAATCAGCTGAAGGACTGAACCCATTCTAGGAGGCAGAGGAACGTAACAGGTAGCAAAGTCTTTGGGGGTCTAAAACAAGTAGTACTATTTACTCTGTCCATCAGTAAAAGCTTCAGACCTTCCCAAATGAAAGTGTGCAAGCAAGCCTTCCTCCCCGCTCCTGCTTGTGTGAATTTCTTAAAAGTCCTTTGCTAACGCCACAGTACGTTTCGGTTGTGACTGGTATCTTCACTTACCACACAGACCCCACTCCATGTTCACTTACTGAGCATCATTTAAAACAGCAACTGTCAATATATCAATACGTGCAACGATTTCCAACATTAATTTTTAGGCACTATTTAGCAGAAGTTCTCAGTGACTGCAGAGATGTAACTGTGAGAACACAGTCAGTCCCCTTCTCCAAACAAGTTTATTAAAAATATGCTCGCTTTGGATAAAACCCTTATTTTGTTACTGAACTGTACAAGAATGTGAAAAGGAAGTCTAGTAAATCCTCTATCACTATTTCATAAAACTATTAAAAGATGGAAAAAAGCTGTGCATTACAGCTCAGGCTCCCAACATGAACAATAAATAAGGCCATTTTGAAAGAGATCCAATCCTTTGAAGACAGATATTGAGACAATACATTCCATGCCAGCCCTCTGTGCTTCCAGCAAATTGGGAATGACAGTGTTTCTCTAAGTCTGAAGTGTGGAGCAGAACCCCTCTCCACATTAGTTAAGACAACACAAAACGAGAGTTGGTTTCTTGGGTGCTTGGCTAGTACAGGCAGCTCATGCTTTTGTAAACTGACCAAAATTACAAGCCAGATCACAAGCACAGAGGACAGCCCAGGCTCAACATACTTAAGAATACCTAGCAGAGTCAGATTTTTTACTGACAGGCTTCACATTTTTTTTCCCACACAGAAGCCGAGTGTTTTCATATTAGAAAATTTTTCTTTGAAATGATTAAATTCTTTTCAAAAGGCTCAACTCTGCAGAAATTGATGCCTTACAGGCTCAACGAAATGCAAGACATAATCCT
This sequence comes from Crocodylus siamensis, assembly GCF_052110815.1. Lineage (NCBI taxonomy): Eukaryota > Metazoa > Chordata > Crocodylia > Crocodylidae > Crocodylus > Crocodylus siamensis. The sequence continues at coordinate 334,572 of NC_143405.1, forward strand.
GTATTGACTCCCAGCAAATGGGTTGGCTTTATCTGTAATTTCTATGATAACAGAGACTTAAATCAGTTTATTTATCTATCTAACTCCCCCCTCCCAAGTGTACCATGCTACATATTTGAACCATCGTTTTAGCTTGCCTTCAGATGTCAGGTTGACTGTGCTAAATGCCTATGTTGGCATTGTGTTGCTGATTCTATTGTTAATAGCCATGCCAATGTTATTTTTGGCAGCTGCTCAGATGGAAACCCATAATCCAGAATAGAAGCCAAAGTCAACTTTGCCATTTTGTTTTCTAAAGGAAAAGAGTATCTGTTTGTGGAAACTTAGGTCTGTTTTCTCTACAAAATATGATCAACACCGTACTTCAGTAATCCTTCAGTACCTTAAAACCCATCTGGACTACTTGAGCACTGACAATAGCTTGAGCGTTTTCTTGTGTCAGCTGATGTGGTAAGACTGGCAACAGAACAAAGCAGTTTATCTAGCATTTCCACCTACAATCTATGCCCTGAGTGAGTGGGTCCCAAATTCAGGAATGCCTGCAATATGCCTTTTGCAACATGCTTGCCTGTTTTCATGGGCTAACTTACAAAAGAGTTCTGTAAGAATATCAACAAAATACAGGACTCTAATATGTGGCAGGTAGACACTTTTTAATCACTCAAAGTGTTTTCTTTGACATGAGCTCAAATCCTGCATCAAGCACTATGTTATAGGAAAACCTTTCCACACAGGTTATTTTTTTCCTGCTGAAGTTTTTCCTGCTTTAACTTCTAGTCTCTATGTTCCACATATAGTTATGCTGTGATTAAAAGTCCATAAAAACATGAGAGTAAAGTTAATTTAAAAGTACAGGAGAGGTTTTTACCCTGTATGCAAGTCCCAGTTTCATTTCTCTTCCCATTCTGAAAGTCACGTTTAAAAACCCCAGATGCAGCCAGCTGACATGGGAACATGGACACTTGCGCTCCTGTGCCACTCCAGATGTTTTCAAAGATCTCAGCTTTGATGAGGCCTTGGGGTGCATGTGTGTACAGCCCAATATACCCGTTATGAATCTTTGGTTATTAAAGGCTGGATGCTAGCAAGGGCCAAGCAAATAAACTACAGGGAAATAGATATAAGACTTCCTGCTTCCCAAGCTGGAGTGGCGGACAGGAGGGTCTTTGGATCAAATTTGTAACAAAGCAGGGTTTCTCTACAGGACAGCATCAGAATGCGTCTTCTCTTGGCTGATCAGAGCTGGGACAGCCTAAGGTGGAGAGTACCCAGTACTTCGAGTTTATTTACTCCAACATTTCAAAATTAAATCAGCCTCGATAAACGTGGTTTGGTATAGATGCTTACTGGGACTTTTATTTTACCTTCCCAGAGGCAGAGTTTGCTTTTTGGTTTATAAATCACAAAACAGTGAACCCCAGCTATGCCTTGCGTGCTCCATCTCAGAGCATGAGTTTGCTAAAACAGAAAGGATTTTAGTGGATATTTCAAACACTGTGCGTTTAAGGGGGTTAAGCCTCCCTGACCCTGGGTGCAATAAGAAGGATCTTTCCCATAAGCAAACAGTCAGCTGTGATTTCCAGTGGTTTTACCTGGCTCCTCTGTCACTCTAAGGGTGAAGGTATATGTTACAGTTAGACCACATGAAGGGCACTTTAAACGCAAGCACCTGTATATCAAAGCTTGTTAACTCATGCTAAGTGCCCTCTGAGTGCATCAGAATAAATAACCCGCGTGTTTGTAACTACGTATCCTACAGGGATGGATGCAACTGTTCTAATTTCATGTCTTATATCACCTGAAAGCACCCAAGACTGATACATTAATGCATCATATAAAAAGCATACATAACTTCCTTTGTCAGTAAATAAGTAAAAGGGCTTAAGAAGAGATGTTCCATTACTTTGTGACTGCAGTGTTTGTTCTGGAACAGGACCATGGAGAGACTGTCTGCAAGCTTTGGAAGATGGCCATGACACCAGCTCCATCTATTTGGTGAAACCTGAAAATACAAACCGACTTATGCAGGTGTGGTGTGACCAACGGCATGACCCCGGTGGTTGGACAGTCATTCAGAGGCGGCTCGATGGATCAGTTAACTTTTTCAGGAACTGGGAGACGTACAAGGTTAGGACATGCAAGACTAATTATTTCCTCTTCACAAAAACCTTCTTGAAAACAGTGACTTGAAAAGGAACTGTAGAGCCAGGCCATTAGCTTAGCAGGGGTGGGAAAAAAAGGGTTAGACTTCAACAACTAGTGAAACAGGTACTTTTTATAAGGGATATACACACTTGTGTTATTAAAGCATTCTCCGAACAATTACTTTGAGGGAGCAGTAAGAGACTTCTGGGTCAGGTAATTCCAGGATTACTCACTGCACAGTCTTTTGCACCTTGAGAAGTTTGTAGCAGCTTCAACTGCAGGAACACATGGGTGAAGTTGTGAGAAGGAGACTTGGAACTGGGCTTACTTTTTCAGATGTGGTCCACGAAGCCATTATGGAGATGCTACAATGATTCTATAGCAAAGGCTACATTGAGGTTTACATTTAAAACACATATATAATAGTAATCCATTTGTCTATTTCTTCACAGCAAGGATTCGGTAACATAGATGGAGAGTACTGGCTGGGTTTGGAAAATATTTATTGGCTAACAAACCAAGGCAACTATAAACTGCTTATAACAATGGAAGACTGGTCTGGTCGAAAAGTATTTGCTGAATATGCCAGTTTCCGACTGGAGCCAGAAAGTGAATATTACAAGTTGAGACTGGGCCGTTACAATGGCAATGCAGGCGATTCTTTCACTTGGCACAATGGGAAGCAGTTCACCACTCTGGACAGAGACCATGATGTATACACAGGTGAGAAGTGCTAAAGAAAGATGGCAGCTCATAAAATCCTGTAATAGTTAAAATCTTATGTATAATTTAATGACTTTCATGAACACTGACAGCATGACCAAACAGAAAGACTAGTTGACCTGTACTTGCAGGGATTCAGATGCAGAATAGAAGCTTATAAGAGGAAGGCTTCATCTGCTTTGCCTTTCACTACATAAAATAACTAAATGTAAACATTTAATATATTTAAAAATGTGTAGACCAGAAGTCTGTTTTATTAAAGTTTAGCTAGTTTGTTTGCTGCAGCTGCAAGACTGTGCTTATCCTTGTACTGACCAGCAGTCTCTCTCCACAGGTAACTGTGCTCATTACCAGAAAGGAGGCTGGTGGTACAATGCCTGTGCTCACTCAAATCTTAATGGAGTCTGGTACCGGGGAGGACATTACCGCAGTCGATACCAAGATGGTGTTTATTGGGCTGAGTTCCGGGGGGGATCATACTCACTAAAAAAAGTTGTTATGATGATCAGACCTAACCCCAACACATTCCACTGATTTGTTTTTCCTTCTCCTAACTTGCCCTTTAAGACAAAACAATGAAATATCAGCAGTAGCTGCATGTGCTAGCTCGAATACAGGCGACCCTCGCCATTTGCGGGGGATACGTTTTCGTATCCCCCATGAATGGTGAAATCCACGAACAAGGCACTGCGTTCATGAACGCCGTCTGTGTTCATGAACTCAGTGCCCCTGGCAGCTGGAGGGGCATGGCTCCTCTGGTGACGGCGGCAAGTGCAGAGCTCCCGAGGAGCTCCTTTAAGTGTATTTAAGAAGCAGGTTTGGCATTCACAAATGTTTGAAACCGCAAATGCCAAACTCACGAATAGTGAGGGTTTCCTGTACATCTTTTCAACTGCAAGGAATGTAAGATATTGTATATTTACTGATACAGTTTGAGGACTTGTATATTGTATTTTCAAGAATCATTCCAGCAAAACACTACAGAACTTGCAGAACACCTCTCTTTGCGACAAAATTAATTTAGGTTCTTGCTTTTAGAATTGGCAGTTGAGATGGACTGTAGATAACCTTTGTTTTTTTATTTCCTGTAAATTAAGTTTTGATGATTAAAATACTGCCACAATAACTAAATATTTTTGTATGTTATATTATGTATAAATATTCTCAAATGCAGGAGATACTACAAACTGTACAGCAAGAGTTTTTATATTATTATTGGTAGGATCATTTGACACGGGAAACTGCATCCCTTGAAACTAGATAGCTGGTACATGTACTGTAGAACATTAGTGTGAGTATTCCTAATTTAATCTTTGTTAGCTGTTGTCATGAGTAAAGAGAGCAGTAGCGATTTCAGTTTGTGAGCAGGCACCCAAATAGTTACCACAGATCAAGGCAGTCTGCTACACTCACTCAAAACTGACCTTTCTTTCAAGGAAGGAAAATCAGTGTTGCTAAACAGAACTGCCGACTATACATGTATTTGGAAAGGTAAATGGATTTGTAATGGCTGTTGCACCTCTCAGCCAACACTAATAACTTTGTGTCACATAAAACAAGAGCCTCTGGGTGTTTATAGACATGTTTTGGGGAGAGGGGACACTTTAATTAGAGCGGTTCCAAGAGCTGTTCTAAATAAAGTGTCTGGAGCATCATGCATAGCAGTCTCACCATGCTGAAAAATGGTGCTCAGGGTGCTTCATTGAATGAGCTTTAGTTAAAGTGCCCCAGCCACCATTTTTCAGCATGGGGACACTGATACACGACACGCTGTAATTGCAGTGTGTTGGAGCAGCCTCACTGCACATGTATAGGTGCCCCATATTTTTTTAAATTAAACTTGAGTCATTTAATTCATTACCTGCTGCGTAGCCACTACAATCAGAAAATGGCTGGACACAAACTAAAGTGGCTATCCAACTTTGCAGGCAAATGGCAGATATTGATATAGCACCTATTTAGTGTCCCTAACTACTAGATGAAAATTCTAGAAAGTAACTATTTGTAACCAAGAACAATTATATTTGCCATATTTTACAATACCTACCAAGTATACTGTTTGCCAATGTATTGCACAAAATTATTCACCTATATTTATAAATGACTGACTTGGAAATTTTAGTATTCTGCTGAGGTAGGTTTCTAGAGTTGATTATTCTAGCACACGTTGCAAATTAGAAACTACCATGAAAAACATAACATTTAGTGAAAGAATGTATGATAAAACAGTTCAATGTGCTTGATAATAAGCCTGTGAGATTTTCACTGAGTATGTATGTGTGAGTGTATGCCTTTCCCCCTTGTTACCTCATTGTTTCTTTACAAAATGTACGATATGCATTAAACTGACATTTGATGTAGCATGTGTTGTATATAAATGAAAGTAGGGTTTTAATATATTATCAGAATATCTTTGTAATATTGCAAATCTGTAATAAAGCAACAACTGCTATTTTGATGTACTTTGATTTCATTCTGATTTCATTCCATTGAAATTAACTTTATTACAATATAATAAATGACTGAGTTCCACAGAACTCCACCCCTATAAATTCAAATCAGATCAAATCTGACTTCTAAACTCTATACAGTTCAGGTTCTGAGCACATGCTGCTGCTGCTGCTGCTGCTGCTGCTTGTTGGTCTTAAAATGTTTGGATAATGCACTTCACCTGGTATGGGTAGTGACTATATTTCACAAAGGTCACTATTCCCATCCCAATTACAGTAGTAGGATGTATCCTGAGCTAGTCCAGCTAATGGGGTGATAGTGACACATAGTTAATTAGCTAGGCAAAGACTTCTTTAATCATTTCTGTTAGGTCTAGTTTCTAACCATTAGAAATCCTGATGTGGATCCCACCTCAGGTATGCTTTAGCTGCATGCAGGAGGTACCAGAACATTTAAGTCCCTCAGGGTCATGGTTGGACCCTCTGCCTCCTCAGGCTCCCATGAGAGATCATAACGAGGAGGACAGATGGGCTGTGACCCTTCCGCAGTTCTCTCACAGTCCAAAGCATGAGGCCACTGAAGACTGAGCAGTGAGGACAGACGGTGTCACAGCATCTCAGAGAACTACAGTTCCTGTAAGATAAGTAAGTATCTTCCCTACATAGTAGGAGGCAAGGGTATTAGCTGAACCAAACACAGGTGGAAATACTGCTCTCCTTAATTTGGCATCTGTCCCAAGTAAGGTATAATGTTTCAAAAAAGCCAGCACATTATGACTCCTGCAGATCTCAGAAACATTAAGTCCACTGAAACCAACAGAGGAAGCCTATATTTTGGAGGGCCATTTCTTCACATTCAGCAAGACAGACTTGCCAACCAGATGACTAAAACTGGCAATTTACTGCACGATCCACCACAGGAGTCCTTCAAAAAGATGGCTTGGCTCAGTCCTTTTAAGGCAATTACCCCAAATCACTGGATACATCCAGGGCATGCTGGATGTCCTTTCCTGGCTTTAAAATGTGGTTTCAGGAAGAAGACTGGAAAAATATGTGATTTGTTCTGTCAAAAGTCCAGAACTGCCTTAGGAACAAGCTTGTGGTGTGGCTTTAGCACTGCCGCTCTTCTACAGAGGGCAGTCCTATCACAAGGTGGTGAAAGGAGCTTTCTGACAGTGGCTGAAGGGGAGATGGCACAAAATCCATGACACCAACACAAGGGCTCATAAACGGAGCTGTGTCCCTAATCAGAGGGCAAAGGCAAAGGAGGCCCTCAAGGAACTTTGTTTCTGTTGGATGTGGAAAGACTGAGTGCAATCCCAATGCACTGCAGGCATATGGTTACAAGGTGGACTGTGTAAAGTGAATTCTCCGTTAGGATGAAGAAGTTCAGTGGAAGAACTAAGAAGGAAACCAGCTAAAAGGGAAATGACAAAACTATTTAAAGAGGGAGCATCAGGCTAGAGGGAAGATATAGTGGAGTTCTCCATGGAACCATCTTATTTCATATTTTCATTAATGACCTTCAAAGCTGCTCCCTTGCAAAGCTGGGATGCATCATCAAGAAGAATTAGAAAATAACCTAAAGGACTAGAATAACAGAAATGAGATTACACTTACGTATACCATGACTTTCTGCTATAACATGGGAGCTCATCAGTTAAGAATGACTGAAGAGGATAAAGACATGATGAGCAGAGGATGACTGAGAGCCACCAGTCTGGTGCAGCTGTGAAAGAGGCAAATGCAACCTTAGGGTACATATCAGACAAGGTATTTTCAGTAGAGATAGGAAAGCATTAACGCAATTGTACGAGACACTGCGTCTGTAATATTCTGTACAATTCTGGTCACTCATGTTTGAGAAAGATAAATTTAACTGGAGAAGCTGCAGAGAAATGCCCTAGGACAATCAGGAGAACGAAGACCCTGTCAGACGAGTGGAGGGTAGAAGCAATTGGCATTTTTTAGCTTAGCAAAACAGTGGTTGGTAGGAGTAATAACTGCTTGGTTTGAATACTGGGGAGGAGTATAAACTACAGAGGCAAAACTATTTAAGCCAAAGACAAGAAACAAAGGAGCCTCTTCCAGCCACTGCAAAAGTTTCTTCACTTAAGAGAAACTTTCTTTAATAAACCAGAGTTTTGTTTTCAGTGGTGTAACTAGGGAAGGGTGACCAGGGTAAGCCCCTGGGTTCCAACTTGGGAGGGTGCCTGGGAAAAAACAACTGCTGCCAGCAGCCACACAACCATGATCAAGCTGGCAGTATGGCAGCACCTGGAAGACACCGCTGCCCCTGCGCCGCCAGCATCCAGCCATGCTGCTAGGCCGCTGTTTGTTCTGTTTAGGTTGAGTTCTCTTAAACTGAAGCAAATGAGGCAAGTTCTCCAAGTTGGTCAGAACGTTTGTCTGACTTCATCCAGCGAGGTGGCTCTATCAGATGAAACGGATATATTTACACCAGTCATTTAACCACAACAGGAATACAAGAATTATAATACAATACACTACAGAAATTTTAAAAAGAAAAGGAGAGTCGTTAGACATAAAAGCCTACTGAAAATAAAGAAACTGTTAAGGTGCTGTGTATGCCAAAAATACAACTGGGTCAAGGAACTTATTCACAAATTAGACTTGCAACTTGGTTAGGGGACAACCACGTTGCAACTTAAGTGCATCTGAACAGTATTTCAAACCTAGGCTAGACAGGCCTAGATGAAGCCCTGTTTTATACACACTGAAGTAGCTGCATGGAGCATAATGCACATTATACATTTACAGAACACATGTTTACCAGTTATAGTAGGATTCAAAAGTTGGCATATCAAAAAAATAACTCATGCCAGGAGTAAATACTGTATGTATCCAAATCCAAGATGATTTCAGATTCAAGATGACCACCCAATATTTAGATTCTACACATGGAAAATTATAAATTTGTATAATTTCTAATAAATGTATAATTTTCCATCTATAGGATTTAATTATTGGTGGGTCATCTAAAATTCATACCTTCCATTGCTGCCATAGGAAAAGCAGCAGCAGTAGGGCAGGTGGTTAGGAGGTCTTGCAGGAACAGAGATGAATGTATATATAACGCTTTCACCTTGGAAGCCCTATATTCAATTTCACTAGATAAAACTTTAAATCCAAATCCAAGTCAGCGGAGCCATATATAGAATGAATTTGCACGTATATTTAAATCAAGACTTCCCCTCAGATACTATTGTTTGGAGTGAAAATCTTATGGTAAATAACCCTCAAGTTCATTTCAAATAAGTGCAGTGTATAAAGGGTACCAGAGCCAAAACACAAATGACTGATGTCTGAATTGTTGCTTAAAGATAAGTAAAACCTGCTAATGCTTAGAGTTGAGGTCAGTTCTCCCCAGTCAGGCACCGCTCCCACTTCAGAATCAAAACCCCTAGGCCCTTCTCAGTAATACTGCCACCAAGCCAATTTTAACTCTGTATCTGTGCACAAATTCTCCTTCCTCTCAAATGATGCACCTTCCACGCGCCCCTTGCTGAACTGTATTTTGTCGTCTAGTGGCCAATTCTCCAATCTATCCAGATCCTTTTGCATTCTACTCATTAACTCCAAAGTATTTGTAACCATTCCTAGAACTGTATTGTGGCAACTGCAGACTTGACCAGGAAGCTCTCTATTTCTGTATCTAAGTCATTAAAAAAATTAAACATCACCAAGCTTAGAAGAGGCCTCTATGGGACCTCACTTGAACCCCCCTGCCATTCTGATACTGATCCATTCAGTTGCTCTCTGCCTGTAGTTATTAAGCCAAGTATAAATCTACTTACCAGTAATTATATCTATCCCACATTTCTCCAGTTTTCTTATAAGACTGTCATGTGGCACCAATTCAAAAGCCTTTTATTAGTTCTGCAGTAACATTATACTTTTTGCCAGCAACAATTTAACTGAATAGTTAATAAAAAGAGATGACATAAAAACATCACAAGAAACAAAGAAGAAGAGGCTCATCTTTTTCCTTGACACAAAATAAAATCCGCCAGACTGAATTTAACAAAATACTTTTTTTGTTTTAGATGCCACTTACCGATAAGAAAGATGCCCCAAGGGACAGGCAAGAACTGATATATAAAGTCAGTTCACATACACGGGGAAAACACAAAATCATGCCATCTTTTTCAAAACAGGATAGGACATGCCTGCACCAATGCATTCTCAGCAGGCTAGGAGCTGCCTGGCTGAATCCTGCATACTGTGCGCTGAGAAAAGGCAATTCATCCTTTATCAAATCAAATTACTTGAGCAAGAAATCATTCACTCACATAAACACTATTGCCAAGAGGTCCTTTCATGAAACTTTTCTGTCATCACTCAAGGCCTTCACTATTGCTCCCATTGTTATATCTACAGAATAAGGGAGATGTGTTTGCAGTTTATCTGCAAGTGGAACTTGCAATATACAGCAAACAGATCAGCACACTTGCACCTTTGTCCTTCTAAGATACACAACGCAAAAAAGACCACCTGCAGTGAACACAGGAAAATTCAGTGGCCAACCACAGTACCCATCCATTTTCAAACAAGACTGTTGCTATTTTGCAGACCAACCTGTGGCTAAATGCTTCCAGCACTCCAGACCACAGTCCTGCTGATCTCAAGATTTCCGTTAAGTTGGAAGATCTTTCTAAAAAAAGGGGAAAAAACCTCTGCTGTGAAGGTTTGAAAATAGTAGTTTGAGGCATGAAGGAGAATATACCTATTTAACATCATAGCCTGTGGTTGCGAATATGTTTAGGAAGAGTACACTGTTAAATCTTGCATAAACTACACTTTTTAAAACTTGAAGCAGAGGTTTTTCTTTCTAATATTGTACATTCACACCCAGTTATATTAAAATGAGCTATGGTTGAGAGTATTTATCACTAATTTAGGGTAAGCAGCATTGCTGGGATGTTGTAATCATCACCAAGCCAATCATTATAAAATCAAAAAATTAACAGTTAAGGTAACATTTAAAAGAAATGCGAAGTAGCATCAGCGTAATAGCCCTAACTCTCTATTATACTATGATAATGGAAAAAGAATCTAATGTGGTTTAAAAACAAAAAACAAAACTTTATCTAATTCCAAACACAATGGAACAAAGAACCACAAGATTGCAACTAGTTTATTATTTGGGAAGCTTTATTAAAGAGGTCCCCTCCGCCCCATCAAGATCACTAGGAGCAAAAATAAATTTCTGATATAAGTACTGAAGTTCTTAATTATACTGTTCTCACTCAGTACTCTATTGTTTATACACCCAAGAGCCACAGTAACTCTTTTTGCTGCTGAATTGCAGAGGTGCCTAAATACCTGTGAGATTCTGGGCCTTAAGTCCCAAATGGGGTTTTGATGTTCCAACTTAAATTTCACAAGGATTTAGCACATGAACTTAATGCACAGTTAATGCCTGTAAGATGCCACCAAACTGGTTGTGAGATGGAAAGAAAACAACCAAGCAAGCAAAGTTCATACTTTGCTGAATGAACAACTGCTCCTGGTGCTGATATACATAGTTCTGTGAGATTAGCGACACATTCATAACAATTATTTCACCTTCAAAGGATAAATATATATGTGAAGGATCACTTAAAAAAAAAAATCACAAGAGGGGAAATGAATAACCAAACCAATCTGATTAAATAACATTTTATCATTAAGACTGTTTCAAACCAAAAGAAACCTGAAATTTAAATTAAATAATCTTTTCCGTCTCATATACTGAGGGATGGATACAGGTTTATAAAGGTAATGAGGGTAACTGGCAGGCAAAATGAGATAAATGTGTTAAAAGAAATGCATTTCTGCAAATTTGCATGTCCAAAAATTATATAAATTTACTCCCTTAGACCAGTGGTCTCCAAAGTGGTGCTCAAGATGATCCATTGGGGTGCGGGAAGAAAATATTAGAACTTCTATTTATATTTATTTTTATCTATACTGTACATAATATATTAGTACAGTAGTACATGTATATAATTTATAAATAAATATATAAATATACATATATTGGGGGTGCATGCTCAAAACATTTCATAGAATCAATGAGTCGGAAGGGACCTAGACAGATCATCTAGTCCAACCCCCTGCCATGGGCGGGAAGGAGCACTGGGGGTGGAGGGGTCATAAGACCCCAGCCAGGTGCCTATCCAGTCTCCTCTTGAAGATTTCCAGGGAAGGTGAGAGCAGCACCTCTCTGGGAAGCCTATTCCAGGCTCTGGCCACCCTTACAGTGAAGTAGTTCTTCCTAATATCTAACCTAAATCTATCCTCCCTCAGCTTGAGGTCATTGTTCCTGGTGACCCCAAGGGGGGCCCTGGTGAACAGACTTTTCCCAAGTCCCTGTGGGTGGCCCCTAATAAAGTTGTAGGCAGCCACAAGATCCCCCCTCAGTCTCTTCTTGTGGAGACTGAAGAGATTCAGGTCCCTCAGCCTCTCCTCATCGGGCTGGCCATGGAGGTCCCCAACCATACAAGTGGCCTCCTCTGGACCCTCTCCAGGGTCTCCACATCCTTCTTGAAGTGCGGCGCCCAGAACTGGACACAGGACTCCACCTGCGGCCTGACCAGCGCCACATAGATGGGGAGCAAGACCTCTCTGGACCTGTTAGTGATGCCCCTGTTGATGCAGGACAGGGTGCGGTTGGCTCTGCCTATTGCTTCATCGCATTGGCGACTCATATTCATCCTGGAGTCAATCCTGACTCCAAGATCCCTCTCTGCCTCTGTGCTGCTGAGAGGCTCAGCCCCTAACCTATAACCATAATGCTGGTTCCCTCTCCCCAGGTGCAGCACCCTGCACTTGTCCTTGTTGAACCGCATCCTGTTCAGATCCACCCACTTCTCCAACCTATCCCGGTCTGCCTGGATGCGGTCCCTGCCTGCCAGTGTATTCACTTTACCCCACAGCTTGGTGTCATCAGCGACCTTGAACAGGGTGCTCTCCGTGCCCTCATCCAGGTCACTAATGAAGATGTTGAACAGCACCGGCACAAGGACCGAGCCCTGGGGGACTCTGCGGCCCACACCCCCCCAGGTCGACATCGACCCATCCACCACCACCCTCTGGGTGTGCCCCTGAAGCCAGTTTGCCACCCATGTGACCGTGCATTCGTCCATGCCGCAGCCCCTCAGCTTGCCCACCAGAATTGGGTGGGACACTATGTCGAAGGCCTCCTGGAAGTCCAAGAAGATGACATCGACTTCCTCCTTCCCATCTAAGCTCTTTGTTACCTGGTCATAGAAAGAGACCAGTTTAGTCAGGCAGGATCGGCCTGGCATGAACCCATATTGGTTACCTCTCAACATCACTTCCCCTGCAGGGCTCTCACAAATGTGGCCCTTGATAATTTTTTCAAAGACCTTCCCCAAGATAGAAGTGAGGCTGACTGGCCTGTAGTTGCCAGGCTCTTCCTTCCTCCCCTTCTTGAAAATAGGGACCACACTGGCCCTTTTCCAGTCCTCAGGGACTTGGCCCGAGCACCAAGAGTCCTTGAACAGCCATGTCAATGGCTCTGCAAGGACCCCAGCCAATTTCCTCAGCACTAGCGGATGAAGGTCATCCGGGCCCACCGACTTGGACACATCTAAGCCCTCCAAGTAATGCTTAACTAGGTCTTAACTAACTGTCGGGGGACTCGCATCCTTCCTGGGCCTCACTATGCTATCACCCAAGAGCACCCCATTGTCACCAGACGGGAACACAGAGGCAAAGAACTTGTTGAAGAGTTCGGCCTTCTCTCACGCCACCGTCACCAACTGCCCTGCCCTGCCCCGTAGGGGTCCAATGTTACCCCGAGACTTCTTTTTGCTACCTATATACTTGAAAAAGGACTTTTTGTTATCCTTAATCCCAGACGCTAGAAGCTTTTACTGATAGGGGTATGCAATCAAAAAAGTTTGGAGACCACTGCCTTACATAAATAACTACAGTGAAACATTCCCAGTAACTGCCCTTTGACTCATAATCTTAATCCAAACCTCACCTAAAGTTGGTTCCTTATTGAAAGCTCCTTTTAGTTTCCAAAACAGGTTATCCATGATCAACATACTTAGTTAAATGAGCAAACGCACCAGGCTTAGCAACAGCTTGTTGTTTTGCTGTTATTGTTTTGTGGAGACAGGTAACATGTCTTGACTGTAAGTCACAGTTTGGTAAGGATCTGACCCTTATGGATCCATACCTCTTGGATTTAAAACCCCCCCACTGCTACAGACAATTACTTAGGAGTGCTCCTTTGACAAGTCACTTGAAGTAAACACAGTACCATGTGTCCTGGATCTAAGCCAAAGTACATACAGTAAATCCACAGAAAAACAGTGAGCCCCAAAGAAACCAAGATACTGAAAAAACCTGCTGCACACAGTAAAACTCAGCAGATTAGAGGCTTATACAGATACACAGTGTTGTTTATCTTGTAGGGGATTCCCTCCATATTTCAAAGATATACAGGCATATGCAAGAATAAGCCATGACTTTATATGGGATTCTCATAGTCTACAAATCCCTTGGTTTGTTTACACAGAGTAAAAAGTGGCACCAGCCAGGATCAGCAACTTTCTGGGAATCCAAAATGGTGTTCCTCAAGAATCATTACCAAGAACAGACTATGTTAGGAGCCTTTTGCTGGGTATCCCACAGTTATGGTGCTAGGTGCTTTCCAGTGTCCACTGGCGGTAGGTTCTATCTTTTTGGCCTATGCAGTTACAATTACCCATTATTAGTAAGATACCTGTGTAGGTAGTAATGGCCAAAAAGAGCCAGTGCCACAGGGACTCATTGGCACATGCTAGTAAAGTTTGTTAGAACCAAAGAGCAAAATGCTGTGAATGTCTGGTTTGCAAAAAGCATGTTCCAACTCATGGCTGCTGGGACAGAACAGTCCCTACTCCTGCTCTTCCTGTTTGTGGGGCTGATACACACTTTCCTGTGAACTAGCAAACCAGCTCTCCTGGACTTTCAGATATTGCCCCAACTGGTGCCCACCCTCCATGGAGGAGGAAGATGAAGCCTGACTAGATCAGGAGCAAGGAACAAGAAAAAACTGGCTCCAGGCAGAGTTTGGGAGAGCAACAGAGGAAGGCACAGCATGCTGGGGAACAGATTCAGGAACACACACTGTTCAGGAGCCTGTTACTGAACCTTGGACTTCTAAATCACAATATTCCTTTAAGTCCAGCAAATAGTTGCACAAAAATCAAGGATGGGCAGTGAATGAGGCTACTGCTTGCATGAGCCAGCTTCATTTAGTACAGAAGCTGGAAGGTGAAAACCAGAAAGGATGCTCTCATACTTAAGGAATTTGAATAGTTCTTCAGAGAACAAAGTTCTATATCAGTCTCTGTGTGAGGAGTCCTAAGCAATGCTGACCATAGTTAAAGCAGACTTCCAAGCAGGCATCCAGCAAATACCTGTTCCTCATTCCTAGGGACCCACCTTGGGACACCCAGAGTTAGCTTTACAGAAGTGCTGAATATGTGGGAGATTACTGGACTTGTGCATCAGAAAGTACTGTAGAAATCCTAAGTACTCTGAACAATCACGTGGTCTCGAGTTTGCCACCCAAAATTGGTAGCCCCTTGACAATATGGCTTTAATAGCTTTGTTCCTCATCTGTAAAACAGAACTAATACCACCTCTTCATTTCAACATACACTGAAGTTAAATTATATGAAAATGAGAAAAACTCCCTATATTCACTGTGCAGAGTTTGCATATTTTGCAGTAAACAAGACATAGGGTTACACACTGATTGATGAGGGGGATAAAGGAATATTAAATAGTTATGCATTAATGGAAAGCTACTTATTTTACGCAAAGAATGGAACCGGGTTCTACAGAAGAAACAGCATACACTTGTGTAATTAAAGACTGAATCAGAAGGCATGTGCAGAGAATTGTACTAAATTTGCACTGGCCACCTTGGCTTTGGCATGCCCTTATTTTTGACAGCTTAATTTTACAACCATCACATACTCAGGATGTCACTTCTGTCTGTAGTCAGGTATGCAGACAATGCTACCCAATACTCAGCACAGGCCCAGTGGAAGAACAGATGAATGTGTTACTTTATGCTTCTGTAAGTTAATTTTCTACTGCCACTAAGCATTTACTTATATAAAGGCATGGGATCTATAACAAATATTCTTAAATTTAGTGAAACTCTAGCCCCGTTTATGTCAAAGGCAGAACTCCCAGCTAAATTCAGCCATGTCAAGATTTCCTCCTGAATGCTAATTCTTAAAGCAGAAAGATACAATACAAAAGACAACCACCTAACAAAACCTACGCTAAACTTTCAGGTGAAGGTCTATACCTGCACCAATAATTTATGGACCCCTCTTTCTTACTCTTTCTGGTTTCCATTCACACCCTTATGCTGCCACATCTTTGTTTACATTGTAAAATCCTTTGCATGAGGAACATGTTTGTTTTTGTCTCTGAAGATAATTTAGCTATTAGAAAATAAATACCCAACCAAGAAACAGTATGCCACTCTTAGCACTTCTGGCAAATAACATGGTTAAGTACTTTTAGATTGTATTTAACAAAAGATCCACCTTTAAGAAAAGCTCTCCAGTATACGCATTGTCTTCCCAAGCACGAATCTAGAGCCTGCAGCACCTGAGGAACCAGTATAATTCAGGTACACCTAGGGAAGGTAGATTAAAGCATGTACAAAGTTCTAGGAAAATAGCTATGACAAATAGTTATGACAAAGGGGAGCCCTGCAGGGAAAAAAATTCCCTTGAGATTGTGTCTAATCTCCACTTTACTCATTGAAAAGTGGTCTAAATATTCAGCAAAAATTTGGGGCATAAATTGAAAAAAGTATTCTAAAATACCTGCTCAAGCAACTAAAAGGACAAAAAGGTATTCAGTGTCTCTCTAAATCAACCCACTTTAATTTAAACCATTCCTGAAACTCCAATCCTCTTGAAAATTATAAAGAGCTCCAATCCACAGTAAATAGTGATGTAATTATGTTTTCAGCTTTAACGAGAAGACAGCAGTTCTCCAAGTACACACTCATTTTAGACAGTATTACTGCCTAAAATACTCCCCTAGATTTAATTTTCCTGAACATCAAACTAAATGAACCACATGTTCAATATGTGGTTTGCTTCAGGTACACACAGTGCCACTTGCCAGTCAGGAACAGCAAATACTTCTTTGAAAATAAATATATTTCTATGTACACCATGAGCCAGTTTTCACACTTACCTAAATAGGGAATAGTAGGGACCATCTTTAAGCTTCTGATATATTCCCGTGTCCTCTTATAATTATCTTCCTTAGACAGTAAGTAGTCCAACTTCTCAAAGGTGGCCTTGTCTTTGCGATTCAGAAGCTACAGAGAAGAGATGAAGTAGACTTATTAAAATGTTTAAACAGACGAGACTGTGCAAAGATAAACAGCAAATATTAGCTGTAGCGACTGCCACAGAGTACAGAAACCCATAGCACAAATATTAAAAAAAACCCCAAAAACAAGTGTTTGAGAATTTGTTAATGTTGACCTAAAACACAGTTTTAGCCTTAGCTTTGAAGCGGAGTACAGATTCTTAGAACTATTTCTATGTACTTTATGAGGGACCTGTTGTATTATGACAGTAACTTGAAGATAAGATTTCATAGATTTCATAGACATCAGGGCTGGAAGGGACCTCAGGAGATCATCGAGTCCAGCCCCCTGCCCAAAGGGCAGGAAGTCAGCTGGGGTCATAGGATCCCAGCAAGATAACCATCCAATTTACTCTTGAAGGTGTTCAGTGTAGATGCTTGAACCACCTCCGCTGGCAGACTGTTCCAGACCTTGGGGGCTTGGACAGTAGAGAAATTCTTCCTTATGTTCAGCCTGAAACGGTCTTGCAGGAGTTTGTGACCGTTCGACCTCGTCATCCCTTGGGGCGCTCTGGTGAACAGACGTTCCCCCAGATCCTAGTGGTCACCCCGATAAACTTATAGGTGACCACCAGATCACCCCTGAGCCTACGCTCTTCCAGGCTAAAGAGCCCCATGGCTCTCAGCCTGTCATCGTAAGATCTGTTTTCCTGACCTCTGATCACGTGCGTGGCTCTCCTCTGGACTCTCTCAAGATTCTCCACATCCTTTTTGAATTGTGGAGCCCAAAACTGGACGCAGTACTCCAGCTGCGGCCTCACCAAGGCTGAGTACAAGGGGAGAATGACGTCCCGGGATTTGCTCGAGAAGCATCTATGGATACAAGCCAGCGTTTTGGTCGCTTTATTAGCTGCAGCATCGCATTGCAGGCTCATGTTCATCTTGTGGTCAATGATGACTCCCAAGTCTCTTCCTTCTGTAGTGCTATCCAACGTAGCACTGCTGAGCCTATAAGGGTGCTGCAGGTTTTTCCTCCCAAGGTGGAGGACCTTGCATTTTTCAGTGTTAAACACCATCAGGTTCTCGTCTGCCCATTTGCTGAGCCTGTCCAGGTCAGCCTGGATCACCCGCCTATCTTCTGGCGTGGATGCTTTGCCCCAAAGTTTGGTGTCATCGGCGAACTTGGCCAGTCCACTCCTGACTCCAATGTCCACATCGTTAATGAAGATGTTGAACAGTATGGGTCCAAGGACAGAGCCTTGAGGGACCCCACTGGTCACAGGGCACCACGATGAGTGACTGCCACCAATTATAACCCTCTGGGTCCGACCACGGAGCCAATTTCCCAGCCAGCGGATCGTGGTGGAGCCAAGGCCACAACTGGCCAGTTTGGCCAAGAGGTGATCATGGGATACCAGATCAAAAGCCTTTTTGAAGTCAAGATATATGACATCAATCTCTTCTCCCTGGTCCAGGTGATAGGTCACCTGGTCATAGAAGGAAATGAGATTGGTCAAACAAGACCTACCAGCAACAAACCCGTGCTGGCTGTCCCTTAGGATGTTAGCCTGGGCCAGTCCCTCAAGGATGGCCTCCTTAATAAACTTTTCTAAGATCTTCCCCAAGATAGAAGTCAGGCTAATGGGCCTGTAGTTAGCCGGATCCACTCTCCTCCCTTTCTTGAAGACCAGCACCACATTGGCCTTCTTCCAGTCTTCGGGCACTACACCAGAGCGCCAGGAGTTTTCAAAGACCCGTGCCAGGGGCTGGGCTATGACGCTCGCCAGCTCCTTGAGTGCCCTGGGGTGCAGGTTGTCAGGGCCAGCTGACTTGAAGGTATCCAGCTTCTCAAGGTGTTCCTTCACGAGGTCAGCATTGATGGAGGGTAGGGGATCCCCATCACCCAGATCTCCCTGTCCCATAGCGGGCATGGGTGTCCCACGGGACTGATGAAAGACTGACGCAAAGTACCTATTTAATAGGCTGGCTTTTTCCTGGGCATCAGTTGTCAGTTGCCCCATCTGGTTTAGCAGGGGTCCAACGTTGCCCTTCCTTTTCCTCCGGCTCCCCACATATCTGAAAAAGGACTTTTTGTTGTCCTTGATGCCTGAAGCTAGCTGGAGTTCAGTTGCAGCCTTGGCTTTCCTGGTTTGCTCCCTGCAGGACCGGACCAGTGCAGAATAATCCTCCTTGGAGGTGAATCCCGTCCTCCATCCTTTGTAGGCTTTCCTTTTTAGCCGCAGGAGATCCGCTAGGTCCCTGGAGAGCCAGGAGGGCTGCTGTGCCTTCTTGCTGCCTTTCCTCCGTGTTGGAATAGATTTAGCTTGTGCACTGAGGATCGCTTCCTTGAGAAGCAACCACTCTTCTTGAACTCCCATCTCCCTGGGGTCATGGTCCCTGAGGGCCTGACCGACAAGCCTCTTGAGCTTGTCAAAGTCGGCTTTTCTGAAGTCAAGGACTTCTGTGTTGCTGACTGACTTGCCAGCTTTACGGCGGATGGTGAAGGTGATCAGCTCATGGTCGCTGTCACCCAGCTTCCCATCAATCACTAGGTCGCCGATTAGGTCGTCCCCTGTAGCCAGTACCTAGTTGAGCAGCACTTTGCCTCTCGTTGGCCCATAGACTTCTTGAGTCAGGTAGAGGTCATCCACGCACGAGAGAAAGCTTTGCGACCGCTCGGATTTTGCTGAGTGATCTTCCCAGGAGATGTCCGGGTAATTGAAGTCCCCCATGACAACCAAGGTCCTGGAGCAAGCGGCCTCAGTCAGTTCCCGGGCAAACTCCTGGTCAAGCTCAGGACTTTGAGTGGGAGGTCTGTAGTAGACTCCCACCGTTGTGTCCCCTGTGCCGTATTCCCCACGAATTTTTACCCAGAGGGTCTCTAGCTGTCCATGCTGGTCACCAACATCAGCTTGCAGGGACACATAGCTTTCCTTCACATAGAGAGCTACACCCCCGCCCCTTTTGTCAACATGATCCCTCCTGTACAGGGTACAGCCCTCTATCCCCGGGGTCCAGTCATGCGTGGAGTCCCACCAGGTCTCCGTTATCCCAATGACATCATAATTCTTTGCACTGAGCAGGAGGACGAGCTCGTCCTGCTTGTTGCCCTGGCTCCTGGCATTAGTGTACAGGCAGGCAAGTGTGCCCTTGGGGGCTCTTGCCTTGCCCACAGATTGTGCCAGGGCTGGGGCAGGGGTGGGCTCCCTTAAGTGCCTTGGTCCGCTGGCTTTGCAAGGGCCGTTCAGCGGGCCAGCCGCGGCAGTAGTCCCCCCCCATCCCCCATCATCTCTGTCCATTAAAAGAAATATGTGAAATGTTACTCTGCTATTAATATTATTTGATCGTTTAACATAATGTATTATATACCTGTTCAGTTTGAAAATTAAACCAACACTGAAAAAGCTCTATATAAATGCAAGACACACTATTTCAGCAGCTCCTTTTTAAAACAAATCTTAACAGGCTTGCGAAAACCCTGGAAGAAAATGCCTTGAAAAGCATTATGATATTTACAATTCTAGTTAACATTACTGAACCTTTGCTACATAACCCTGCAAAGACACATAGCAAAAAGCAAATGATTCTGAGGTAGCACAAAATGGAGGTTTATAGATTACAAACATCCTATAGCTTTTTCAAGTTGGTTTTATGTACCTAGGTAATACTTTTGAATCAGAACTAAAAAGCCAGCTGGAGACAGTGTAAATGAAGGACTGTGACACTGGACTGTTCAACTTTGGATCCTTACCCTCGCATTCTCTGAATCGGAGAGCTGCGTAGTGTAATCTGGACAACTCTCACCCAATATTCCTACTTGTGTACTTAATAAAGAACTTACAGTCTCCTTTCTTACAAAATCATGAGACTGGCTTTGGTGCTCAAGGGTCTAGTCTTGCAATGGACAGTGCACAAGTGGATTCCTTCCCTTAGGCAGAGCCGTAGTCAAGTCAGAGGAGCTGCCTGTGGGCAGCAGTCAGCCTGCACATTCTCAATAGGAGGAGTGAGACCAACACAATTTAAACATGTTACATTTGACTACTGAGAAATGATAAGAACAAACACCAGTTGGCAGTGATGTAACTCAAGGGGTGCCAGGAAGAACACTGAACAGAACATAGCAAGACTGCAAATATTTCTCCCCTCCAAAAAATCTGTTTTTCTCTTTGAATATTCATAAAGCTCTCATTATTTTTACTCAGGGCCCTGATCCTCCATTGTGACTCATTCAAGTGGCTTGCTGCATCTCCAGGGAGCTTCACAGACTCTAGGGCTCCACACAGACATACAGCTGCCCACATGGATCAAGGCCTAATTCAATCCAGTGCAAATTTTCATTTCCAAGCTGGCAAACTTCAGTAATGCAAACTGGTACTACGGAACTTTACTATCCCTTTAGCTGAAATTAATTACAGTAAAGTAATTTCTTACAAGCTGTTTCTGATTTTAAAAAAAACAGGATTAGAACAAAAATTGTTTTGCTTTTAACAAATGTCTGGAAACAGGATTTTTATTCCAGTTATATGATTTTTCACCCCGCCTCCCCAGCAGTAGCAAATCACAGAGTATGAAGACACCGTTTTTTTAAAGGATTGGAAACAATGTATTCTCTCAGGAAAAGAGGAATTATTTTCTTTTTCTTTAGCGGAATTCTAAGCATTTGGCATTCTAAATTAAAATCAGGGTTATTCACAGCTTTCATGTTATTTTTCTAAAAGGCATTGTGGATTCTACACAAGGATACTTTGAAAACAAGTGCTAGTAAGTTAGGACTTAAGACAGATCTATACCGTACACTCTGAGAAACTTCTTTGGTTGTAGCCCTGCAATCAGTTATGTATGCTTCCAGTTTTGTGCTTGAAAAATAATCCCATTATTTTAGTGCCCATTTTTGTACCCTTCCGGGACAGCTTTTTAGGTCCATGTTTAGATACTCTACTAGATCACAGACTTAATTGTAACACATCACACCATAAGGACAGTGCCCGTAAAAGAATAACAATAATCAATGAATATATGAATATTTTCCTGAACACAACTGATGAGTAGATAAACGGTAAGTGCAGATGCCCACTGGTAAGGAACCAGTGAATCTCAGCTCATTCTGACCATTTGCCCTCAATATTAGCAAGCATTTCATTTTCCCAAAAATACTGAATCAATCCTTAGTTTCTGCCATGACACATGAAAATGGACACGGGGCAGAATAACCCACCCCAAACCCTCTCTCATTCAGTCTCTTTCTGTTCACAATGTTCAACTTTTACTTGAACACACACTGCATGATAGGGCATGCAAAGGAGCATGCAAACAAGCCTACAGAAGGTAGCTTGGTAGTAAGGAGAACCCATCAAAATGAGCTGCAGACCCAGCCTAAAGCTGGCATATTTCTGACAGGCATAGGGAGCCATCTAAATGTGCCTGTTACCCTACCATTTACTTTGGCCAAAAAGATGTACATTTTGACAGAACAAGTCCTCAAAACATACCCAACTCCCTCATTGTCTCCCCGGGAAAGGCAGATGATGAATATCATGGGGACAGCATCAAAATGGGACTGCAACCTGATTTCTGCCATTCGCCCCCAGGGCAGCATATTTGAAGGCTATAGTCAAGCATAAATGTAATATCTGAACCTAGAAAGTTTTCACTGAAGGAAACTGGACTTCATTTAGGAGTGCACATTGTTCACCTGAAAAACAAAAGGCATTATTGGTCCTTGAATATTATCCTTTGACTTGAGGAAAGGTCCCACAGAACATTTCAACAAAAACAATGTGTGGTCAGTTTACAGCATTTGCAAAGTTTTACTGGGCACTGCACCACGCAGATTAAGAGCAAAGCTCTTAAAATAATTAGTTATGCCATTTTTAATCTTACTAATTTTATTTTATTTCAGGGTCCCATGGGCAGGGTATCTAAAGTGGACACACATGGAGCATAGCCCAGATACTTCAGGTAAGTCAGATTTGGGGGTAAAAACATTCAAAATCCTTTCCTCTTGTCTATTGACTTGATTGCATCTCTCCCCTCTCAGATCCCTCCATCTGCTATGGGAACAGATTTAAAAACAGGCCATTTCCTTTAAACCTGTCTATAAATTTGATCCTCCTGATTTGTTTCACATGGTTTTTGTTCTCCTGTGCACTGCCAACACCCCACACTTTCCCACCCACCAATTCCAATTAACTTCTCCAGGCTTTTTGTCACAGGGCCTCCTATGTATCATTCAACTTCCCTGACCTCATAAATTCATAAGATGTAAAGTCAGAAGGGAATATCAGATTATGTGACCTGGCTTCCTGCATATCTTTAGCCACAGAACTACTTCTGGGACTCTAGCACTGAGCCCAATTACTTACATTTTCCAGAAAGGCATCTAAGTCTGGATTTTAAGATGGAGAAGCCCCATTCCCCCTATGGTTAACTGCACTCTGTGCCTCGTTTCCCATTATAGTGCATCTCACCTCAGCTGGTCACCAACCTTTGGTTCTTGGTACCCTTCTTTCCGTTACAGCGTCTTTCCAGAGCCCTTTAGTACAACGACGGAACGGTAGGCTGTGTGTTCCTGTCCCAAGGTACACCTATACCCACACAGAATATTTTCAAAGACAAGTTGTCAGACTCCCTGGTTACTTGCTCCACACAGGCAGCACTGCTATCCAGTCCCCCATGTGTCTTTTTTTTGGCAAGTTAAACTGGTCAAGCTCTCACTAAGGCTATAAACAGATGCTGTCTTCAGAGTGGGATTACCTGTGTCAGGCTTTGTCCCAGCACAGCCAATCTGCTTCACTGGCATCTACACACATCACCTGGGACTTCAGGGGCTTGATACTGTTGGACAACAGCCTTAGGTGTCATGTCCTGACCCAGGATGCATCTCTCCCCATGCCCACAGGGGCTTCCCTGCTTGTAGAGGTGTGCCCCAAGGTTGGGGTGCAGCAGCATGATACACATGCCCTGAGAATCCCTTGCAGGGGGCTCCTGGTGCATGTTTCACACTGCCGTGCCCCACATCTGTAAGCGGGGAACCCATAAGCGAACAGAACAAGCGGCTGCCATGAGAAGGCAGCACAAACTATTACTGCAAATTGTCACGGCCATGATTCTGCACATGTGTGCCCCAACAAGGAGCCCAGATGTCTCTTTGCTCTGAGTTTTGTGCCACCATAAATCTGTTATGGTGGCACAAGGGGGTGGGGAAGGTGTCTCATTGTCAGGCATTTTCTCCATTTCTTAAATAATTTTCCTGGCTCCTCTCCAGTTTTTTCTTAAGATGTGAACATCAGAATGGTGCAGTGTACCAGCATCCATCTGACCAGTGCCAGTGCCATAGACAGAAAACTACATTGCAAAGTTCTCCTGCAAACCGCAGTCCAAAGTATTTTTGGATTATACAATACATCTTCAACAAAGAGGAAAACAAGAGAAATCTGTACATTTGGCAACTGATCTTGTGCACACCAATGATCAAAGTCATGCCATATAATGTTACAAATCAGAACAAAAACAAATAGTTTGAAGAGTAAGATTACTTCAGAATAAAGCAAATGCTTTTTACTCAAAACATAACCTCTCTCTAAACACATGCACCAAAGAAATCCCTACAACTTGGGTTTAGAACTGGCTCTCAATATATAACAGACTGTCTTGAATAACTCATTTCAGAAACTGGGTGATCCATAGCTGCAAACTCTAAGAAACAGACTTGTTTTCATTACTGTGTTTTTCTAAACTGTAGAAGTCATTTTTTATTTTTTTTATTTTTTTTTTATTTTGTGGGGGGGGAGGGAGAGGAAGGGGGGGAGATGGAGGGGCAGGCTGCAAAGAAAGAAGGTTAGCATTCACATATTTTTGGTAGCTTGTACTGCTTCCATTTGTATTTAATGCATCAGGTTTCCAATTTCACTGCACTATCAGGGAGTTGTTTGACCGCCTGTTTTATACACCTGTTTTACACAATAAATCAATGAATTGTTCTAAATCCTAAGGCTTCTTAAGTGGTTAAGTCCTCTTGCTTAGCTGAGCCAGCTACTGCACTCTTTGTGGAATGTTAAAGATAATGCTCACTTTGCTTTTGAATTTAAGTGTTTGCATTTTTAATCCACCCCTGCTTTCTGCATTTTTTAATGAAGAGTAAGACTTCCCCTTTCCTTAGAGTATTTTCTGGAGTTGCAATATTTCAGTGAAACTCATAAAGACAGGTAAAAAGTAGTTCATTTCCCGGGGATCATGGGGCAAGCTATAAAAAATTATTATACAAGTTAAGCAGTTTAACTGTGGGTGACTACCTGACTTATTCAGCATGCTGGAACAATGTAAGTCTTCTTCTGTCAGTGTCCATCTTTCAGAAAATACACACAATGGATCTGTAAATGGTTTTATAGGAAACCGTGCAATTTAAAAGATCTTCCTACAGATCCATTTTGCAATGCTTTCATCTTCTTTTCTTCTTCCTTTTCACTCTTTTCAAGGGATGCAATTGCTTCATCCCTTCCATTATTTTATGCTAGCTTGAATGTTGAGTCTTACACTGAGAACCCGGACTCATGACTTCAGCCTCTTGTACTGCAAGTTGCTCTTTAATAGAGAAACTTCCCCAAGCCAGTAATGCCTAGCCCTCCTTGCATTACTAAATAATTGGGCAAAACCCTCTGACACTTGCACCTTACAAAGCATGCACCTTAGATCAATGGAGTCTGTATGCATTGCCTGAAGCACTTACAAAGCACATACTGAGCAAGGCAGGGCTCTTTCACTTGATTCAATATACATTAAAAACAGTGTTTAAAATTCACTGCTGGAAGCAGAATGAATAAGGCAGGTCTGTGCAAAATCTTTTCTAACTGAATGCATCCTATAAAAGCTACTGACTCATTCAAATTAAAAGTGATGACTGTCAGAACACTCAAGGGCAGGAGCCTTTAGGCTTTCCACATAAGTGCTTCAGCGCTAGAAATTATTTTTCAAGTTTAGGTGCATTTGTTTTTTTGAATCTGCTCTTCACATGAGAATTACCTGGCCTAATTAACCTGAAATCTATTTTCAATTGAGTTTTGTTACCAGCAGCATCAGGAGCCAGGGCAGCAAGCAGGCTAACTACTTACTGCAGCCAGCCAGTCACCTGCATAAGCAGTAGCTCCCTTCATGCCCAACCGGCTACTCAGCAGGACAGATGCATCTGTCTAGCCTTGGGCTTCTGGCTCCCATTTCCTGCCTACAGCCTTCTACCTCCTAACTTCCCGGTTCTCATCTGCTGGCTCCTTGTTCCAGCTGGGATCCCTGTTTTCTGAGTATCAGCTCCTTACTCCCAATTCCTACCCAGACCCCTCCTCCTGGATTGTTAGCTCCTAGTCCTGGTTCACAATCCCCGACTCGCAATGCCGGTCTGGATCCCAGCTGCTAGCTTCTGACACCCTGACTTGCTATTCTCTTGTGTCAAGCCCCAAAATGCCAACATCCTGATTGTTCTCTGAAAAACAGAAGAGAAGAGCAAGTTTCAGCCCCATGAGTAATGTAAGGCAGGTCTGCAGGCTTGATCCCAAAACTTGGGTCGGTCAATGGGTCAGATCCAATGTGGGGTTCATCTATGGGTGTAATCCAAATACCAGCGCAACCCTGCATGCTAGATGCAGCTGTGGCCTGGTTCCATGGGCCAGGTGCAGCCATGGCTTGATCCCACAGGCTGACAGCCCCCAGGGGCCAGATGTGGCTGTGGTGTGACCTGCATGCCAACATGATCCAGCACGTAGGGCCATGTCATCCAGCCTGAGGAGCTCTCCACAGGTCATGGAATTTGATGATCAGGGAGCTGTGGCAATTAATGCTGCCACTGCTCCCCTGCCCAAAGTTTCCAGACCTATGGGGAGCACTGTAGGCGGATGACATGGCCCACAGGCTGAAGGCTGAGCACCACTGTCTTAGAATAATGCAGACAACTGTTGAGGGGGCACTAAAAGTCTGGCTTCTAGATAGGTATCCAAGGACTCTAAACAGAGCCACTAGAGACTAGACCGTACAGCATATGGTTAAGGAAGAAAAGAGGAGGAGCAATGAAAATGCATAATTGGTGAACTTGCAAAAACAGCCACATGCTGCACTCCTGCAAACACTGCATAGGTGAGCAAGCATAGGGCCTGTACAGATTATATCTGTATTTAGAGTTGTATTTTACAGAGAGCCAGAAAGGCTGGGACAAAAGCTTTGTCCCGCTAAACTACGTGCCTCTTGAGATCAGCTGCCCTGAACGTGGCAACAACCGAAGTAGCAGCCAACCAGCCACTATTACTTATTTTCAGTGGAAATTTACTGATAACTGGGAAACTGATAAAAATAAACAAGAGTGAAGTGGATCCTGAACCATCATCAACTGCATGAGTTAAAAAGATTGAAGTCCATGACCCTTTGCGTGTCATCTTTATCTCCCAGGCAGACAGCTGTAACGAGTCTTCTATTGGGTTTGATCCCAAGCCCTGCAAAAGTGTCATAGTTTCTGTGAGAGGATTCTGACCATAAGCAGAAGGAATATAACTTAAAACATTCAAAGCCAGAAAGCCACAAAGAGCTTTAAAACTTTTGTTAGAAGTAAAATGACCTTTATGAAACAATGCTGTCAAGCAGCATCCCTGAAAAACAGAAGATTACAATACAGTAACAAACTCAACCCTGACCAAAATATAAAGAACAGAAGCAAAACTAGGTGATAAGAGAAGAGTATTTAAATAAAAAATGCTAAAATAAATACCTGCGTGCACAAAAGCATCCGGGAATGTCTCCTTGCTAAAAAGGAGGCTTATACCCAATGGAAAGAAGGGGTCATCACCAGGGAGGGCTATCCTGTAGTTCCTCGGTGATGTAGGGGGGTAGTTAGGAAGGCCAAGGCAGAGATGGAACTGGGACTAGCTTCCCAGATTAAGGACAATAAGAAGTCCTTTTTTAAATATGTAGTGGGTAAAAAGAAGGTCCCGGGTAATGTGGGGCCCTTGCAAGATGCCATGGGAAACTTGGTCATCACACCAGACGACAAAGCTAACATGTTTAATGATTTCTTTGCCTCCGTCTTCCTAAGTAGGGACCAGGACAGCCACCTCCTTGCTGGGCCCCCTCGGGCCCCGGGGGAGGCACACCTGGGCCACGGGTTAACGAGGATTTAGTTAGGGAGCTTCTGGAGGGGTTGGACGTATTCAAGTCAGCCGGCCCGGACGATCTCCACCCTAGAGTTCTAAAGGAACTGGCCGAGGTCATTGCAAGTCCCCTGGCACAACTTTATGAGCACTCATGGTGCTCTGGTGAGGTACCGGAGGACTGGAAGAAGGCCAACGTGGTCCCCATCTTCAAAAAAGGCAGGAAGGAGGACCCGGGAAACTATAGGCCGGTTAGTCTCACCTCGATCCTAGGCAAGCTGTTCGAGAAAATTATGCTGGCACACATCCAGGAGGGGCCAGCAGGGGACTGCATGCTTAGGGGCAACCAACACGGGTTCATCAGTGGCAGGTCCTGTCAGACCAACCTGGTGGCCTTCTACGATCAGATCACCAGATCATTAGATGCAAGGGCAGCAGTGGACATCGTCTTCCTGGATTTCCGGAAGGCTTTCGACACTGTCTCTCACCCTGTTCTCATTAAGAAACTGGGGGGCTGTGGTGTAGACACCCACACAGTCAAATGGGTCGCCAACTGGCTGGAGAGCCGCACCCAGAGGGTGGTGGTGGACGGGTCCTTCTCAACCTGGAAGGACGTGGGCAGTGGGGTCCCCCAGGGCTCTGTCCTTGGGCCCGCACTGTTCAACATCTTCATCAGCGATTTGGATGAGGGGGTAAAAAGCACCTGTTCAAACTTGCTGATGACACTAAGATGTGGGGGCACGTGGGCACATTGGAAGGATGCAACAGGCTACAATCAGACCTAGACAGGTTACAAGGGTGGGCAGACGAGAATAGGATGGGCTTCAACACAGACAAGTGCAAGGTGATGCACCTGGGGAGGAACAACCGGCACCATACCTACAGGGTGGGGAACTCCCCTCTTCTCAGCACGGAGGCGGAAAGGGATCTGGGGGTCATCACTGACTCCAAGATGAACATGGGCCAGCAGTGTGGGGACGTGGTCAGGAAGGCCAACCGCACCTTGTCGTGCATCCACAGATGCATCTCGAGCAGGTCCGGGGAGGTGATCCTCCCCCTCTATGCGGCACTGGTCAGGCCCCAGCTGGAGGACTGCGTCCAGTTCTGGGCGCCACACTTCAAGAGGGATGTCGACGGCATGGAGAGGGTCCAGAGGAGGCCACTTGCACGGTCGGGGGCAGCAGGGCAGGCCCTATGAGGAGAGGCTGCGGGACCTGAACCTGTTCAGCCTCCAAAAGAGAAGGCTGAGGGGGGATCTTGTGGCCTGTTATAAACTAGTCAGGGGGGACCAGCAGGCACTGGGGGAGTCCCTGTTCCCCCGAGCACTGCCAGGAGTGACCAGGAATAACGGTCACAAGCTGGCAGAGGGTAGGTTTAGGCTAGATATCAGGAGGCACGACTTTACCGTCAGGGCGGCTAGGATCTGGAACCAACTTCCAAGAGAAGTGGTGCAGGCTCCTACCCTGGGGGTGTTTAAGAGGAGGTTGGATGAACATCTGGCTGGGGTCGTTTGACCCCAGTACTCTTTCCTGCCATGGCTGGGGGTCAGACTAGATGATCTGCTCAGGTCCCTTCCGACCCTATGAAACTATGAAATATAGATTAAAAAAATGCCTGGCTAGGCTGCAGTACTGCCGAGAAGGACCCAGGGATTACAGTGTATGGCAGACTGAATAAAAGCCAACAGCGCGCTCTTGATACAAAAAAGCCAACAAACCCATCCCAGGTTGTGTCAACAGCAGTGGCACTTGCCATCCAGGGCAGTGATTCTTCCACTTCATTCAGCACTGGGAAGGCCCCAACCTGGAGCACCATGTCCAGTTTTGGGCCCAGACTTCAAGAAGTATGTGGACTGCTTGGAAAGAGCCCAGCACAGAACAACAGAAGCGATTAGGGGCTGAGGAAGCAAGACTTATCAGGAAAGTCTGAAAGAACGAGGGTTATTTAGTTTGGAGAAGCAAAGACCAAGTGGGGATTTGATAACAGCGTTCAAATACGTGAAGAGTGATTACAAAAAGGATGCAGATGGGCTTTTTTTCTGTGGTTGTAGGGGACAGGACTAGGAACAGCAGCCTCAAGCTGCAGCTGTGGAAATCGAGGGTGGAGATCAGGAGGAACTTTCTGACTAGGGTGGTCGAGGCCGGAAGAGGCTACCTAGAGTAACTGTAGTCTCCGTCCTTGAAAGTTCTCAAGAGCAGGGTGTGCAGACACTGGGCTGGGAAGGTCTAATCAGGGATGATCCTGCTTTGAACAAGGGGCTGGACTAGATAGCCTTGTGAGGCCCCTTCCAGCCCTACTTTCCTGGAATAATTTGCAGGCAGCAATACAAATGGTGAGGAAAAGTAAAAGGGAATGAGGTTTACCACCAGACTGTGGTTTCCTTGCAAACGCAGGAAGCAATTGCTGTCATTGGCATATAAGCATCCTAATTTACAGGGCATCTAAGAGGAAGAAAAACTACTAGCAGGACATTGCCAAATTTGTATTGGCCAGATACAATTCAGGATGTGGTTAATTACTGCTGTACTTGTGAGCAATGCCAAAGAATAGGAAAGAGGTATGAGATAAAAAGCAGGCTTAGTTCTTCTGCTTGATATATGATACATTTAATAGGGCACCCTAGGACCACCTTTTTAAGAGGAAAAGCAATTACCATAGTGGTAATATTTCATGCTTCTGGAAGCAGAATGTGTTTGAGCAGTAGAACAAACTTCACCACTGCACATTTTACTGTAACAACAAGAGACAAATTCACTTCTGAACTCTAATCACCTGAACTCTGGCCATGGAGAAGATCAACTCAGTCACTGGCTTTAAAGGGGTTAAAATCATACAACAGAGGGGTGGGAAAAATGTGTTCCAAATTATTAGTCAACCTGTGGGAGGTGCGCACGGCAAGGTAGTACAGATTCTCAATGTGTCAAGTTAATGGGAATGAGCGAGCGGAAAGAAAAAAATGCAGTGTCAGTGATTAAAGGCAAGTGCATAATTACAGACAACCATCCTGAGACTGGGACAACCGCAACCCAAGTGTCAGTGTAGGCAGAAATTGCAGAAGTTAAATGTCTAAGTGAATAAAATAAGGCTGCTGGCCATTCCTGACCAGGACTCCCAGGGGACAGGAACTACAGTAGCAATAGGACTATTCCCTCAATTTACCTCCTTGCACAACTTGTAGTAAGTCATGACAGGAGAAGTCCACGGGGACTGCATCACAAATTTAGTTTCCTCCTGCTAATTCAGGTTGTTTTGCTTTAAGCAGCAAAACTCTCCTTCTTCTGGGCCCCATGTACCCACGAAACCCATTACAAAGGTTGCCTGACACTTCCCATTATCAGATCCTGTTTTCTATTGCACAGCACTTTGCCTGACTAACTCAATGAGTTGATTTTTTTTTCACAGTTGGGTGTCTGGTTTGGGCTGAATCTCTGTGGAAAATTTCAGTCGAATGAAAATTTCCAAGAATTAAATAAGAAAAAAATATGTTATTTTGCCCATATGAAAAATTATGGAAGCTACTCCTTTTATTTGAGCTGGACCTCCCTGCTTTAGAGCACAGACTGAAATCTGGCAAGGGAGATGGCTTTTGCATCAGTGGTGCAACTCCTGGGAATCTCCACCCAAATGCTGTAAATATTCAGGAGTCACCTGTCAGAGCATGACAGTTATGGCCCTGTCCTCACGGAGCACATTCAGGCTCCTCACAGCTCCTAGCACTGAACAGAGTATCCAGGAGCCACTCTGAGAGAGATGCTGAGCCTGCTCCAGCCAAGGGTTACAGGTGCTCAGAGGAACTACCGTGGCTGCTGCAATCCTGGCTTCAATATTGAGAGCAAAGACTCAGTCTTTTCTGTATTTCTTCCCTTTTTCAATGACTTCCACTGCCCTGGCAGCACAGAAGAGGCTGTTTGATCTGAATGCAGAGGACAAAGTGGACCCAAGGAGGGAAAGAAGTAGACTAAAACAAAGAAGCCTGGGTCAGATGGGACTGGGTAGCAGGGGAGAAAACCCACTTGGAGTTGGAGGGGAGGATGAGACTGGTTCAAAAACATAAGGACTAAACAAAACTATTTCAAAGGATGTGCTCCTAGGAGAAACAAACAAAAACAAGCAAGAAACCCCACAACTCTCCTTTCCCCCTTGCCTTCAGTACGTCAAAAATTGGCCAAATCAAATACAAAACATCTCAGAAAGCAAACCTCCAGGCAACAGAGGAGTGTGGGCAGTTCGCTATTGGAAACTTGGGATTCCTCTCTATAGCAGCCAAATCCAAGACACAGTACAGAGAAACAAGCTGGCAACTGCCTCACTGCTGTCTCTAATACAACACATGAGGCTGGAAACTGAAGCCATTCTGTCTAAGGATGAAAGAGCCACAACACAACTAACTAGACATGCCAGGTCAGGCTAGCCAGAAGCACCAGGTGACAGCAGCCATTTAATTACAACAACAAGAACTATAAAAATCTGAGTGATTCTCAGATGCCTGGGGCTCCTTATGTCACAACTGTGAAAACGGGGGAAAAAAATGATCCCCAGGGACTATCTCCAATGTAAGGGTATGGAGCTCTTACAAAAGCCCTATTCTATTGCACAGCCAATTCCTGGGGTAGGGAGCTGCATGACAGTGTTCTGGCTATGTGCACCTGGGATACTGCTGGTCCTGAAATGCTCCTTGCCAGCCTGAGAATGCAGGTAGTGCAGGTGTCCCTGCACTCATCCTGCTACTGCCTGCTGTATATCATCTCCAAAAGCCTCTCTTGTTGGTTATATAGGTGGATAAAAGTGCTGCTCAGAAACTGACATCTACTGTAATAAAGAGCATCTTCTCTGTGCATTAACTAATTATTTATTGATCACATAAGTTATTACATACAAATTAAAAGGTTAAGCAAAATAAGCAATGACTCATTTCAATTAAGGCACTTATTCACTGGACTCCAGATGTGAAGAAGATACTCTACTTTATTGTGTAGAGAAGCATAAATCTACTCAGTTTAAGTCACAAGAATGGAATGTATCTGATGATCAAAATTCAAATCAGATGAGCCTCTGAAGCAACGTAGAGTCTACCAGCCGTTATCAAACTAGTCTGACTATCCCATGCACTGTTTTGTCTGATTCATTTTTAGCCTTTACCAGTAGAAAATAAAGACATTCAGTAGCTTTTAAAGGAATGCCACAAGGAAAGCATGGGGTCACATTTGGGTACTCAGGTCCTGCAAGGGAACCCCCGCCCCCCAACAAAAATGACATTTCTTAGGCCACAGTTCTGCAAATACTTACACAATGTGGTTAACATTAAGCACATGCACAATCCCACTGGGGCCTTCGACTGCAACAGTTTAGTTTTAAATACAAAGAAACTGGGAGAGAGAAGAATGGATTTGTGAGAATTGTGTTTCTGCACACATGCAGAGCAGACAACAGGGAATCAGTGGGCACTCCTGGCTAAGCATCCAGAATGAGGGTGCGGTAATTAATAAGCACACTCATGTACATCCTTAGAGTCATAGAGAAGCGGGGCTGGAAGGGACCTCCAGAGGTCACATCTAGTCCAACCCCTGCCTGCGGTAGAGTCAGCCCTGTCCAAGCCATCCCAGACAAGCATAATCTAAACTTTACATAAGGCTACTCTCAAGCCTGGCACAACATACACCTAACACCAAAACTTGTCACAGGTAAAGCAGAGGGACCACGGCAGCCAATGTCCCGCTTCTATACAATGTCATCAATATATGCTCAAGGAGGTCCCAGGTAGAGGACCATGTCCCCTGCTACAGAGAAAGGCAAACCTGACTCCCACCCCCACCAATCTGACCATGGGATAAAATTCCTTCCTGACCCCAAATATGGTGTTGGTCTGACCCCGAGCAGAGGGGCAAGACCCTCTAGCCAGGAACCTATGGCTTTTGTCCCACGAGGAACATTGGCACAGCTTTACTATTCAGTCTGAGAACTGAGCCCAATAAGAGCGTGGGAGGATACAGACACTTATCACAGAAATCTGGAGAGCTCCAGCAGCCATGGAGGAGGAACAGCAACATGAGACTAGAACTGCTGCTGCTGGGCTCAGCCCAAAAACCTGCAACATTCTGGCTGCAGGCAAGATGCAGCTACAGCATCTACAATGCAGAAGAGCCCTCCCCTCAGTCAGAACAGTGCATATGGGTCGACAATCAGGTATTTTATTAAAAGACTTAAGAAAAGAATATAGAAATTGCTGGAATGGAGTAAAAGGATGGAATCCAGAATCCTGTCTTTGAAGAGATGACAATGTCAGAGAAAGATATAAATCTCCCATACTGAGCTTAATTTTGCAGTTTCCTATAGCAGGGGAAAAGTTCTTCTCACCTTTATCTGACTGTGGCCTTATGCCACAATACAGGACTAAAACCCCCTACCACATTACCTTAGCTACTTTATGTGCAGGTGCTATTTCAGCCTCAGTACCTGCTTGGCATGGATGGGTGCTCACGCTTACAAAGAGCCCTGCTGAAGCCTCCTTACAGGCACAAGTTTTGCACAAGTGAACCCAAGTTGCAGGTTCAGGACAGAAGTCTAATGTGAACATCTAGTGCTCCTTCTTAAACTATCTGCCTCAATAATAGCAGCCTGGAGTCCAAGAGAATATTTATTTTTAAATGTAATGAAGTAACACGAGATTAAGTACTAGTGAAAGTATAAACAAGGACATCTGAGGAGCCTTCTCTATTATGGGCTGTTCTCTATAAATATCCATCCGATTTGTCCCTTACTCTCTTGTTTTCTACTCCCTTACTCTAAACATTAGTTTGCGCTGCTAGTGAAAATTCATTATTTCAATGAAAAACCCCAAAAGGTTTTCAGCAGCAAACAATCATCAACCACTTTCACAGTCCATTTGCTCCCCACTCACTGTGTTGAACTAGAGGCATTACTGAAAACCTTGCTGAACACACTCTATTAAACAGATGACAATACTAGCTAAATATAATGCAAGACCTGAATACCAATAATATGCGAGTAACCTACCTCATTTCATAAACCCAGTTGAAATGTTCATGCTTGGACAGTGGTGACAAACTCCCTTATTCATCCTCCAGAATGCAAGCTAGTGGCATGAGAAATTACATATTCCCCAAGCTGGGTGGAGTAGTAGACACACTGGAGGGTGGGGCTACGATTCAGCAAAACCTCAACAACTTGGAGGATTGGACCAATCCCATGCACTGGTGAATGGAACAATCCCATGCACTGGTGCAGGCTGTGGGCTGACTGGCTGGGCAGCAGCTCTGCAGAACCGGATCTGGGGGTGACAGGGGACAAGAAGCTGGATAGAAGCCAACAGCATGCCCTTGTTGCCAAAAAGGCTAAAGGCATCCTGGGCTTCATGAGTAGAAGCACTGCCAGCAGATCAAGGGAAGTGATTGTTCCCCTCTACTTAGCACTGCTGAGGCCACTGTTCTCAGTGGTGGCAGATGACAGAACAAGGAGCACTACTGGTTTCCAATTCAGCAAGGGAAGTTTCATTTTTCCTAATATTTAACCACTCTCACCAGGAAGGTAGTAAAGCACTGGAACAGGCTACCAAAGGCGGCACGGATTCTCCATCCTAAGTGGTTTTTTCAAACCAAGCTAGACAAAGCCATAGCTGAGACGATATAGTGGGATGGTCCTGCTTTGAGCAGGGGGTTAGATTAGATGACCTCCTGAGCTCCCATCCAACCCTCATTTTCTATTATTCCATCTTGTGACTGGTGGTCAAAACAGACACTAGGAGCAGAACTTCAGTGATACACAGGAACTTCCCATAAAACAAAGCAGAATGAATGTCTCTAATATTTCTTTATTTTTTCATATTAGAAGTGTCACATGGTGCAGCTATTAGGAGGCATCAGCCTCTCATACCATGATCTTTAATTAATAAATCAGTTTAGCAGTTTCTTTAGGAATCTGCATGACATAAGATTTTGTCTAGTTTTTAGCAGGCCATCTCACTCTCCTTCCCCCATGACGTTTTTAGCACAAGGACAGTTAAGATGATTTAGTAGCATCTTGACACCTATTAATCAAACTGCAAAATCATCTTGCAATTTGTAGAAAATCTGTGTGGAAACTAAGCATCATTTATCCAAGGCAAGTTAAAAAAATCCCCCCCAACACAGAGGTTAATTTTAAGCTTTGAGCATTATATATTATCAAAAGGGATTTAAAAAAAACACATTCTTTTATCTCCTTAGCCCAGGATGGTTTTTTTTGCCTATTCTTTAAGTAGGTGATCTCTTCTGGAGTACTTCCACAGCTAATGCACAAAATGACAAGAGGAAGAAGCAGATAAAGATACTGATTCTCTTCCCTCTTGAGCCTACTGTTTCAATAAGGTCATGCTCCCATTTCTTTTATGCCCAGAAAATTGTGTCCGGTTCCAAAACGTGAAGAAAAGAAAAACGCATCCCTTTTGGAGCTGTGAGCAATTTCAAATATGCTATTTCCAACAGACTGTTGGATTCAAGGAGTCTATTCAGGGACTACTTAAACATATGATCTTTGGTGCTAAGTGATTTCAATGCATTGGTTATGCATCTGCATACTTACAGCTTTAATTATCCACCTGCTAAGTGTCTCTAATAAGCTTCCAGGGGAAAAAATGCTGTTTATATAATAAGTCCCATTTTCTAAGTAAAGCAGCTGAATTTTTATAACAGGCCATTGCCTGGTCTTACTAGATGTTTAGTGCGTTCTTTACCCTTCTGAACACCGACCACATCAAACAGTCAGTTTAAAATGATTTGACACATGTGCACACTAATACAGACAGCATTTTTGCAAATACTTATACAAACTGTAAGTAGTTTTGCAACCGAGTAAAGGGTCTCTGAAAAGATGGCAGAAATATGGACACATACCACAGCTGGTTATATCCATGTCTTGGTGCAAGTTCTGTGTGTATACATGAGATAAATGGCACTGGGTGGGAAGTAGATTTTTAAAGCTTTTCAGACCCAGAAATTATTTGGCTGTCATGTATATTTCTTCTACATACACCAAAAGGCAGAACTGGAAGTAAAAGTCTCCTTACTTAAAGCAGGTCTAATGCTTAGGGCTATTAACTTGGACATAGTTGTTTGGAGCAAGTTTTCAAAACTTTTGTTGTCAAAATTTGGTTTGACATGCAGAAAAAACTATCAACACTGCTTGCCTGAAAAACAGCTTAACAGGATTAGTGTTTGTACTGCAGTAATATGTAGCTGGCTTAACCAAAAATAAGGGTCATACTATTTTAGGTACTGTTCAAGCACACAGCAGAGAGTCCTTGACTCAAAGAGCTTATAATCTGTCATTACAACTAGTGAATACGACTAACAAATTAGGTAAAGAAAGTAAAGCAAATAGGTTAACATCATAATTAAATTAAAATATGCAATTCAGAAATTATAGAATAATATACATTTCTCATTCAGGAAACAGATGGTTTTAGATTTGCAGCTATTTAGACTCTAACTTCATAATAAACACTAAAATTACTTCTGAATCTATGATGAACATGGCAAAGCCTTGAAGGCAAATCATTTCCCTTTAGCCTGGAAGTGCAAAAAAGGCTCAGATTGTTTGAATCGTGCAAGAGAAAGGAGAAGATCTGAAAATAACGGGAGGTTAACTTACAGCCCAGGTTTTTGTCAGCCTGAAAATAGGTGCACTTTGTAACGCAGATACCACAGACATGAGGGAGTGAAGGTTGTTCAGTTCTAGAAGTTTCTGAGGGGGGAAAAAAGAGACAATGAAGTGGGATGTTATTCTTTTACGCCGAGATGAAA
The DNA here is from genome assembly GCF_052110815.1 of Crocodylus siamensis. Lineage (NCBI taxonomy): Eukaryota > Metazoa > Chordata > Crocodylia > Crocodylidae > Crocodylus > Crocodylus siamensis. The sequence goes on from NC_143405.1 coordinate 372,186, forward strand.
AATTAATTCATGCTCTCACAGCGATCTACAGGCATCGTGTTAAATAGACTGCAATTACAGATGTCATTTTTAAAAATGAAAGCAAACCTCACTCAGGGGGTCAGTAATTTGTGAAAATCTTTTAGAAATGGGGTAAAATGTTGATATTTGAAAGTTTTCCATATTTACCCCTTAGTCATTGCAAACTGCATTATGGTCAAATTACAGTTTGGGTGTACAGTTTTGTAAGGTTGTCACCCTATCAGGAGTAAAAGAAAGATTAATTTTTCAATATAATTCCAGCATTTCCCTTGAAAACAAGTTCCAATAATGTGGTAACATAGTTTTAGAAAGAATATGTTTAATTGGGACACAAGTATCAACTTGTATCTCCAGTGGTTACAAATGATACTAAATGACCAAGCTAAAAGTAATAGGATGACTTTTTTTTTTTTTTAAATGTCATTATTACTTCTAAAAAAATATTGTAAGAGGCAATAACTCCTCCCTTCCTGATATTTTAAAATTCAGCCTGTGTTTGCAGTCATTCCTCAAGGACAACAAGAAGTCTTTTTTTTTTTAAATACATAGGGGGGAAAAAAGAAGGTACCAGGTAACGTGGGGCCCCTGCAGGACACACTAGGAAATTTGGTCATCACACTAGACAACAAAGCCAACATATTTAACGATTTCTTTGCCTCCATTTTCCTCAGCAGGGACCGGATCAGCCCCCAACTCCCGTCAGACTCCAAGGGAGGCGCACCTAGGTCAAGGGTTAGTGAGGAACTAGTCAGGGAGCGTCTGGAGGGACTGGACGTATTCAAATCAGTGGGTCCGGACGATCTCCACCCCCGAGTGTTGAGGGAATTAGCTGAGGTCACTGCGGGACCCCTGGCACGGCTGTACGAGCACTCGTGGTGCTCTGGTGTGGTGCCAGGACTGGAAGAGGGACAACGTGGTTCCCATCATCAAAAACAGGAGAAAGGAGGACCTGGGAAACTATAGGCCAGTCAGTCTTACCTCAATCCTGGGCAAGCTTTTTGAGAGAATCATTCTGGCGCATCTCGCGAGGGGCCAGCAGGGGAGATTATGCTTAGGGGCAACCAACACGGGTTCATTAGCAGCAGGTCCTGTCAGACCAACCTGGTGGCCTCTATGACCAGGTCACCAAATCCTTAGACGCAGGGGTAGCAGTGGACGTAGCCTTTCTGGACTTTAGGAAGGCCTTCAACACTGTCTCTAGCCCTCATTAAGAAACTGGGGGCTATGGTGTCAACACCCACACAGTCAAATGGGTCGCCAACTGGCTGGAGGGCCGCACCCAGAGAGTGGTGGTGGATGGGTCATTTTCAACCTGGAGGGATGTGGGCAGTGGGGTCCCCCAGGGCTTTGTCCTCGGGCCCGCGCTGTTCAACATCTTCATCAGCGACTCCGATGAGGGGGTAAAAAGCACCTGCTCACATTTGCTGATGACACTAAAATGTGGGGGGATGTGGGCATGCTAGAAGGGAGGAATAGGCTGCAATCGGACCTAGACAGGTTACAGGGGTGGGCGGATGAGAATAGGATGGGTTTCAACACTGACAAGTGCACGGTGCTGCACCTGCGGAGGAAGAGCCAGCACCATACCTACAGGCTGGGGAACTCCCTTCTCATCAGGGCGGAGACAGAAAAGGATCTTGGAGTCGTCACTGATGCCAAGGTGAACATGGGCCGGCAGTGTGGGGACGCGGTCAGGAAGGCCGACCGCACCTTGTCGTGCATCCACAGATGCATCTCGAGCAGGTCCAGGGGGGTGATCCTCCCCATCTAAGCGGCACTGGTCAGGCCGCAGCTGGAGTACTGTGACCAGTTCTGGGCGCCGCACTTCAAGAGGGGTGTGGACAACATGGAGAGAGTCCAGAGGACGCCATTTGCATGATCAGGGGGCAGCAGGGCAGGCCCTACAAGGAGAGGTGATGGGACCTAAACCTGTTCAGCCTCCACAAGAAAAGGCTGAGGGGGATCTAGTGGCATGTTACAAACTAGTCAGAGGGAACCAGCAGGCATTGGGGGAGTCCCTGTTCCCCCGAGCACTGCCAGGAGTAACCAGGAATAATGGTCACAAGCTGGCAGACAGGAGATTCAGGCTAGATATCAGGAGGTACGACTTCACTGTCAGGGCGGCTAGGGTCTGGAACCAACTTCCAGGACAAGTGGTGCTGGCTCCTATCCTGGGGTCTTTAAGAGGAGGTCAGATGAACACTTTGCTGGGGTCATTTGACCCCAGTACTTTTTCCTGCCATGGCAGGGGGTTGGACTCGATGATCTGCTCAGGTCCCTTCCAACCCTACAAACTATGAAACATATTACTTGCTTTAAGTCATCTTTCAGATGAGAACACATGGAAACAAACCCCTCTTAAATAAACAAGTTTCCCGCAACAAGGTACCAGAAACAAAGAAAAAGGAGAAATATGTTGACAACATAACTGTAAAAAGACTTTAAATGCAGCCATGTATTCCTCCTTACTTCCAGCATTACTTATGAACTGCAGAGCTTTAAAAGCATGAGAAACCTAGGTAGCGCACATTTGTTTCTACAGGACAGATCTCCAACAGCTCCTTTACACAGAGCTCTTAACACATGCAAACAGAGAACACTGGCATGATGTTAAAGCGTGTAGGTGATCACAAGCTTAAAAGTTAATACTCTGCTCTTGCACTATGGAAAGCCAACATTTTGCTTCTGCTCCCTCAATCCCAGAACCAGGAAATATAGTGACCATGATGGGGGGATTCTTGGACGCTCTAATAAGCAGAGTGTGTAGACAGCTCTTTGGGAAGTTACCATGTTTTTGTAGAGGACTTTTTAAGAGAGACTGGCCAATTAGTTGCCTAGATTTGGTCAATGCACCAGTTAAAACATGATTTGCATTCTGCGGTCTCAAGAACAAAAAAGCGTACTCGGTGGCCAGGATGATCCAGAGAGTTATGTAAAAAAACCCAAACAAAACCAAAAAAACCCAAACCTCTCCAAGCCCTTCTAAAGGTAGGCTGGCTCTACCCAGCTGTAGGGAAATATACACCTGGGGGGGGAAATCTACACAGAACAAAATCTACACGTACCATGTATGCGCAGCCAGTTCTCTTGCTTATAAGCACAAAACATTTAAAGGCCAGCAAGCACTGTCTGCACCACAGAATAGCTCCTTCAATTACTTTTCACTAGTATTTTATTTCATACTCAGGGTATAGAATGCATGTGGTACGTAAGTTTTGGAGATATAAAAACAGCATTAAAATGCCTTAGGTTTTACTCCACTTTCAATCCTCTATTCACCCCTAGTCTTGCATGTAAAAAATCTGTATTAAGGATCTGGCTTTTTCAACAAAGCTCCATCTTCTTTCTACCTCTTTTGACATGCCTCAACTTAATCTATCTTCATCCCACAGATGTGCTGACAAACAGTAAAATCAGGCCCATACGGCAGATCCTGAAATATTTATTGTGATATACAGTGACATCTGTGGGAACTGTGCATGCATCTCTTTCACATGGGTTTGGGATGCCACAGTGCACTCCACGGAATGACAGATGTTCCTGAGTCTCACATTTTACCTTATAAATTATAAGAGGTTCCAATACCTTCCAGCAGGAAAAACAATATTAAAAAAAACTGTATATACAGTAGGATTTGTAAGAAAAAAGTATTAAATCACACCAACATAACTGCTCAAAGTCTGCTACAAGTAGGAATGAGAAATCCACAATAACTCAGCAAACAGCTGTCAGATAGCACTGGACATCAGGCAGCTGTGCTTACAAAAAGAGAATGAGAACGAGGCTGTGCATGACTTTGCAAAATGTTATGGGGGTTATATTTGCTTTTGTTTTAAGAAAAATACATTAGAGCTATTTTAAAATAAACTACACAACACACCTACTATTACATAGGCGCAGAGTACTAGGACTACTCTTGAAAATACAATGTATAATGTGCGTCTTGGGGAAACACAACTGGACAACCAGAGTGCTAATATTCTAAAAGGCAATGAATAATACAATTGAGCATGCTGTGCAGTGTTATATAATATGCTATTCAGTGAAAACATGAAGCTATGCTGGTTTTATATAATAAGCCTTTCAGTGGAAACATAATGACATAATCTTTAGTCAGCTCCTTTTACAATGCAACATGCATTTCAGTGCTTGGACAGTAAAATGATTTATCCGGTGTATCCATTGGTGCCAACAGCCAGAGGAGTTTGGGGCAAGTCAGTGAGTTTCCACAGATATAAAAAGCACCATTAATGGCAACAACCCTTAACTATAATATTAGATGCTTTTGCAAGTTTGCAAGTCATTTTTCACTATGCCAGCATACATCATTCCAAATCCAGTGTGTCACTCCGAGTTGAAATTGTGGGCCGATCACAAACTTTCTCTATTACAAATTTCTTGCTGTAGCCCCGTGGCACATTCCAAATCCAATTTGCAGAACTTTCACTGCAGCAAATAAAATGCGATCTCTACATGAAAATTATATTGCAATCATACATCCTTCTTCCCTGCCATGCATAAAAGCAGCCTGAAAAAAAGGTGCTGCTTTTTCTTAATGCGTTTTTCAGCAGGGTTTCACTGATGCCTGATACTGCAGTGATGAGCTTAAGTTGATAAAAAAATACATCAGAACTACAATTCAATGAAAGAATGCTTTTTAATCAGACTCTCAAATAGCTAAGCAGCATTTGGGAGCAAAAAATCCTGGATTAATATTAAATATCCCATTCCTTCAGTGCAAAATGCATCATAAGCCTCCAAGAAGTCATCCAGCACAACCAACACACAGATAGTCTGTCTTGGTATGTCTAAGATGAAAACAAACACAAAGCATCTTTGAGGCCACCTTTTCTTCATAAACAGTCAAGTAAAAAAAGTCAAACTTCTTTTTAATGTGGAACTTCTAGACCTGTGACCACTTAAAAATCTGCTGCCCACTGTAATATGCCATGGAAAAGCAGCAGGTGTCACTTCCTCACCAAGATATGCCATTCATGCTGTATGGCATAACAGCTAAGCATCTGGTGGGATGGTAGCTGGCAGCTCTAAAGACCTCTGCAGTCCATGGACAGTCAATATGAGGAGTGAAGTAACACAGAAAAGGAAAAAAAACAACCCAAAAAAGCCCCTCTGAATGAAAATATATTAGTAATAAAAACAAAAAGTCACACTTACCTTAGCTATTTTCACAAAATGGCTCAATATTTCTGCCCTTATTTTTAAGGTTTGTGCTGTTAAAATTTCTCGTACAACCCAAAAACTAACCTGAAAGGAAACACAAACATCTAAGTATAATTAATAAAGAGGCCAATTGAAATGGCACCTGTACATTTTCCAGGTACTTTGAGGAAGGTACAAGCTCCTCCAAACCCCCACCTTTCAAAGGTAGCAGTACTGTAGCCAAGGGGCTGCTTCCTCCATAAAAGGCTTGAGCAGGCTGGGCTCAAAGGCCATGTCCACTCTGCACCCTTGTTCCTGGCTTAGGCTAGTAAGTGGGGCATGCCTCCCTGTGTCTCAAGGGAGGCATGCCCCACTTACCAGCCTAAGCCAGAAACATGGAAATGAAGCTGCTCTGTGATACCCATTATGTCCACCCTTGAGCACTCTGCTCCAGCGTGCTTGGCAGTGACAGAAGGACAACCCTGGAAAGCCTGTCTATGTAACAGAACAGGCAAGTCCCAACGCCTGCTACATTCTGTAGCCTGGTGCACGTTCACAGTAGTAGTACTTGGTTTGGTGCCTGTGAGCGGAAGCACGTGGGTGGTGGGTGCTCGGGAGCGGCTCTCCTCGGGACCACAGGAGTACACGGGGAGGCAGTGTTCTGCGTGCTCAACTCCAGCATCTGGCCTAACCCAAAATTGCTAAAAATCAGCAGCTGCATCAGCAGGGACATTGTCACTGCCACTCTCTGGCCTGGGCTGGAGAATGCTCAGCTTTTGCAGGGGTGGTGCCAGCGAGCTCAGGTGCACAGAGAAACTGAGGAGCTGGGACTTGCTCAGTGAGAATGGAACCTCCTTGGAACATATAGCTACAGTCTCTGAAGCCTCAACTGGGCCTATGCAAATAGATTTTTAAAGACTTAAAAACTGGCCAAACGTGAAAGGATTTTCATGGAACTGCAGGATGCATCCCTGTCACAAGGGCCACTTTCCCTGCCAAATTTCAAGTCCCTGCTCCAAAGCATAGGGGTGCTACAACCACTCAGTGAAACAGCTGTAAGAAAAATTTTAATGGGCAAAATACTATTTTTCTTTAACCTCATTCTTGGAAATGGCTGAACTGTTTTGGCTGAAATTCTTCAAAAATATATTCAGCCTGTGGCAGATATCCAGCATGAAAAATATGAACACAAGCAATTACAATCTGGCAATTTTATAAAGAGTTGAAAACACAATTTTATAACAAGAATTTTCAGGAAGCATAAGAAATAGCGATGTCAGCTTTACCTGATAAAACTACCACAACAGATCATGGTATTTCTATATTTATCAATAAGGGCTGTCAAGAACTTCTGAAGTCCAGAAAACTTTAAAGAAATTAAAGAAAATAAAGCTGTAATTTTAAATATCTTGGGCTTAATTTGGCAAAGTTTTTAAGATTACTTCTAATTAAGTACATGAAAGGAAGGGAGCCCTATTAACTTAAATGGAAAAATTAACATGTTTTTAACATATTTCAAATCAGGGACCTTATTATATCAGGCAATAACTAAAAATTATACAGGTACACTGCAACATGTTCAGTAAGGATAACAACCACAATATTTAGAGCCTGTTCCTTTTTTTCCCCAATTATTAAAGGCTGCATTCTTGCCATTACAGTTGTTCTACAGCACATTTTTTCCATGGACTAGTGTAAGAATGAGTTCAAATGGCATGCTAACTAGCTAAAAAAAAGAACTGCTGACAGCTTTTTAAAAGCACACACAATTCCTGAACACACAAAGCTGTCCACAAAGTAGACTAAAACAAAAAAAAAAAAGAGACCAAAACAAAACAATTTTGCCAAACTAACTTTGTTTCTGTGTGTAATGAGGATTATATCAGCATCCTAGAAAATCTTAGGGTCTGGCAGAAAACCTGCTGTTTAAGAGCAGGTTGTTGAACTGGAATATAATCAAATATTCTTCATCAGAAAGAAAAATAACTTTTTGGTACCCAGCAGACTACTTTCACATCTATTAAACAAATAAATAACTTAGATAAAACAAATACAGTACATGACATTAAAAGTGGTGGCCAAACCAAAACTAACAAACAAGGATTATTTTTCCAATCAATGTCATTTAAAGTTTACATTTGGCCTTAACTTAAAAAAAGTACAAGGCAATTGCAATCAATATATCATGTGCTACACCCAGACTAGTCTGTTTTAAAGCCCATAACTCTCAAGAAAAATGTTGTTCTAATTACTTTCTGATTGCTCATCTATCAAGGCAAATGTGTTAATAGGATTCAGATGTGGCCCATATATCTATATTTGTAAAGTAACAAATTCAATCCTTGCATATTGGCAGACAGCATTTGTTCAGTGAATTTAAATAGATTATTTACCTGGTTAAACCTTCTGGTAAAGGCAACAATATTAGGGGCGAGGATGTGTTTCTCTTTCTTATTCCATCCACAGCTTGCTAGTTCCTGGAGAAAATATCGAAATATTTCACTGTTTAAGATTTGTTATGGGGCAGATAAAAGTAAGTGTCCTTTTGTGATATGGTGTTCTAAATATTTAGTTATATCTATACCAACTTGTTCAGCCTAACCCTAACCCTCTCTTCTCCAAACTCCTGACTCAGGAGTTTAACACAACTGGGTTCTTATTATAGTACCAGTGGTTTGGAAATGCCTTTACCCACCACTGAAAGTGTATAGAGGTAGTTAGCCATGTTAATCAGAAGTCAGACAGAAGGCAGCATAGACACGCACCTTACAGATTGACTGAATTAGAGATGCATAAGCTTTCATGAGCAAGAACTCATTTCATCAGATGCATCTCTGAAATGATCAAATGGACTTCATCAGCTTTTGCTCGGGAAAGTTAAGCATCTCTGACTGAGTTGGTCTATATGGTGCATCTTTACCCTGCCTTCTAAAAGCTTAGCTTGTTTGTGAAGTTGCCAGACTGGAGTGGTGAAGACAATGTCTATTAATAGCTGAAAAAGGAAGATAATAAGAGACAGTGATCAGCACAGATTGTATATTGTCTTATTTTAGCAACACTTTGAAAAGCTACAGTTTATGGTCTTTTGGTTTTTCAACATTTTATCTTTCTATGTTAAACTAAGAGGAATGCACAGCCTCTGTTACACCCCCCTTCTCACCCCAAACAACATCAACAGGAAAGCAAACTCCCCCCCAAAGCCACTCAAACTGAATACTGGAATATAGGAAACCATGGCAGGCAAAAATCAATGATGCAGCACAGATCAAGATAGCCATCCTAGTTCTCTCAGCAGTTTGTATGTGCATCATTTTATCTTGACCTACAAAGTACTTAAAATCAGTATTAAGTGGTTGAGGGCATGTCTGCTTGGATGTGACTCTGGCATGGAACTGTATTTTCCATATATCTGACTTCAGAGTTGAGCTGTATAGCAGCAGATTAGTGAGCAGTTGAACACCTAGGTTTTGTGCTTTTTTGAAGAAGCTATGCAGTGGTCTCTGTCTTTTAAGATAGTTCACACAGGTGAGATAGCATGTTACTGGTTGTTACAGAGGGAGCCAATTTATTTTAGCTCTAGTTATTTTCTCTGTTGAAATCATGCCTCAAAACATCTCACAAAGAAAAAAAGAGGATTTATACAATTTCTAATCTCATGGGTTAGATTACAATACTAATGCATGAAAGCTTTGTTTATTTTTGGTCAGATGTTTTCACACAGATTAATATAATTGGACATTACTATTATTTGCATTATTGCTCACTTTGCCATGTATTGCTTAGATCTAATAATTAAAAGGTAAACCCAATTAAAAAAGTCAAATAGTACTTTAAACACACCACCTTTTTAATTACAGCAGTAGCTACAGACCTAGACAGACAAGTGTTTATTTCAACATGCTCCCTCCCTCACACCACCGGGATATTTGTCTTTGTACATAATATCAGAAACAGCTGTCGATGCACTGCAGAAGCCACTTGTAGTAGGCAGCTTATTCATCTTCATGGAAGAGCATTGTAAATCCTCTCCCTATAAGCACTGTACTTCAAAACCAGCAAGGTGCAAAATGCACACTTACAGTGCACAAACCCAGCAACAGAACTAAGTCCCTATACATTTAGATTATAACCCAAGTTATTTCCACTACACAGGAAAAGAGTCCTTTGTATTTTAAGGAGTCAAGGGCATCTATACAGTTCTTTACATAAGGATTATACAAAACTCGATTCATGATAATGGAGACAACAGTATTAAACTAGGTTCTTAAGTAGTTTATGGCAAAAAACAGTATTTCACCTAAACAACAGACCAACCATGCAGACCGTATTACATCATAAAATACAACTGCCTTTCTAGACTCCAGGCTGTTTTCAAGCTAGAAAGTAAAACTTAAGCTTCAGTACTTATACAGTTTGACAACAAGTACACAGTGGCAAAAGCAAAGCAGCCAGGAATACTCCTGTGCCTACAGGCACCCAACTCAGGCACTCAATGAATCAAGCACATAAAACTGCAACACTGGGGAACATCCAAACAAATTGACAAAGAAAACCAAAAAGAACAACAAAACCCCCAAAAACTCATAAACAGAAGTTGGAGGGGCTGGAAGGGCCCTGCTCTCAGTACTGTCACTTATGTAACAGTTTCATTTTTATAATTTGTGTTCATTATTTACTGCCACAAATGTGCTTTGTGTTGACCGTGACAGAGAAAGCCAGTCTGTGCCCCAAGCTGCGTCTAATTCCTTTCAAGGTCCATAAAGGGGGAAATGAGACAAGAAGCATCTGCCCTCCTTGACCAAGCACACCTCTCTGCTGGATCGGAGCACAAAACTACAGGATCTTGCAAAGGCCCTGGATATAAAACTGTCACGGGCTGAGCACTCTGAGCCCCCAGTAAAACCAGCAAGCACAGACGGCACTCAGTACTTCATAACAGCGAGTCTATATCCTCACGACAGTCACTTGATGGGCTAGCCCTGGCCCCCAATGTCCACAGAGCCAGCTGTCCACAAGAGGCCTGCACTCGGCATCCACTTTGCTTTGCCTCCTATGCCCCTGGGATTCAAGGGGCCTTCACAGAGCTTTTAGATGAGGACGACAGTTCAGAGACTCACCCCACTACTTTTTCTTAAATTAGCCATACAAACAGCTAACAGTTATGCATTAAAAGAAATCCAAAATTATAAACTACGGGTTCAATTTCACAAGGGAAAAGAAACCTATTTTTAAGTAGTTGTTTCATGACGTTCCAAATATATTAGACAGCCCAACTCTCTCCAGTTACAAATTACCACATATCTATGTAGCCCAACTCTCTCCAGGCTCAAATTACCACATATCTATGTAGCCTTTCTATTCAGATCTAGCAAATGGGGAATATGCACATGCTGGAAATGAGTTCTCCAGAACAGCAACTCTAAATCATTCCTATTTTTACAGGCACAGATTTTCAAACAACATTTTGTGCAAGTATCCAAATGTGAGTTATGCACTGCAGAGGCCAGCAGGGAGAACAGAATCAGCCAGAGGTGTCTGCCTCCAGAAAGCATTTTACACACCTTGAAAAACTGAACTATTTTTCCCCAGAAAAGCAGGCTCAAGTTAGAGCAGCAGGAGCATAACAACAGGGCCACTCCTGCAGGAGAGTGTTGGGGCAGGGGTACACAGCTTTGCTTGGTGTCCTTGCCTGCTGCCTGCCCCGGCTCTTGCTCGTAAAGCAACAGCAGCAGCAGCACAACCACTATGTACTGACTGCCACTGGAGGAGCAACTGTGGGACTGCTCATGCTGCTAGGGTGTGGACTCCAAGGGAGTGGGGGGATGCATGAGTGACTGGTGTCGCCTGAATCTGGGGGGGCACCCACAAAAGCCACTGACAGCAGCAGCCCTGTCGGGGGCACCAGCCCTACTGACAGCATCAGTGTTGGCCGTTGGGGGGGGGGGGCACGTTCACCCCCTGCAAGTCACCTATGGAGGGACAAGTCTGGTGCCCCTCCTAAGTCAATGCCCTAGTTATGTTACTGGTGAACAGCACGGAAAACACTTCCAAGTCTCTATTTCACCCTCTGTGACAGAAGCCTCCAACATGTAAGGCTTCTGCTGCTGCTGCTAATTCACACCTGTGAAGGCATACACATTCTCCACGTGACTGGCAGATGTCTGGTTTAAGAGTTGGAATTTATACGATCACATAGAAAAAAGTTCTGCTGTGGGAGACAGCAAAAGTTGCCTTTAACAGAACATGGGGAAAAATTACAGGTAAAGAGAAACTGTTGGCCACTAACGAAGGAAAACCCTATACACAAATTAATTTGAATGGGTTTAACTTAGACCAAGTTTGAGCTTTTAACTGAAGAGCAGATTTTAAGCACACATGAGGTAGCATTTATTTACCAAGTTGTTTGTTTGTTTTTTTTGCTACATAGCTAAATCACACTCCATTTCCATACGCTCAAAGATAAAGATGATTTTTTTGCCATGTTAAAGCAGTGATTCTCAGCTGGGTACCAGCAGCACCTTGGGGTGGTTGAAAGGATCTCAGGGGCAACTGCCATGCAATGTTAACATTGTTAGGTGGGCAAACATGATTCACAAATTAAACCCAGAGATTTCAAACAGGAATCAACTGTATTAAAAATATTCTGACCAGTCATGGTCCAAGTTCTTTGCAACAGACAAACTGCTGTTATTTTTCCATAGTCAAAAAAACAAATGAAAGCCAAGAGCTGATATTTTCTGAGGGCTGCTTCAAGTCTCATAAGAAGTGCCTTGAGTCTGAAAAGGCTGAGAGCTGCCGAGGTAAAGACATAAATATAAACGCATCTTAGTGAGAGTACAAAGGAAAAAAGTTAGAATGTAAAATAGGAATACTGTGTACTTTGAACAGAACTTTTACCCTCAGCAACAATATGGCTCATATATGGCCATATGAAACCAACGTAAAAGTCTACATCTCTGTGCAAATGCAATGAAATGTGGCCATATAGTTTCTTTCCACGCTGTTACCACAGTACTATGCAAACACGTTTTAAATTATAGCTTAATGAGCAAGTGGAAAAAAAAGACAGCAGGCATCACCTTTAAAGGATGTTCAAATATTTAAAACTTGGGATTTTATTTTGCTAAAGTGCTAAAACCAATTTCTCAAAAAATAACTAATTAAAATCAGAAAGAGAAAGACCCGCCACCCCAATTATCCTTCTAAAGATTAAGCTGGGTGACAACATGAGCCTAGTAAGCAGGGGGGTATGTGCATGCACAAAAATTACATTAGAGCATCATGAGACACCCTCTCATTCTCTTGTGGCAATACACTGTACTGCAACTTCCTGTGTACGTGAGAAATGATGCACAGATCCTGGTTTTCTCTGTTTAAAATTGAAAATTCTCTGATAAAAAAATCCCAAATTATCTGATTAAAACCTCAAAATCTACATTTCTCTGCAATTAAAATGAAACGTCACTATCAATAGGTATCAACTGAACCCAATGTTTTATTGATGTATTTACAATTTTAAAGCAATTTGAAAGCCTAGCAGTGCCTCAATCATTATAATAAAATAAATTCTAAATATCTATATATTTTGAAATTGCCTGTGCCCCACCCCTCAGACATACCTGCAGGGAGCTAATCTCCACCACCGCTGCCTGCCTGCCACACATGTGGTTTCCCCTGTGCCTGCTCCCCCCAGCCCAAGTGGTCCGCTACAGGCTGGAACTCTGCCAGCCTGTACAGGGAAACCCACAGTTCCCACATTTTTCTGCTTCTGCTTTAAAAGGAGAAAAAAATCCATGTTTTCCCATGGTGAGTAGAAAGCCCAGATCCCTGCTGAGCTCTGAAGAGCCCAACAACTCCCCTTGCGTAAGCAGGAAAGAACTCTGGCAGTAAGACAACACTTGGTGTTGGCATGTCCAGAAAGTACTGTTTCCATTTCAGATTCATAAGTGGTCACAGGCACCAGTCAGAGAGAAAAAAGTCACAGCAGCAAATCTAGGCCCTGATTCAAGAGAAAACCCTATTTCATGGCAATACATAGGGCCTCTTTACACATTACATTTATGCCTTAATTAAGGCATTGATCGCAGCCTAATTGGCAGGGGTGCTACATGTGCACCCAATTTCAGGTGCCCTGAAATGGTAAACTAACCATAAAAGTGTTCCACATACAACATAGAACATTTTTATGGCTGGTTTGCATGGCACCATAAGTGAATATGTGGCATGTCTGGGGCTCCCCAGGGCCAGGGCTGACTATGAGCTGACTGATGGTCCCAGCCCTGGGGGCCCTGAACTGGCCGAAGCGCAATCCCAAGGCTGACTCTGAGAATTAGCTAATTGTCAGGACTGCACCAGGGCATGCTGAGTTGCAGGCATGCAGCCTTCCATCTCCTGGGATCCTGATCCCAGGCTCCCCTTGTGCTGGCCAGTGGAAAGGGCACAGCTGGGCACTAGTCTCCAATTCCACAATCACACCACCTGTCATGCACAAAGTGCAACTGTTGGGTTAGCTTGGTCTCATTCACTTTCACTGTATGAAGATTGAAACTTTGAAGTACTTCTGACACATCCAGAAACAGATGAAAGTTTAAAATTGGGAAGCTTTATTTACAGTGCCATTTGTTATTTCTGTCTCTTAATACATTTTCAGAGTTTAATGCATATAGCCATCTTGTTGTTTCTAATTAGAATTTGAAACAAAATTCTGCCTTTATGCAACTAAAAAAAAAATCCATATGCATTTATGAACTGGTGATCTGGTGTCTGATGTTTACATTTTCTAGATCTTAAGCTTCTTCATGGACTTAGCTTGACAGCCAGTGCTTTGAAAATTACATATAAATTTATTTATTTTTAATCAGAAGCGTCTGCTAGCACCAGTAAATTAAATAATATAAAAAAAAGAAGTCGACCTTTCTATTACATAAATTCATATACAGAAAATTTAAATTCCGCTGTAATGCAATCACTTCAGGCTGATTTTTTTTTTAAATCCAGGATCTCTAACTTACTTTTGGAAATCTTTAAAAAAAAAAACAAAAAAAAAAACACAGCTCAAATTCCTGCTCAATTATTAAACTGCAATATATTGCTTTCCTGCAGACTTACTGCTAAGAAAAGATTGTCATTATTTTTTCTAGTGACAAGCACAATGCAGTTGTCATCATTAAACATACCTAACAGCCTCATTTGCTAACAGCACACACAGTAGTCACAAGACTCCACTGCCCTTCCCACTCTGAGAATACAAAGCAAGCATGGTAATGGCTAGCAACCAGTGACTTTTTAAATGTGCGAAACAAGTCTGCAAATCTCCCAGAAGAAGGGAAGGTTTGTTTAGTTGAAAGCCATCCTCACACAGTCATTAATTTTTGTTAAACTATCTATAAGTATTAACAGAGAATAACAGCCAAACAACCGACTGCTGACACAGGTACTTGAGTCTGAACAAATTAGCTCTCATCTCTGTTGTGAGGTTTGACATGAAGAGGGGAAGCCTGTTACTGTTTCAAGTAAGCCCATCACATTCCTGGGCCATGGCTCATCTTTGCTTCTACTTGGACAGAGAATGCGTTTAAACACTTTCCTCTGGAGTTACTGGACCCAGTTTGGTTTTAGAGCTCTCTGAAGAACACTGTCCAACATCAACTGCTTGGTTAGATGCTAGGATTATCTTTGGACGTGAGTTAATGAATGCTATTGGATCCTTGGCTGTTCCTGCCTATTCCATCAGCAGCTGTAGCAGTGTTTTATTCATTTGCTCAGGCCATGTCTGAAGGGGAAGCATTCTTAGTCATCCATAACCACTGCCTCCAGAACAGAAGAGTGCAGCGAGCTCCAGATGGAGCTATGTCAGTAAACTGGGATGTGTCCGATACAGGAGTGCCTGCCTACTTCGATACTGGGCAACAGAGCATGTCCCCAGGGTGCAGGCAGGGCCTGTTGGCTGCACATGCATTGCACCCAGGGATGGTCTAAGGACATACACAGACAAGGTTCTTTGGGTAAATGTGATATCTTTTATTAGACCAACTAAATAGTTTTAATAATTAATCTCAATTTTTCCCTTTACATATTTACTATAACGTATTTCCATCCTGCCCATAACAACAAAACAGGACAATTTGCATATGCAGAAATCTGAGAGTTATGAATATGTTCTTATTTTTAAAAACTTGAAATTAAAAACACAAAACTCTCAAGAACATTTATAGGTGCTATGCCTAGTCCCAGACATCTAGATGTTATTACAACATGTGCAATGCTGACACTTTCGAACAGAGAAAGTTGCTTTTGACATTAATGGCAAAGACAGTCTTAGCATATTAGAAAGATGATTTTTTTCAGCACACATTTAAAACAGTACCAGGGGAATTGGGGGAAAATACAGATAGATTGTTTAAACACCAAACTACAAGTCTTCTCCAAAGACTATACAAGCCAGAGTGATATTATAACAGTGTGTAGTCAATTCTCACCCTTAGCAAAGTTATCTGTTACAGCCCTAATGGGACCAAGAATCTAATGTATTAATTTCATATACTTTTTAAGTTAAACACAGCTGAGAGCAATTATATTGCCAAGCTGTGCCTGCATTAATGGGCCAAGTCTTGATAAAATTAGTCACTTATTATAATCAGCAGGGAACAGGGCAGCTATAGTGTGATGTTTGCAAACGTCCATTTTCCTTTCACCCTGCCAAACCTTTACTCATCGTCTACATGACTTCCTAGAAGTTCAGTGTTTTCAGAAGCTATTTTGGCTTCCAAAACAGGACTGAATCAAACCATTTTTGTTTTTAAAAAAAAAAAAAAAGTCAAACCACATTTCCATTTTCTGTCATCTGTCACACAAATTTAAAACTCAATGAGTATTACACTTGTGAATGAGGTCCTAATCAGCTGACAGTATATAGACATAAGTGGCAAAACAGACCATTTAAATAATTCTCACTCAATTAAGTGTATATCCAAATAATATTGCTAAAATACACCCTATTAGCCACTTTTAATAATATTTCCTCTCTCAGGTCATACCACTTTCACACTCCATAACCTGACGCAGAGTAAGCCACTATGAAACTGAAAAAGGAAAAACATCTACCATTTACAGACTCACAGATGTATAGGTATGTGATGGAGGTGTTAGTAAATACCCTTGAAGTCATGCAAAATCTAAGGGCTTCAAAAGTTTAGGCAGATCAATGAGCTATAAGCAATTAATGGAATTCATAGAATCAGAAGGTGCATTTTCTGTATGTGCTGTTCTTTTCTCTACCCTTCTATGCATGCTCATTTAGTTTTTTCTTTCAAAAAAGGGATCAGTCTCCAACAGCATCTCTGGAACATTTGAATTTGCTTTTTCTGTTACCCTCAAAAAGGACAGCTAACACAATCTTTTCTATTTTCTAAAAAGTGATAAAAGGGATTTCTTTAAAAATAATTCTCTGCAGTTGTGAGTTCTCATTTTCTCCTTTCCCTCTATAAATACTTACAGATCATGAACAAAATCACCTCAAACTTTTCTTTAAGCTAAATAGACTGCATTTCTTCAATATTTTGCTGTCAAGACTTCCAGGACTTAAGTCATTCGCATGGTTTTCTGTTGTATACTTTCCAATCTGTCGTCATATTTTTGAAGTGTGGAGTCCAGAACTGGAAATATTCCAGTAATGGTCTCATTAATTCTGTATGCAGCAGTAACACCTACCTAGTTCTATGGCTCCAGTGATTACACTCGCTTTCTCAACCATGCCAAAGTTCATGTTCAGCTGCTTATCTACCATAACCTGAAATTCTTTTTCAAGTGACCTCTTTCCAGAATACAGTGCCCCCGCTTAAGCATAACCTATCTTCTTGGTTCCTTGATGTATGATCTAGTATTTAGCTGTATTAAAATGCATGGTATTCAAGGAAGCATAGTTTGTAGTGCAAACCAGGCAGCTCACTAGAAGTGACCATCCTTATTTGCCAGTGTATTAACTTTCCAGTCATCTGCAAACTTTGTTAACAACAATCGTTGTTTGAGAAAGTGAAAGGTATTAGGCTACGAACTGCAGGACCTCTCTCGTTTTTTAACCAGAAAGTCAGGCAGTGCTTATTCCGATGCTTTAACTGAGCCTTCCTTCTAGCCAGTTACCTGTGCCAAGCAAACTGAAGAACTCATCAGGAATGCTAATCAAGACTCCAAAGATCCTATTTTCCAGTAACCTTGCTTTACTGGCACTACATGCCATCCTTTATTCAGTAATGGTTACTAACTGTATCCTGCTTTTGTCTTTACATGATTTTATCTGGGATCAACGTTAATCTAACTGGTTTGTTTTACAACTGGAAAAAGACTAATGTCTGGGACTCCACCAGTATCCCAATACTGTTAAATAGCAACATCAATGCTCAGAATGCTCTTTAGTTAATTTTAAAATGTTTTCAACATAACTATTTGACCATGGTGGGTTTAACTTTACTAGATGTAGATTTTACATCTTCACACTTCTTTTAACATTTACCTGAATTTAATGACTGCTGATTTATAGTCACTGTTATCAAATCTCCCTCATTTTCCACTTGTTATACATTTTCATGTATTGCCCCTTTTATTACCTTTCCTAACTAGGATGTTCTTTTAGCCAATCAAGCTTTCCTATGCAATTACAGAATTGGGATTTTTGGACACTTAGTGAAGTTTGCTTATGCCCCATCAAATTGTTATTCAGATTCTTAACTCTTTCTTTGCAGTCTTTCCTAGTGCTCATAGGTGTTTTCAGCTTCAGGATGCTGATCATCTTAAAGTCTCCAATCTATGCCATGTTTTCTCACATACAACATGCATCTAGTCCTGCCAAAAACATCCCTCCTACGCATCCCAAATTGGGGTGAGTGTATTAAGCAAGTAAGCTATTTTCTTTGCTCAAAGATGCATGCCTCGAAATACTGTTCATGCCATGTGGCTGTCAAGAGAGTTGCTTGCCACTTGTGTTTGGTTTAGAAAGCTGAAGAAGCACAGTCCTGTGTTGACTCTCTTTCAGATGTAGCTATTGGCTAAGTATTATATGCTTGTGCATGTAGCAGAAAGTGAGCTGCTGGCAGTATCCTGAAAAGGTGCTTTTTCCACATCATATGCCTTATTTACAGGTACTTATACAAAGTACTATTTAAAGCAAAGAAGTAACAGTCTTGCTACTGCCATTGTAAGAGTCCTCCCAGTGTCCAGGAAGTGTGGCATCCCAGGAGACAGTCTGCCATACTGGGGAGTTCCTGCTACCTCACCATACTGTCCACTGGGAGCCACACTTTCTGGACACTCTATGATCCCAGGAGCACTAACTCCATGTCATACTGTCGGCCATGACTCTGGAAATATCTTTTTCTCCATGTTCTGCCTTCCAAAAATAACGTGCATATTTTTTTGGTGCATCGCCACCACCTGTGCTTGGGCTATCCAAACACTTAGCTCAGGGGTCAGTTACCTCTGTCTGTTGGAAAAAGGTATAACATCAAATTACCAAATG
Organism: Crocodylus siamensis; assembly: GCF_052110815.1. Lineage (NCBI taxonomy): Eukaryota > Metazoa > Chordata > Crocodylia > Crocodylidae > Crocodylus > Crocodylus siamensis. The sequence goes on from NC_143405.1 coordinate 390,877, forward strand.
GAATATACTATTATATTAGAAAATTATTATGTAATTTTTAGAAACTCAAAAGGAAGTTTTGATTAGTAGGTGCATAGGTATCCCAGCATATTAAGCAATTAAAATGTATTTAAAGAAGGTCAACATTTGCCAACTATTAATGCACAAACTTCTAGGGGTGCACTGATACAGATTTTTGGGGTGGATACCAGTATCTGATTTTTAAGGAGGCACATTAGCTGAAGCCGATCCAACTTCCAATACAGCATGGACAACCGTGTGCAGCTGGTAAGTCTGTTGTGGTGGAAGGGGATGAGGGGAGGGAAGAGATGGGGGGGCAGATCAAGGTCCCTGTGGTGAGGGAGGAGTGGGGCAGGGGCTGGCGCTGCCCATCTGTGGCAGAGCGGGGGACAGAGCCATGGATCATCTGGGTGGCACTGGGGAGGAGGGGCCGCACAGCTCCTGCTGCTGTGTGCACCCCAGGAGGGGATGGGGGGCTGCACACCCCTGGATCTACATGGAGTGGGGCAGGCTGGACCGGAGCTGCATTGGGCTGTGTTCAGGGTGGGTGGCAGTGGCAGTGCTGGGAGGAAGGTTACCATAGCCACCTGGTAGCTCCCTCCCAGAGCCACTGCTGCCCACTCCAAGTGCAACCCTGGCCCAAACCCTGCCCCCCACCCCATGCCAGGAAGAGCCTGGCGCAGTCCTGGCCCCAGCCTGCAATTGCAACCCATCCCACTAGTGCAGATCTGGGGGCACATGCCTCACCCCCGCCCTCCCAGGTTGCACAGAGCAGCAGGAGCTGCCACCCCCACCCCCGGCGCACAGCTCTGTCCTGTGCCTGCCCTGCTCAGGCAGTGCTTGCCGCAGTCCCACTCCCTCCCTCACTGGTGGGGAGAGGCATTGATCTGTCCCTTCCCTCCCTTGCCACCACAACAGACTTACCAGCTGCATGGAGCTCTCCAAGCTGTTGGACTGGCTCCTTGTTGCCTACATGTCAACTGGGTTTGTCTTCCTTGCCAATGAAACTCGCAGAAAGTCAAAAGAAGGGAGATTTCCTACAGAGATGTTGCAAGATCTTTCTCCCAAGCCTAACTTCTGTAAAAAATACTTCTATTTCATGGTACTGCACCAGCTCTGCACCTCAAGTATAATAGCAATGGCAGTGGCTCCATGCCAGTGGCAATGGGGAACTTCCTGGGGCAGGTGAGATTAATCCTCACCCTCCCAACACAATCTCCCAGTGGGGCTTTACCATACTTGCTAGCTATGCCTCTGTGTGCACAGAGTAGAATGAGTGCCTGACTTAACATCATTTTTCTAGGTCCTATCATCACAGCACACTGCTGATAACTAAATAGCAGATACAAGAGAAAAAAGTTGTATCAACAGAACCAGAACAGACCCTCTCCTGTCTGCAGAGAGATCCACCAGACAGAGTGAATGTCAAACAAATGTCACATGAATTCAGCATGAGTGGCTTGCACTTCAGCAGACATTTCTTACCAGTACCATGTCTAGAGTTTTCAGAGGAACTGAACTCTAATTTACCATGAGAACCTCGTAACAAAACCTTGTTTTTTCAAGGGTCCTCAAGGGCAGGGTCTACCAGGTTTCCCTAGACTGCCAAAGCCTTCAACAGAAAAGCTAACAGCTGTGCAGGAAAGTCAGCATGCTTGTCTGATCTTCCAGAACGAGATTTGGAATGCATCATGAAAAGAAGCTAAGCTCTGCTCATGTGTGTGGGTGTCTTTAAGCATGAGCTTAAGAAACTGAAGTGAAAGACTTTGAATGTAAGTGTCATCTACCTCCCTGGTCTATTCTGGTTATGTTAAGAGGCATCAAGAATGTGCAGGCCCAAGAACTATTGTTCAAGTGTTTATGTACATTCACAAGATTAATGTCTTCATTCACATTTGAAGGCAACAAATTATCTATCTGATCAGTCCATTATACCCCAACACACCACATACATTAACAGTTAGATTAAGAAAACATACCTCTGGCTGTATAGCTTTAAATACTGGCATATCCATTAATGTAATCTGGCTCTGCAACAGTAAGATTAAAAATCATTTAGGGTAAAAAGAAAACTATTACATTTTTCCATCTGCTTGTTACTGGTGGGTGCAGCCTTCCAGAAGGTCCAACTCATGCATTTGGCCAACACTTTCCCCATGAGCAGATTCACTGCATAATCAGAGAAGTTTTTTGGTGATATTCTGTCCTTCCCTGAAAACCAACAGCTGGTCAGCCCCAGTGTCAGCAGGTTACTGCTCTCTGCAATGCTTCTTACTGAGAAGTTTTGCCCACAAAGGGTTCATTTGCATCTTGTAATGGCCATTATCCAAGGCCAATGCCTATTTTCTCTACTGGCAAGAACTCACCAGTACGAGAAATTTCCTCTCTCATGCTACTTTACATTTTATGCTTTTAAAAGAAATTGCTCAACTTTAGGAAATGACCTTTACTTGGTTGCACTCCATTTCCCTGGGAATCTAACTGTAACACAGCAATTCTAGCCTCCATTGACTTACAATGCCATGGGTTTATTTCACACAGTACTGCCAACAATCAGACCAGACCCTCTGGGCTTGCTTTGATAGCTTTCTCAGTTGAATTATATTAATTCAAGTTACTTGAAATACTTAACAAAGGGAATAGTACATGCTTGAAGTCAATGTAGTGAAAAAGTTATCTGTAACTTACTGGCTATTATTAATTACAGTAAAGATATAATTATCTAGTTCTCTGCTGGGATCAGAACCAGCAGAGATATTTCAGTTGCCACCAGTCCTGTAGATCACAGTATTCGAGTAAAGCAGTATGAGCAGAGCATAAGAGGGCATCAGAGAATGCTTCAAGCTAAGAGGTTTTATGTTTTAGTTTTAAAAGTTTTCCTGCCCCATGCTTTAAAAAAAGTTGCATTTAATAAATGGGATTTGCTTTAGGCATCTTTGCAAATCCCACAGAGGCCCTTTCCACTTTTGTTGTTGAACTTTTATTCATAGTTGTGGATGACATCTCATTTGGTGGTAAGGCAGAAGGAAGAAACCTTGTAATATTTTTAAGACATCTGGGTGAGAAGACTTGTGACCATCAGAATATTCTTCTACTGAAATTACCAAAACAGATGGAGTTTTGCTAGCATGGAAAAAATGGTGACATTAATTAACGCTGTCCTGCCACACTGTTCACGGGGCTTGGAACAATTATGCAAATTTGGAGTCCATTTCACTACCCCTCGCTCTTTCACCTTCATGTTTTCTGGCAGACATCGTTAAATACGCAGTTTAAATCTGAAGCAAGCAGCCAAACAATACAAGAGCCATATTGGGCCCTTACTAGCACAGAACTTTTGCTTTCAGTCTGGTACAAAGAACTGACAGTGAGGGTATATGACCTGATGCCCTTTGCCTAGCAAGTCTTCATCCCTTGTTTTTGAGAAATAACTGCTTCTGTAGGAAAGTGAAAAACAGTGCTGGTAGATGTTCACGTAAGAAAAGGCTAGTCAGGACGGCTGTGTCTGCCTCACCGACTGTCATATCCTAAAAGACTGTGGACATTCATCAGCATCTTAAAAACCAGTATAAAATTTTGGAGGAAATCCAAACAACTTTGTAGTTTCTCTTAAACCTCAAAATCCCCAAATGCTGAATCAGCTCAGTGATGAATACTTCAATGTTGAAGCTTTTGGCTCAAAATGTATATGGTCAGAAACTTGCCTCAGAGTGCTGAAAGTTGACTTGCTTAAAAGGTCTTATTCTAAGACAGAAAAAAAGAAATGTTTTATGCTATTTTTATACCCTGCTAGTCTCAAATATTCCACAAGAATAAATTCAGAAATAACATTTTTACTTACAGCAAACTCCTCAGGAGTTACTTTCAATACATCAAATACAACTGCATCATAGCTTTTATTGGCATAGTCCGAGCTCCGTCCCTCCAGAGAGTCAGAGCTGCTACTACCCTTCAAAAAGAAAAAAAATATATAGGAGGGTTATCTGGAAAAAGTATAGATGTCGATGAAAACAAAAAGAGAATTATACCAATGCATAAAAATAACTTTTATAAGAACTGTCCGGCAGATAGACTTCATAAAGAACTGTCGCGTTTTACTGAAATTCTGTTCCTTGAACATATTTAGTCTAATGTGGCTCATGAATATCAGCTGCATATTTTTTCTGTACTTGTATTAAATGAAGGCTAATCAGTACTGGCATTTAGTTCTAAAATGCAGGGGGGGAGAGACTAGGACACCTTTTTTGTAATAGAATGCAAGTTGCATAAAGTTTTTACCATAAAAAAATTTAAAATTAGCAAATTAGGCAAAAACCATGTCAAATAAAGAGAAATCATCTGGGACTTCTGAGTTCACAATCAATGGGACACCTTTAACTTGGAAACCTAGAAATGCGGGAAAAAGGGGAGAAGTGTCATGTCCAAACATTGCTGCTGCTTTAGAGTCATAGAGAAGTAGGGCTGGAAAGGACCTCCAGAGGTCACATCTAGTCCAAGCCCTTGCCTGAGGCTGGATCAGCCCTCTCTAAACCATCCCAAAGAAACCAAAAACTAAATTTTACACGAGTAATAGCCTATTGACAATCCAAAACTTGTCCCAACCTAAATGCAACCCCAGTACTTATTTATGTCCTGATCATCTGTCATTCACCTCTCAGCTCAATGCTTGGGCTACAATGCCAATGCCTAGCCTACAATGCTTGACAGATGAACCGATTTCTGAATGCCTACACTGTCACCCACTACATCAGCATTTAATCTTCACATTCTTGATTTCAAAGCTCTGCAACAGTTCTGTCTACTCCACCTAGTGAGCTTGTTCCTTCCTGCAATTCATCACTAGCAATAAGCTTACACAAAAAAAGTAATGGTCCCATTCTATTAATTTTTTATTTTAGATGGTACATGTTCACAAGTATAAAATTCCATATTTCAGTTGTCTAGAGAAGGGTCATTTGGATGAGCTGGAAAACCAGAAGTTTTGACCTCATCTTTCAATGACTGGTATTTATATTTTTGTGCCTTTCACAAATGCTGTTATAGGGCATCGCCCCACTCTACTACCTTAGAAGGCAATCAAATATTTGCTCCACTTTCCTTGAATGACAAGAGCAGGTTTAAAAGGTCATTTTAGGCAGACATAATAATAGCATTAAGGTTTCTAACACTGCAGACTCAAGTCCCATCTATATCTTTCAGCTTGAAACACAGTAGTCCTCCATGTATACCCTATGTCACTAGACTAGACCTGTTTTATAGTTTACCCACATTGGCATTTCCTAATTATGACAGACAGAAAAACTGAAATGTTCCATTTTGGTCACTTGCCATTTTCATTTCTGCATGTGTTGCACAGTGGCAGACTGGATGGTTGAGAAGAATCGCTAATAAGCTCTTTGGGATATGGACTATTTTTTTGTGTTTGTCAAGTACATTGCCAAGAATCTTGTTTGTTAAAATTCTGCCTGTTCAGGAGATGATGGGAGACAGGCTCATTGGAGACTGTGGTGAAATGCTACTAGAACAATGTGTGTTAACAGGATTACAGTAAACACTACACTTCACAAGAGTCAAAATCCGATTTTTCTATAGAGGAAACCAAGTATTGGAAAAGTCTCAAGGACTAGAGTCTCCTGGTGGCTGAAAGCAGTCTCAAATTAATCTAAATGTTTGAGTACATTGAATCTACACTGAATCAAAGGGTTATTTTGATTCATAAACTTCTTTATTCCACCTATAAAGATGTGTTAAGTTTTTGTGGCTTCTTCCAACCTCAGGAACCTGGAAATATCATCGTGTACCAGAAGTTCTGATATATACTTTTTATTGATTCCTACTTATTTCAGCCTTCCCAAGATGGCAGTGTCTGGAAAAAAACTGTCCACAGAGTTACTGGAATTGATAGTATATTCAAGCCAGTAAGGAAACCAAAAAGGTCAACAACAGAACTGTGAGGTCAACTTTGGGTAGTAACAAACCAGCTCATTTAAATAATCCTGCATCATTAATTACAGGTCTTGAAAAATGCAGTCATTATATTCTACAAAACTGAAAGAGGACAGAGACTAGTGACTATGTACTCTGTGGTTAGAATTTCCACCATGTTCAAAAAAATGGAAGACCCATGCTTATTGCCCTGCATTTGTCTGGCATCTTGTATAATCATCTTATTCAGCAACTACAGTTAATTCAAAAAGTCATTTTAGAAATGGTTATACAACACTATTAGAGGATGGTCTTGTGGTTATAGCACTGTACTAGGAATCAGGAGATCTGCACTGAATTTCAATTCTACCACAAACTTCCTGTGCAACCTTAGGGAAGTTGCTAACATTAATCAATAATAAAATTATTGAATCCTCAAAATGACACAGCACTCAGATGGATGTGAACAGTTTTGGCTTGGCTAGAAGCAGAGGTAAAAACACCTCCAAACAGCTGAAAATGACACAAATCTCACAGGAAGAATCGTAAGGTTGGAATGGATCCAGTCTAACTCCCAATTTAGTATTCTTCTCTTTTTTCACTTAAAACTTCACTCTTTAAAAGTAAGGCAGAGACCATTACAGAGTATGTGCATTAGCTGAAATCCTGACAAAGAATTAAGATGCCATCTTCCTTGCCCAATTCAAATACTGCACTGCTGGATAATGAAGAGAGCAACAGCTCCCTAGTCTGCACCATGATTCATTCACTATTAGCAGTGATATCTTACTCTGAACCAAGTGAAAAAGTATAGTTCTACAGATAAGACGCTGCCCCAGGACTCAGGAGGATCTAGGTTCTGTCACTTACTCTACTACACATTTCCGGGATGACCAGGGACAAATTGCTTAAGAGCTGCTCTGTGCTGCGGTTCCTCACCTGCAAAATGTGGATAATTCTTCTCTACTTTAGGGGGGAACTTTGGAGATGAATTCATCAACATTTTCAGGAGCATGCAAGTACCAGCATAGGCAGATTTCTTTAGAGTTCACAACCTTCCCAATAGCCAACGTATGCTTGGCCAGAAAAGATGTTCCAGCTGTGGCCACAGCTATATACCAAAGTCCGTGGCTTCAGTTGCAACCTGCTGCTAAGAACAATCCATAAGCTGTGATCTACCTGCCCTCTGTCTCCATCACTTTGAGTGATCATCACAAAACTTCATCTGCACCAAGAAAAAAAAAAATGGACGATTTTCTGCTTTAAAAAAAAAAAAAAAAATCTGCCGACAGTAGCAAAAGTTTTGTTTAAAAAAAAAGTCCAAGTCTTGTGTATGCAACTGTTTCTACTGTTGCTACCATTCATGTAACTGCACTGGTGATGAATTATGCTTTCAATTTTCTTCCAAGTGTAGATGCAGTCCAAAAATCTGGCCTGTGTTTTCTAAAGCTTAATTAGCTTGGATTGGGAAAATGCAAAGACTTCAAGAGATGTGCATCTGTAGAAAAAAAAGTGGTTTCT